>NC_092872.1:650820162-651122829 GCF_028372415.1 Notamacropus eugenii
TATTTTTCCCTTTGCCTCTGGTAAGCGCTGCAAGTTTGGCCTTAAGAATAACTTTGGCTTCATCACATTGCTCGAGCTAACATATACAGTTTTTAAAATTTTATAATTTCCAACCTAGAAAAATCTGTTATGTTTATGATTTCTTCTTAAACCCAGAATTTTTTTAGTATTGTTTGTTTCAAATTTTTATTTCAGGGTAGGCTTAGAATACAGTATATAAAATTTCTCTTTAAACCTTCCCTAAGTTTTGTGATAGAATATGGTCATTTTTTTTTAATATTGCACATGTACTACCTTTTGCTATCAAGTTATTTACTGCTTATTAATTTGTTCAAATTTTATTAGCATATTCTGATATTTTGACCTTTATCATTAATTACTAATAATTTTAATTAAATTTAAATTAAAAATTAAATAATTCACTTTCTATTGTTAGCTTTTTATTTACTGTATTATTTAGTGCTCATACGTAATGCTTATATTATTAATCATTCATTTTGGCATAATATCTTGTTTTTATCTTGGTTCATTTTGAGGATTACTTTTTGGAATTTCCATACCTTTATAACTTTGTGTTCATTAAATGTATTTGTTCACTTCTGTATTTTAATTCTTTGCCTGTGACATTTCTATTTTTGATTTCTCAGACTAACCTCTTTGTTTTTAAAAGGCATTAACTTCCTCAAAACATTATAAAAATAGTTTCAGCAACCAGAGAGTTTCATGTCTTTTGAGTGATTCTGAAATCTACATCTCTAACCCAACACTTTTTTTTCATTGTTATGGCTCCAGCTGCTTATTAGATCTGGTCTTTTAATTGGCAAAAACCTTAAATCTATCTTATGGTTAATTGAGAAGGATAATGCCCAGGTCCAGAAAGGTGTATGTCCTGGCTATATTCTGTCTTGGTCAAATTACATTTGGAATATTGTGTTTACTTCTGGAAGCTACTTTGGAGGAAGGACATTGATAAATTAGAGAAGAACCAAAATGTTTAAGTGACTTGATTCAAAGCTTTATGAGGTTTGGTTTAATCAATCGACAAGTATTTATTAAACATCCCTCTGTGTCAGGCATCTCAGTGGTGGAGATAAGAGTACAAAGAATGAAATAGTCTCTTCCAAGAAGCTAATGTTTTAATGGGGAGATGAGTACATAAAAAACATAAATGTAAAATGGATAAATAGAAATATATTCAAAGTGGTTAAATACAAGGCTGTTTGGGAGACAGGACATTAGCAATTAGGGGAATCAAGAAAGGAACTAGAGGTATTTAGCCTGGAGAAGCAAATACTGGAGGAGGAGATGTATGTTACATGTTGGTTGTCTTTGTGTATTTGAAGGCTTGTCGGGTGGAAGGAGGAATTAGATTTGTTTTCTTGGCCACAGGGCAGAACAGGGAACAAAAGAGTGGACGTTATAGAGAAGCAGATTTAAATTCGGTTTAAGGGAAAAGGTTTCTAATAACAATTATTCAAAATCTAATTGTTTTTGCCTTGTGATGTGGTAGAGAATAATGGTGGATATACAAGGACCTGACTAGTGGTTTTTAAGCAAAGCCTGGATGACCATGTGTAGGGTATACTATAGGGGACAACTCTTGTTCAGGTATGGTTGGAGGTAGGGAAACTCCTTGTATCTATGAATTGGCAATGATTTTACAGTTGTGTAACTGCACTGCTAAAACTGAGCTCATTGTCCCTAAAATTGTCATTCTCCAAATCCTTATTATTGCTAGTGACAACATTATACTCCTGTTTCCCTCTAGCTTGCAACTTTGCTTTGCTTTTTAAAAATTTTAATACATCCATATCCATTTAGTCATTGAATCATGTTGATTTTTTTCTTCCACATTTCTCTTGGGTTAGAAATTTTTCTAACTTTAAAACTACAGTCTTAGTCTAGACCCCAGACTCATGCCTGGGTAACTAAAACTATTTATCTATTCCAGGTCCATTCTTTATATACCTGCCAGGATAATATTTCTCAAGAAAGGTTTTATTTATTGAACAAATAGTTTTGCATATTTTATGTACAAAGAAAGCATTTGTGCTAGTTTTCATCATGTAAATCCTTTGTATGATCACCCTGTCACTTCCTGAATTACAACAAAATTCATTACCCTAATATTTAAGGCCTTTCCTTTCACTATTTATTCTTGGTATTTTTTCAACTTTACCTCTTGCTGTTCCCTAGTATATATCCTCTCCACTTGAATGAAGATTGAAAGCAATCTTAGAGTAGGTAATAGTTTCCTTACTAGTTTCTTATAGGAATATGTAGGAATTTCTCATAGGAATCATAATATTTAGAACCTGAATGGACAGTTTTAGATGGGCTAATAACATAGTCTCTTTTTTACAGTTGAGGAAACTAAAGCCTAAAGAAATTAAATAATTTGCCCAAGGTACAACACAGATAGTAAGTGGAAGAGCTAGGATTCAGGCTGAAGTCTTTTAACTCAAAAAATCCAAGGTTCTTTCTACCACACAGCATTGATTTCTTGCTCTGATTCTTACATTCCACCCCACTCTTGTCTAGGTTATGTTCCTTATTTCCTCTTAATCACTAGTAATCCCTTATTTTTCCACTTTTATTAGGGAAGTAGGTATTTTGTTTAAGTATATTTTCATGATACTGAGGCCTTTTAAGCAACCTTTTAAAAAATGGGAATCATTATTTTTATAAATTTTATTTCTCTGCTTCCGACAGATTATATTAAATATAATTTGACTTTTCCTTGATGATCCAGGATCTTTATTATGAATTTCAATAATTGTACTGAATTGAAATACTATGAAGCTTTCAGGATATTATCAGGTGACTAGGGCATTTTGACAGATTTTTTAGAGCTCTTCTTATGGCACCAAAATTTAGAAAAATTTAGATTTAACAAGATAGCTAAAATTATGTGTAAAGTCAGAGTAAATTATTTCCAAGTGACCAGGATTTTCATATAAATAAAGCTTCAGCACATAGATTTTATGACATTGATTTTGAAAGCTTAGAGACTTTGGTGGCTTACTTATGTATTCTCAGTTGTATTCTGGATAATAGAAGCTGTCAGAGAAGTGATCTCCTGATAAGTTGTATTATTTCCTATCACTTCTTTCAAAAACTGACAAGATTCTCTTTTAACAAACTTCCTTATTAATACCACCTTGATATTTTTCTTCTTTTCTCTTAAATTCTAATTACTCTCTTAACCTTCCCCTTCTCATTTATCCCCTCTCCCTTCTTTCTTTTCTGTTTCCCTGTGGAGTGAAATATATTTCTGTACCCAGATCTTTATGTGTGTGTGTGTGTATTTTCTCTTTCAGATAAGAGGTGCCTGATCTCTCTAACCTTCTTCTTTGTTTGTATAGTCTTTTATTTGCACACTCTGATCATGAGATAATTTCCTCATTTTTTTTCTCCTTTTCCTTGCTTTTCTACCTCCCACTTATTCCTCTTCCACTCCCTTTCCATTCTTTCCCCCCCACATTTATTAATTTGTTTTCAGTTTCCAACAGTCACTTCCGTAAATTCCAAATTTTCTCCCCCTCCTTTTCCCCTCCCTCCCCAAGACAACTTGCAATCTTCTACGGGTTATACACATACATTCTTATTAAACACATTTTCACAATAGTCATGTTGCATAGAAGAATTAAAATGAATGGGAGAAACCGTGAGAAAAAACAAAAGAAAGCAGCAAAAAAGAAAATAGTCTGCTTCATTCTGTGTTCTGACTGTGTAGTTCTTTTTCTGGATGTGGCTGGCATTTTGCATCAAGAGTCCTTTGGAAATGTTTTAGGTCTTTACATTGCTGTGAAGGGCTAAGTCTGTCAGCATCAGTTCATATAAGCCTTTCCAGGTTTTTCTGAAGTCCACCTGTTTGTCATTTCTTACAGCACAATAATATTCTATTTCATTCATATACTACAACTTGTTCAGCCATTTCCCAATTGATGGGCATTCCCTCAATTTCCAGTTCTTGGCTGCCACAAAAAGAGCTGCTATGAATATTTTTGTACATGTGGGTCCTTTTCCCATTTTTATGATCCTTTGGGATACAGCCCTAGAAGCAGTATTGTTGGGTCAAAGGATATGCACATTTTTATAGCCCTTTGGGCATAGTTCCAAATTGCTCTCCAGAATGGTTGGATTAGCTCACAGCTCCACCAACAATGAATTAGTGTTTCAACTCTCCCACATCTTCTTTAGCATTTTTTCATATGACTGTAGATAACTTTAATTTCTTCCTCTGAAAACTGCCTGTTCACATCCTTTGACCATTTATCAATTGGGGAATGGCTTGTATTCTTGTAAATTTGACTCATTTCTCTATATGTTTTAGAAACAAGGCCTTTATCACAGACACTAGTTGTAAAACTTCTTTCCCGATTTTCTGCTTCCCTCCTAATCTTGTTCGCATTGGCTTTATAAAAAACTTTTCAATTTAATGTAATCAGAGTTATCCATTTTGCATTTCATTATGTTCTCTCTCTATTTTTTGGTCATAAATTCCTCCATTCTCCATAAATCTGATAAACTATTCCTTGCTTTCCTAGTTTTGTTTATAGTATCAGCCTTTATGCCTAGATTGTGAATCCATTTGGACTTTATTCTGGTAAACTGTGTTAGGCTCTCTATGCCCAATTTCCACCATGCTGTTTTGCTGTTTTCCCAGCAGTTTTTGTCAATGAGTTCTTTTCCCAGAAGATGGGGTCCTTGGGTTTACCAAACAGTAGACTGCTGTAGTCATTGACTTACTCTGTCTTGTGTATGTAACCTATTCCTGATCTACCCTTCTGTTTGTAAGCCGGTACGAAGTAGTTTTGATGATTGCTGCTTAATACTACAATTTAAGATCTGGTATGGCTAGGCCACCTTCCCTAGTATTTCTTTTCATTAATTCCATTGTTATTCTGGACCTTTTGTTCTTCCAGATGAATTTTGATAATTATTTTTTTTTCTATCTCTATAAAATATTTTTTGGTAGTTTGATTGGTATGGCACTGAATAGGTAAATTAATTTAGGTAGAATTGTAATTTTTATTATATTAGCTCAGCCTACCCACAAGCAACTGATGTTTTTCTAGTTATTTAGATCTGACTTTATTTGTGCAAAAAGTGTTTTGTAATTATGGTCATATAGTCCCTGAGTTTGTTTTGGCAGGTAGGCTCCCAAATATTTTATAGTATCTACAATAACTTTAGATGGAATTTCTCTTTCTATCTCTTGCTGTCGAGCTTTGTTAGTAATATATAGACATGCAGTTGATTTATGTGGTTTTATTTTGTAACCTGCAGTTTTGCTAAAGTTGTTTATTATTTCAAGTAGTTTTTTACTTGATTCTCTAGGATTTTCTAAGTATATCATGTGCAAAGAATGATAATTTAGTTTCTTCTTTGCCTATTCTGATTCCTTCTATTTCTTTTTCTTCTCTTATTGCTAAAACTAACATTTCTAGTACTATATTGAATATTAAATGTTTGATAGAATTTGCATCTTGCCCTAGAGATTTTTTCCTAGGGAGTTTGTTGATGGCTTGTTCAATTTCTTTTTCTTTGAGGTTTTGCTTGTAGATAATCATTTTGGAGTTAATTCTTGACTGGATTTGGGTCACGAAGCATGTCAAAGAATTTACACTTAATAGGGGAAACAGCATGCAAATACTTATTTGTGCACAAGATCCATACAGGGAAAATGAGAGATAATGCTGCCATGTAAGTGGGAGGGGAGAGGAAGATATTAGACTAAAAGATCTTTTTTAGAAGGTGGGATTTGAGCTGAGCCAGTTGCTCAGGATAACATAACTCTTAAGTGTCTGAGGTGAGATTTAAGGAAAGGCTGGCCTGAGTCCAAGTCCAGTGTCATATATGCCTATGATAATGCCTCTCAACAAGGGACATGGGAAGTTAGAATTTTTCTTATGCTTCTCAAGCTTCCTTTAAAGTGGTTTGATTCCCTGTTGATTTTCTCTGTTTTTATTGGTCAGTGTTGTTCATAATCTTCTATTATCCTTCTTCATAAGGTTTTACAGATAAGTTTAAATTTTAAACCAGTATTTCCTTTTTATACCTTCTTTTTCTGCTTGGCAAGTCAATTAACTATTTGCTGACTAAGGTACTTTTAAAGGCTCTTATTTCACCTTGTTATGACAACTTATTTAGTTTAAATTTTGTGGTAAATTATAATAATTGGTATCAGTTCTACTGTCTACTACCTATTTTCCTTCTGAATAATTCATTTAAATGTCAGGATTCAGTTGTTTTAACTATGTGCCTTACACTTTTCACATCATTATTCCTTTAGCTTTATTACTAGTGGTGTTCTTTGCTCTAAAAAGTTAGCATTCTGCTTTTACATAGACAAATCCAACTATCTAACAACTATGCACAGATATTCAAAGGAAAAAAGGCTTTTCCATAAGGATTATATTAATATCTTTAAGAAGTGAAGCAAGAATTAAAAGATGAAATAAAGGCTATTGAGAAAGTATTGAAAGGAGCATAAATCACATAGCAAAGAAAGTGATAAACTGTGACCAAGTAATAGACTCTATATAGACTCTATGAAAACTAGAATGGTGCAAACAAATCCATTATTCCATGAGACAACAAGAAATACTAGAACAAAAACCAAGGATTGGAAAAATAGAAGCTACCAAGTATCTTGTATGAAAAACCACTGACCTGGAAGATAGATAAAAGAAGGTAATTTAAAAATCATTGAGCTCCCTGAAAACCATAATTGTAAAACAATATAGCAATAAACTTGGAACCTATTTCAAGAAATCATAAATGAAAATAGCCCAGATCTATTAGAAGCAGAAGGCCAAGTGAGGATAGAATCCACTGATAACCTCCTGAAAAGAAACCCAAAAGGAATATTTTCAGGTATGCCACAGCAAAAATCTAGAGCTCCGGCATCAAAGTAAAATGCTGCAAGAATATGGGGCGGGGGGGAGGGAAATTGGTTCAGGTACCAAGGAATTATAGTCATGATCACACAAGGCCTGGCAACTTTTTTTTTTTAAATAAATATGCCAAACAAAGTCTATTAAATTTTAATTGTTTCCTTTGCCCACCTGCCACCTAGTACTATAGATCAGTAATTGGTTGTGGTTGACTGTACTTTGAGAATTTATTCAGACCAACTTTGGGATGTTATAGAATAGGTCTTTCTGCATTAGAAAGATACAAGTTTTGCTAGAAATATTTAAAGAAACAATCACCTACTCCCTAGGAATATTGTTCTCAACAGAATTGTAAACTGATGACATCTTTCCTAAGTCAAGTATAAGGTGGATGAGAAGGAAAAAGTCTTAAGACATTCTTCCTACGTAACAGTGGTTCACCAGGGAAGCAGCTTTGCTCACATGGAAAGGGAGATTTAGAGCCCTGTAGGAATCAACACATTCATATCCCTTGGCTTGAGGTTATGGGTCTGTGGAGGTTGTTTCTTTCCTTCCTTTACTGGAAGGTCCTTATTAGGTGACTTAAAGGCTGCTGTGTGTTCTGCAGTTCTAGTAGCCTGAATCCAAATGAGCTCCATTGCTGATGGCCATAGGACTGGACACTGAAATCCAAGTCAGATTTCTGAAGTGCTATTGGTCCAAAAAGACTCCGTTTTTCAGATAAGGGTTTCTTCATCTCCATTTCCAGAGTTCATGCTGCTGACATCTAGGCCAGGTAAGGAAGTCAAAGATTGCGAGTAAACCAGCCTCTGGGCTTTTGCTTGGGAGAAGAATGGAATGTTCTGTTTGGAATGGACTGGACTGAAGCAGTCAGTCTTATTTTGTGATTTCTTCATTTTGTAACTTCAGTTTATAGACTGCCTCCGCCAAATGGTGATGCTTGGCTTCTTCTGTGGTGAGGCTTTTATGGGATGTGTATATCACATCTGTCAACCCTGCAGAAGTGCTCGATGGTCTCTTGTGTCTGTTTTGTAATTAGAGAATTCATGATGATGTAGCTTTGGTCTTCACCCTTGTGACCATGTTCTTTTGGCCCCAGAAGTTGAGGAGTTTATGTAGAGATTGTTTACTTCCTCAACTTTGAAAAGCTGTTGGTACTTTCAATCTGGGATGACCAGCTTTTTCCACAGAACCTTACTGTACATTTCAGATGAAGATGTGGTGATTGGTGTGATGTCCTCAAGAACATCATTATGACCAAATGCCTGATGATGCATTCCACTTGGCAAAGACATCTTGCCTGGAAGCCCACCTGTACTGTGCTCAATACCTGTGCTCAATCAATTCTCTGGATGATGCCATGAAAGACTAGGTTCCAGGTGTTTCTCTAGTTCAGGCATGCATAACCTGTGGCCCATCAAAGGATTTCTGGTGGTCCAAGAAAAGTGTAGAGAAAAATCATCTGCTACATTTTTTGCAGGCCGCTCAAAATCCTTTGGCATGCCTGTGAGCTGCAGGTTGTTCAGGCTTGCTCTAGATAGATATCCAGAACTCTGATGTCCAGGGTGAAAGTCTATGGAAGTTATGAAGATAGGACAAAGATGTTAAAGGGGAACATTCACAGCTCTTATGCAGAGGCTGTACATACAGCTGGGTCTCCATGAAGATTGGGCATGGGATAGATGGAAGGGAGGAGGGAAAAGACTACCTTGTACAGGAAGCTGAGACTAACAAGGCTCGAGACCCCTGTCACTACCTAAGTGCTAAAACATGGGGCTAAAACTGTGGCCATGAAGCAAGTAGTGCCAAGACCCAAATGGACCTCAGCTGGGAGAGGGAAGCCTCTTAAAGAGGAGATTGTGGAATATGATATTTCAAATGGTAAAAGACAACATGCTTACAACCAAGAATAGTTCACCCTGCAAAGCTAAGCATAATTCTTTAGGAGAAAAAATGGGTCTTTAAAGGAATGAAAGACTTTCAAGCATTTCTAATGAAGAGATTAGAGCTGAATAGGAACATTCACATATAAAAACACAAGTCCAGGAAAATCTTGAAAGCTAAATTTATTTGAGCAGTCGAAAGGAGCTATATGATGTTGTACTGAAAACATTTTAATAGAGGAAGAAGAAACAAAAGTCCCTTTAGAACATTAACATCTGTAAAAGATATTGAGGGAATTAAGAAAAAGTTCCTTTGGAAGGTAGATGGTTTGTTTCTGTTTTGAGGATATTAAGAGGAGAAACAGAAGGAAGGGTAAAATCACTCAACTATTCTGACTGGGTCCATTACAGATTTGTTACGTGACCTCAACTGAGCACTCATCTGCTGCTAGGGATCCTTCAGTACTTCACTCACTCTCCCATTCACCATAGTTGCTATTCCAAATCTTTTTTATTCCTCTTCAAAACTCTCATGGCTCTCCTTCCCCTCTCCCCCCCCCGTCTTCCCCCCTCAGTCAATAACTTTGTCTTATATTTTACAGAAAGAAATTGAGGCCATTTGCCAAGAGTTCCCTCTTCTCCTGCCTCATCTCATATCACTCAGATGCCTTCTGTCTCTATTTCCTTTTTCACCCCTATCTCATAGGTAGCTTTTGTCCTTGCCCATGCAAACCCCTATACCTGTAGCAATGATCACATTCTATCCCATCTCCTCCGGCAAACTGCCCCCTGCCATCATTGATCTTTAGTTTCTCCCTGTCTACTGCTTAGTTTCCTATAGTCTAAAACATGTCCATGTCTCCCTCCCGTTGATCCTGGCTCTCCCATATCTCTCCTGCCTTTTGAAAACTAATTCAAGATGACTGATGTCTTCAATTGGTGCTTCCAGGTTCCCATCTTGGATATTCACAATCTCACATACAACTTCATCATTCAGAACTACTCTCTCCTTTTCCTAATCTTTATCCTTCTTGACTTTTACAGTCATTGCCTATGCTTATTTCCTCAATTTCTTTCTTTTGTCTTATTATAGTTAGTATTTATAGAATTGTATCAAAGGATGATATTCTTACTTTACTCCTGGTGTTATTGAAAAAGCCATTTGTTCAAAGATGTTAAATATAAATACTGATTTATTATGATATATCCCTTTAAAGCATAATATAGTTTATTGTTTATAGCTTATGTCTGTTTTTTACCTTTACTTTTTCTGACATCATAATTGCCACTATTGATTTTTTTAGCTTATTTTAAGCATCTTATTTAAAATTTTTGTGAATCTTTTTGCTTTATGTGCTTCTTAGAGATGAAATATTGTTCTGTTCTGCAGTTTTCTCCAGTTTTGTAAGTAAATTTATTCCATTCACATTTGCACGGTAATGATTATTAATTGTCTCATTTCCCTTGATTCTATTCTCTTATATTTTTCCTGTGGGCTTCTAAGCCCTAGACTCACAGCACCACAACTGTAGGCTCCAGGCCTCTCTGGCTAGATCTGTTTTGTACCTTCACTGGGTTCACAGCTCAATCCTTAAGGATTTCCAGGCTCGCCTCATCCCCAAACTAAAAGAAATCCCTGAGCTATGTACTTGGGTCATATTTTTGTGGCTAAAGTCCCTTTCTCTAGCGTGCACAGCTTCTGGAGTAGTTTGTGAGAGAGCTAAGTTGTTTTGTTCCCATTCCCTCTGCCATCTTGTTGCAATTCTCTTTCTCAGGAATCTCTGTCAGAATGTACAAATGTTTTGATGTGAGTTTTATGTATATATTATTTTGGTGTCCTTAAATTTATTGTGTTTTCTGTATACATAAATATTTAATGCTTTAATGTAAATATTGAAAACACTACTTATGTTCTGTGTTACTTTGATTTATATATCAACTTTTTTGGTCTATGACAGTTGCATTAGGTGAATGTGAAACTTGTCTAAGCTGTTAATAGAAAATATATTGCCATTCTATCATTTTGTTCTGAGAGGTTTTTGCCTCAAAAAATAATTGATTTTTCATGAACCAAATATTCTGTTAATACTAATACTGGCTAAAATACTTATTAGTTTTAAAATGTACATATACATATTGCTATACAGAATAGATTGAATATGTTTTCATATAAGAACAAAATCAAAACAATTACACAATTAGTCTTAAATTTTTAATGTTATTAACCTTATGAACACAGTGCATAGTTTTTAAATGATAGTGGTGAGCAGATGGTATGAGAAGATGCATAATTGGTTTTCAGACTATTTAGATTTAAATATGTAACCATTAAAGCTATCAAATTTCTATTTCTGATAGATCCTAATCATTGCATAAGTAGAGATGTGATTCTTAGTTGCATAAAAATCAAGGACAAAGTTTTGATGTTTTAAAACAACCAATTTCTACTTTTCAACTTAGTTTCTTATTGTTGTTGGGGTTTTTTAGGCCTGTTTTTAAAAAGTGAGTATAGTAGAGTAGATAATTCGATTATTTATTTTTGTCTCAGTTGATATTAATGTAACATGTCATAAGTAGGTTGCTACTAAATGCAGAATTGCTTGAGGCTATATTTTACTGCCATGTTGTTTATTGACTTCTAGACAGATTTGTCCTTTATTTGTAGGAAATTTGCCTGTAGTTCATATTCATGTTTTGAATTATAAAATTAGATTTTTAGAGTATTTGAATTCATTAAAAAAGATGTATTTGAGTAGCCTTTTACATATATATATCTATATATATAATATATATGTATTTGTGTGCATATCATTCAACAGTTCATTTCATATTGTAGGAGAAAAAGTCTTTTCTTCAAATGAAACTAATTCAAACAGTTTAAGTGCCTGCTGCATATAAAGCACTATTTTAGGGAGTTGGGATATAAAAGTAAAAAATATTGACAATTTGGTAATCATATATATGTGTATATATATTTATATGTATACACACATATATATATATGTTACAGTTGAATTCAAGGAAGTAGATTATAACAGTCAATAAATGAACATTTATTAAATGCCTACAATAAGTGCCAGGCATCATGCTAGATGCTGATTGTTAGGTATTGAGATCACTTAGAGAGAAGTGACTAGCATATAACCTTAAGGAGATGGGTAAAGATAAGGAACCAGAAAAGGAGACCCAAAAAACTGATCAGATGATTCAGAGAGCCAGAGCAAAGCAGTGTTGAGGGGAAACAAGGAAGGAGAGAATATCCAGGAGAAACTTGTTGATTAGTAATTATCAAACTTGACATTGTTATAAAGTTTAAGGTACTAACAGCTGAGAAAAGGCCATTGGGCTTATTAATTCAAAAGCCATTGATGACCTTTGAGAGAACAGTGTAATTGATTATTAAGATTAAGTTAATGTAAAAAAGGATTGAAGAATGAATAAAGAAATGGAAATAGCAAATGCAGACTACTCTAAGAAGTTATTAGGGTGAATGGGAAGAGGGATAGTCAGTAAATAAATGATTGTTAAACATCTACTACGTGTCAGGCACCGTGCTAAGTGCTGGGGATACAAAAAGAGGCAAAAGCTAGTCCTTGCCCTCAAGTTTATGGAGACTCATAATCTAATTGATAAAGGAAAATAACTTGAGGGCAAAGGGAAGGGTAGGAGCAGCCAGGTGGTACAGTGGATACAGTACTGGGCTTTGAGTCAGGAAGACTCATCTTTCTGAGTTCAGATCTGGCTTCAGACATTAACTAGCTATGTGATCTGAGTAAGTCACTTAACCCTGTTTGCCTCAGTCGTTCATCTGTAAAATGAGCTGGAGTAGGAAATGGCAGACTGCTTAGTATCCTTGCCAAGAAAAACTCAAATGAGATCATGAAGTATCGGACAGGACTAAAAACTACTGAGCAACAATAGCAAATGGGAAAAGTTATTTTAAAAAAAAGTTTTAATGGTATTTTTAACATCACTTTTGTTTTCCAGTGACTTCCAAATAAAATTCTCTCTTAAGAAGTTGTTGCAGTGAAATAAATACTTGGCTATATCTAGAAAACATGTATACCTCTCTTTGCATTTATAGTTTACATCCTCTCT
This sequence comes from Notamacropus eugenii, assembly GCF_028372415.1. Lineage (NCBI taxonomy): Eukaryota > Metazoa > Chordata > Mammalia > Diprotodontia > Macropodidae > Notamacropus > Notamacropus eugenii. The sequence goes on from NC_092872.1 coordinate 650,833,046, forward strand.
GCCCAGTGGCAGGAGCCAGTGTCTAAATTCATGATAAATTACTGTGTTGATCAGAGTTCTGAAGTCTATCAATGTTGTTTTCCTTTACATTATTGTGATCTTTGTGTAAAATATTTTTCTGCTTACTTAATTTTGCATGATTCCTTAAAAGGTGAGGTTTTTTTGTTTTATTTTTTGAGGCACTTGGGGTTAAGTGACTTACCCAGGGTCACACAGCTAGGAAGTATCTAAGATCACATTTGAACTCAGGTCCTCCTGACTCCAGGACCAGTGCTCTGTCCAATACACAACCTAGCTGCCCTAAAGGTGGAACTTTTAATGCAGAGGAGATCTGAGCATGTCTGTTAGGCATCTAATAAGTGGCCAGTAGATAGAGAGAGACTGAAAATTAAGAGAGAAAGGGAAGATATGGGATCAAGGACACATATAGATTGAACTTTGAAAGTATAGCCCACCCAACCTCTGAGATTTTAGTGGAAGCGGAAAGATTGGGTAAATATAGAGAAGTTTTGATAGTATGGAGAAGTCGAGAATGAGCAAACTCATTAAAACAGTAAAGTGTGCCTCCTTTTCAGAAGTTTAATAAAATCAAAAAGAAAAATTGTATTCTAACCATTTAAAAAAAAATCTAGTCATTTAAAAAAATAATTCAGAAAAGATTTTGGTTTAAACTCATTTCCTGTCGGATTACCTTTTTCCCCCAGCTGTTACTGTTCATGGAGCAGCTTCAGTTCTTGACCTAACAACTCAGTACTGCCACAGCTAGGTGGTGCAGTGGATAGAGCACCAGTGCAGAAGTCAGGAGGACCAGGGTTCAAATCTCACCTCAGACACTTGACACTCACTAGCTGTGTGATCTTGGGCAAATCATTTTTACCCCAATTGCCTCATCCTGGGTCATCTCCAGTCATCCTGATGAATATCTGGTCACTGGATTCAGATAGCTCTGGAGGAGAAGTGAAGCTGGTGACCTGCAGAGCCCTGCCTCACTCAGAACAAAGTCAAGTGCAAGTCATGTCATTATTTTTCTGATGGCATGGTCTTCGGCAACGAAGGACAAACACACTGTGTTCATTTGCTTCTAGGTCTTTCTTGTCTACCACTGATATATTTTTCTGATTTTTTTGTGGTGTTTTTTTTTTTGTCAATGTCAAATAGTTTTCACGGTTACTGCTTTATAATAAATACAATTTGTGGTCTAGATTGCAAATTCAGATTTCATTCATTCCTACTAATTTTTTTCATTGTTTCTCCTGACACACTTTTTATTTCTCTAAATAATTTTTATTGACTTGTCTAGGTTTATGAAAGTGACCCTTTGGTAGTTTGATTGGTATAGATATATAGGTTAATTTACACAATGTCCTCCCTTTTCATATATTGGCATGTTCTACACATGATTATTTTAAATTATTTTAATCTTCCTTTATTTTTCTAAAAATATTTTGTGGTTGTTTTTATTGATAAGTCCCAAGTACATGTTGGTAACTTAACACTCCAGTATTTTGTACCTTTTGGGATTATTTTGAATGGTATTTCTCTTTTCTGGCATTTAGTGATGTTTGTGAATTATTTTATATCCTTTTAATGTGTTGAGGAGCTATTATCTATTTCTTTGCAGATTATCTGGGGTTTTATAGGTAGAGCAACATATTGTCTGGAAAAAAGGAATGGTTTTGATTCCTTATGCCTGTAATTTCATTCTCTTCTCTTGTTGCTAAAGGTAGTATGCTTGTGAAGGGGTGACTAGAAATCAAAGGAATTGTGAGCAGGGAAGGAGATCAAATGGAGTAGATATATTATTCCCTTCCTGGTAGTTCAATATTTGTTTGGGGGGGGGGGGGTAGGGAGGAAGAAAGCACAAAGTGAGCTCTTTTAGATGTGCGAAAAGAGAGAAGAGAGAGGTAACTAACAAAGAACGCCTCAAACCTTAAAGTGCTATATTATTATACAAGTATGCAAACACAATAAGATATACAGAAACTTCATGCCTATACATTATGACTATTTTAAGAAAAGAGTTCAGGAAATCCTGACCGTAGCAAGTGTCAAGTAAAGAGTAATTTCTGACATCGGGATCATTCCTGGATTCTCCCTGTACAATGAGACCACCAGTTTGTCAGAGTAGAGCTCAAAATCAGCACATAGCTTGAAAAAATACTAAAAATGAAGGGATGGTGGTACCTTATTGAGGTAATTTTAGCCTAAACTATTTAAGCAGTTGATTACGAAAAATAGGAAATGGCTTTTAAAAAACCGAAGCATAGACAAAGACTATGATTATTTCTTCAGAAGTTTTAACCAATTGAAATCAATCACCAGAATAAGGAAAACTGACTAAACCAGCAGTATTTGATCTCTTTTCCAAGTGAAGAGTTATGGCAACACAAGTTTAGAGTAAAAGATTATTTTCACAAACTTTTTAAATGTGATTTTTTTGTGCCTGTTTCCAAAAAGATTTCTTTCACTTTTTTTTATACATTATTCATCTTCTCTTTCCATTTACTCTAGACCCTCATTCTCTAATTCAAGAACCTTGTAATCATCTGATCTCTCACTTTTCTCTGTATTCTTCATGCAATCAAAGCTTCAGTGGTATCCATCAGACTAGATCTCTTCCCTCAGCTGACTTTGGGTGTTTAGAACTGGCCCCAGCTTGATGCTGTGCTCTTCTCAGAGGCCTAGTGGAGTGCTGCACAGCTGCCACAGTGCTGTGTCCTGGTGACCTATCTCACTTTGTCTCTTCCTTGGTTCCCAGCACTAGCAGTTCAGAAACCATTTTCCCCCTTAACACCCATAACTTTCCCCAGCATTAATGCTTTCTAGGTTTCAGACTTGCTTCTGAAGGGCTTTTGTCAGATTGACTGTTGCAGCCTAAGAAAACTTCTACAGCCTAGAGCTGGGGCTGTACAGCTGTGGAGAGAGTGAATGGGAGTCAGGGTTTTAATGTAAGCTATATCTTGTCCTTGGATCTCCCAATATAGCCTCACTACCCCTGATGTGAGAGGTGGAGATGGGATAGTAAACTCAGTCTCTGTTTCGAATTTTTTTTGGTAGCCTTTTGGATCCAGGGTGTCCTAGATCATGGAAACAGCTGAGGTTACTTTATCTTTGATGCATAATTTCTGTTTTGGAGAGGTCATGGAGATCAGAGAAAATGACTAGCTTGCAGTCTCGTTGCTCACATGACCTGGAAGTCCAAAAACGGGGAAAGGTAGTAGAAGATTTAGGCTCTAAAATAGCCTGAAACAATGGAGAGGAAAAAGTTTATGGAAAGATTGACAAGATTGACAGCTAAACAGTGATATATCCCTTTGACATTTAGTGGTTGGTGAAACTGGCAGAAAGACAAAGAGCAGATAAAATGGAAAAGATCCGTATTTATTTTTGGTACTCATTTCATTTCTCCCTCAAAAAACTATCACAAATTCAAGGTGCTTTTTAGACCGACTCTTACTAAGAACCACTAATAGATTTACATTCTCTAGCCAATTAGAGGAAGCTTTACAATAGACAGTTCAGAACAGTAAATACTTAAACAACAAAGCAAATAAAGGAGAGATAATTCCCTTCTTACACATGGGATACACTTTCATAGGTTACCAAACCAGCCATGAGGAAGGCACACTTGTGCCTCTTAAAATACGTAGTTCATTCAGGTATCAGCTCAAGATTGAGCTCATATATCACTCTCAATATTAAACTTTTCCCTGATTCTCCAGCTTCTAATTCCTCTCCCCACCCATCTTTTTTGTACATACCTATGGATGCATATATTGTTTCCCCTTTGATTGACTGTAAATTTCTCAAGGGCAATGAATGTTTCACTTTTTGTCATTATGAGCCCAGCAATTTTTGATTTGCTTTCTAATAAAGTTCCTAGGGTCTTTTTCAGTACTGCCTAGTGACCATGACAGCCTCTAGGTCCTCCACATTTGAATATTTAAAGTCCTTTGGAGTATTTCTAGTTTGTTTCTGATTTCTTTTCTTGATTCACTCAAATTGGTGTTTGGTCAGATAAAGGGGCTTTAAATGTTTTCTATTTTATATTGATAATGATATGTACTATCAATTTTATATTGATATAGTAATAATATACTAAGATATATTATAGTTTAGGACTCTCTTATTTCGTATTTATATTGCCTGGAACATAGGAGATACAGACCTTGTTTAAAAATTAAAAACTCACTCTGGTAAAACAACTTCAGTGGAGGTGAGGATTAAACCCATTTCCCCCTCTTTCCTTCAGGGCAGCTAGGTGGCATAGTTGATAGAACACTGGACTTGGAGTCAGAAAGATCTGAGTTTAAATGTGGCCTCAGATACTCACTAGCATTTAACCTCAGCCTCAGTTTCCTCGTGTGTAAAATGTGGATAATAATAACATCTACCTCTCAGGGTTGTTGAGGGTATTAGATGAACTAATATTTGTAAAAGTGCTTAGTATGGTGCATGATATATAGTAGGTACTATATACATGCTTAGTCTCTTCCTTTTTGGAAATTCTTAGAATTGGATTCCAATTGTATAAAAGTTTTTGTTTTGGGAACACTGGATATATTAAAAGGAAACTTTAAAAATGTATTTCAAAGCCGTGATGTATGGATTTTTTTTGCTATTTTGTATTTATACAGCAAATGAAGATTTGATAACAATTATTTGATAGCAGCTATATTTAGAATGTATTATAATAGTATTAATGATATAGTCCTCTTTATTAAAATATGCAAACATATAGTCCTCTTTATTAAAATATGCAAACATTATTAATCTTCCATATTTTTAGGCTAAAGTATTTGTTTGTTTCTTACAGTAACCCAAAATTGGAGAGTCAGCGAGTAAATAAAAAAGTCAACAATGATGCCTCACTTAGAATTCAAAATTTATCCATTTTGGTTAGACAAATCAAATCTTATTACCAGGTAAGCAACTCTTTTTGTCTATTTAAAACAAAAAGCCAGTTTTAATAGATGAATTTACACACATTCAAATTATGTTATAAGCCTAACTTTAAATGTTTTCCATTTTATATTGATAATGATATGTACTATCAATTTTATATTGACATAGTAATGATATAATAAGACATAGTTTAGGACTCTCATTCCCACTGTTTAGTATAGTGCCTGGAACATAGGAGGTACTTAATAAATGTTTATTAAATTTAATTCTATGACAATTTACTTCATTTACTGTTAAGTATAAGGGGAGAATGTTTGGAGTACTTAAGAGAATAAAATATTTTAAATCATTCTCTTGCATTTAAAATACGCAAATGTTGTTGTCATTTTAGACACAACCATATAGATAAAATTGACCAGGAAGATCTGGTTTTCTGACGCATCCTGGCTTTGTGACCTGGGCAGTTTTTTGTTTGATATTGAAGTTACAGAGAAAGTGCAGACCTGCATTGGTGTTCCCTTGCCTAAGAGTCTCCATACCAGTGAAATCACAGGGCTAATCTATAATTCTGTCCCTGTCTATTTAAATTATTAAATATTCTACTTATATTTATTTAAATAATACTTCAGGGTTTGTTATAATGTGATCCTTTTTTTGAAATATACTCAGATAAAGTATATAACCTTGAAAATATTGTAATTTATTTCTTTGTAAATCTTTTAGATATTCCTAAGAGGATCACTTGATGTTTCTCTGGATTTTTCTACAGAAGTTTCCATTAAATGATTTTTTAAAATGTGTGTGTATGTGTGTGTGATAGCCAAACTTAGGAACATACTGCTTAAGACTTACGATGTTTATCTCTGATAGTCTCCCTTTTCTTTTTATTATAGCCAACAGACAATTTGAAAGCAGGGAAAAAGTTATAGAAGCAGTTGATTGAATGGTTATTTAGATCAGTGGTCTCTAGTTTTCTCAACTGAATACTTGTAACAGTAAAAAAAAATTTTTTTTAAAACAACACATTTGTATATATACTTGCTTATTTCTAAATTATTTACTTGTACTTCTGTACTGGTAATTATATATTTTATAAAAATAGGTATTAAAAAGGATGAGATAAAGGTGAAATAATATTTGATCTTAGAGTCATGGAGGAGTCACTGGAATTTATGGTATGGGGGGGGTGACATGATTAGATCTCTTCTTTAGGAACATTATTTTGGCAGCTGTGTGGCAACTGTAATAGAGAGGAAAGAGGCAGGAAAATGGGAAACCAATTAAAAGGCATTGCAATGGTCTGGACAGCTTCTGGGTAATGTGATCAACTAGATATGGAACACTAGACATTTTTTCCAGTCTATCCCCCAGAAAGGAATTATGCATTAGAGGAAAAGCAATTACAGTTGTCTTCATAGACTGAGATACTAAGAAGCATGACAGGCTCAGAGAGAGGCTTATAAAATTAATAGCAGAGAATGCTAGTCCATACCTAGCTCACTCAGGAATTCTCCCTAACACTTTCTTCTATCCACATTCTAGAAGAACACATGACCTGATTCAGGAGCTGAGTCAGTAGTATCCTTGCTGCTGCTGCAGTCTCTTTTAGCTTACCTTGCTCCTCTCCTTTACCCCACTATTCTGTGGCTGCAAAGTAACAGAACTCCTCACTACCTACCCACTTGTGAAGAAGGGGAAGGTACAAGAAGATATAGGAAGGATGGAACACACTCTCCTTGGGGCAGCATAAGAACTAAAAGAGGAGAGGAAACTAGATCAGGGGGCCGGTATAAGTGTGGGGCTGCATCAGGCTTGAAAGGATGGGGACAGGCATTTACCTGGCTCTAGTCCTATCTCTTCAGAAGTCTCTTGGAGTGCATTTTGGAGGTATTCAGAGCCCACGAAATATGAATTTCCTAGTGTGAGAGGAAGCTTAGAAAATTTTGAAGTCCAGATCCTGAGTGGTAAAACTGCCATCAGAAAGTTGGGAGTCAGAAGGTGAGCAATAGGCTTACTACTATTGATCTTAGGAGAAAGAAAATTCAATTAAAAACTTAGAGCACAAATAGATCAATCAGGAGAGAAGATATTAAAACAGAAGGAAGATACTACCATTACCTGGTGAGACAGAAGACATTGTGGATTCCCAAGAAAGCATAGAATCACAGCAGAATGTTCCTATGTGGTTCAACCAAGAAATAAGAATCTTGAAAAAACTTAACATTTGTTAACAAGTAACAAATGGCAGAATTTGTGGACTGTGAAGGAGAAATAATTAGCAAATGAGAAAAACTTAAATCCACAATGTCAGGTCTGTCCAAAGAAGCCAAAGAGAGAACAACTGGTTGGAAATACAAATATACTGAAGTGGAAGACAATCTTAAAGAACAAAAGCAAAAGCATTGACATTAAAAGAACATACCAGGGAGGTGGAGCCAAGGTGGTGGAGTAGACTTAGTTGAGCTTTCCCAAATTCCCCAAATTGAATTCTGGAGCAGCAGAAGCAACAAAAGGTCAAGTGAAACAATTTTCCAGACTAAGACAACTTGGGAGGTTGACAGGAAAAGTCTGTTTCATCATGGTGGTGACTGGGAGCTGCTGCACAGGCTTTGCCTTGGTGCTAGTAGTGGACCTTGGAGGAGGCTACATTGGTGGCAGCAGCAGCTTCAGGAGCTCTTGGTCTATAGTTGGTCAGAAGGAGATTTCAGAGGATCCTTTGCTCATGCTAGGTTCAGGACTTCCTTGCATTGCCCATGCGTGGTTCCAAGTTGCAGTGCCTAGGCCAAAAAGAATGACATCACTTGCAGTCTCGGGGGCAAGGGCCCTGGTTGAGGTTCCAAGGTGGAGAAAAGTGCTTCTACTCTCATGGGGGAGTAGAGAGCCTTATTTCAAGTCCAAGACGGAAAGGAGCAGTAGTAACTGAAACTGCAGGAGAAGGGACCTGGTCACAGTCCCAAGGCAAGGAAGAGTTCTGGCGCTGGGTTACAGCAGAACAAGTTCCCTTTCTGGGTAGATACTAGAGCACAGGCCAGAATAGCAGTGACCACACCTTTCCTTAGATGATAACCACTTTGGTTGATAAAAAAAACCAAACACCTGACCATAAAAATTTATTATGATGATAGGGAAGATCAAGACAATAACCCAGAAGACAACAGTGACATCAAAGTAGCTACAAGCAAAGCCTCAGAGAAGAATGAATTGGATATAAGCCCAACAAAAATTCCTGAAAGTTCACAAAGAATTTTGAAAAGCAAAGGGAGAAAAAATTGGAAAGAGGAATTAGAGGGATACAAGAAAATTATGAAAAGATAGTCAACAGTTAGGTAGAAGAGGAACAAAAGAATGTAGAAAGTCACACAGAATTGGTCAGGTAATAAAAGAGGCATAAAGATCTATTGAAGAGAAGAATGCCTTAAAAAACAAAATTGATTCTAAATCATTCCTGATTAGAGAGATGCAAATCAAAACAACTTTGAGGTACTACATCATACCTATCAGATTGGCTTATTGTGACAAAACAGGAAAATGATAAATGATGGAGAAGATATGAGAGAATAGGAACATTAATTCATTGTTAGTGGAGCTGTGAGCTGATCCAACCATTCTGGAGAGCAATTTGGAACTATGCCCAAAGGGCTATAAAAATATGCATACCCTTTGATCCAGCAGTACTGCTTCTGGGGCTGTATCCCAAAGAGATCATAAAAATGGGAAAAGGACCCACTTGTACAAAAATATGTATCGCTGCTCTTTTTGTGGTGCCCAAGAACTGGAAATCGAGGGGATGTCCGTCAATTGGGGAATGGCTGAACAAGTTGTGGTATATGAATGTAATGGAATACTATTGTGCTACAAGAAATGATGAACAGGTGGACTTCAGAAAAACCTGGAAAGACTTACGAACTGATACTGAGTGAAATGAGCAGAACCAGAAGAATATTGTACACAGTAACAGCCACAGTGAGTGAGGACAGTTTCTAATAAACTTAGCCCTTCACAGCAATGCAAGGACTTAAAACATTTCCAAAGGACTCTGGATACAAAATGCCATCCACATTCCCATTTGTTTTAATTCTTTTATGTAACATGACTAATGTGAATATGTGTTTAATAAGAATGTATATGTAGAACCCATATAAGACCACATGTTGTCTTAGGGAGGGAGGGGGAGAAAATTTAAAACTTATGGAATTGATTGTTGTAAACTGAAAACAAATAAGTTAATTAAATTTTAAAAAAGAATTAGAATTGATCAAATGGAAAAAGAAGTACAAAATCTCACTGAAGAAAATACTTCCTTAAAAATTAGAATCAGGCAAATGGACGCTAATGACTCTAGGAGGCATCAAGAAACAATAAAACAAAATCAGAAGAATGGAAAAATATGTGAAATATCTCATCAGAAAAATAGCTGACCTGGAAAACAGATCATGGAGAAATAATTTAAGAATTATTGGACTTCCTAAAAGTCATGATCAAAGAAAGGGCTTAGACATCATATTTCAAGAACTAACAAAGGAAAATTGCCCTGATATCTTAGATTCAGAGAGTAAAATAGAAATTGAAGAATCCACTAATCACCTCCAGAAAGAGATCCCAAAAGGAAAATGCTCAGGAGTATTATAGTCAAATTCCAGATCTCCCAAGTCAAGGAGAAAATACTTCAAGCAACCAGAAACAATTCAGTTATCTTGGAGCTACAGTGAGGATCATACAAGATTTAGCAGTTTCTGTATTAATGGATCAGAGGTCTTGGAATGATATCCTAGAGGGCAAAGGAGGTAGGATTACAACCAAGAGTTGCCTACCCAGCAAAACTGAATATAATCCTTCAGAAAAATGGTTATTTAATAAAATAGAGGACTTTTAAGAATGCTTTTTAAAATAGTTTTATTTATTTTTAGATTTCTACATCATTTCCACAAAATTTTGAGTTCCAATTTTTCTCCCCATCTCTCTCTTCCCACCACCCCATAACATCTTGCATTCTGATTACCCTTTCCCTCAATGTGCCCTCCCTTCTATCGTACCCCACCCTTCCCTTATCCCCATCTTCTCTCTTTTCTTGAAGAGCAAGATAAATTTCTATGCCCCATTACCTATATTTCATATTTCCCAGTTATATGCAATAACAATTCTCAACATTTGTTTCTAATACTTTGAATTCCAACTTCTCTCCCTTCCTCCCTTCCCACCCATCCCCACTGAGAAGGCAAACAATTCAATACAGGCTATATATGTGTCACTTTGCACAAGACTTCCATAATAGCCATGTTGTATAAAACTAACTATATTTCCTTCCATCCTACCCTGTCCCCCATTTATTCTATTCTCTCATTTGACCTTGTCCTTTCCCCAAAGTGTTTACTCCTAATTACTCCCTTTTCCCATTTGCCCTCCTCTTCTGTCATCCCCCTCATCCCACTTGTCCCCTTCTCCCCTTGTTTTCTGTAATGTTAGCTAGATTTTCAAACCAAATTGAGTGAGCATGTTATTCCCTCCTTAGGCCATATGTGACGAGAGTAAGTTTACTTTTCCCGTCTCACCTCCTCCCTTTACTTCTCCATTGAAAAAGATTTTTCTTATCTCCTTTATGAGTGATAGTTTGCCCCATTCCATTTCTCCCTTTGTCCTCCCAATATATTCCTCTCTCACCACTTAATTTTATTTTTTGTGGATATCATTCCTTGTGATTCAACTCAACCTGTGCTCTGTGTCTATATGTGTGTTTGTATGTGCATATGTAATCTCTCCACCTACCCAAGTACTGAGAAAAGTCTCAGGAGTTACACATATTATGTTTCATGTAGGTATGTAAACAGTTCAGCTTTAGAAAGTCTTTTATGATTTCTCTTTCCTGTTTACCTTTTCATGATTCTCTTGATTCTTGTGTTTGAAAGTCAGATTTTATTTTCAGTTCTGGTCTTTTCATCAAGAAAGCTTAAAAGTCCTCTCTCTATATCATTGAATGACCATTTTTTTTCCCCTGAAGTATTATACTCAGTTTTGCTGGGTAGGTGATTCTTGGTTTTAATCCCAGTTCCTTTGACTTCTGGAATATCCTATTCGAAGCCCTTCGATCCCTTAATGTAGATGCTGCCTGATCCTGTGTTATTCTGATTGTATTTCCACAATATTCAAATTGTTTCTTTCTAGCTGCTTGCAATATTTTTTCCTTGACCTGGGAACTCTGAAATTTGGCCACAATATTCCTAGGAGTTTCTGTTTTCAGGTCTCTTTCAGGAGGTGATCAGTAGATTCTTTCAATATTTATTTTGCCCTCTGGTTCTAGACTGTCAGGGCAGTTTTCCTTGATAGTTTCATGAAAGATAATATCTAGGCTCTTTTTTTGATCATAGCTTTTAGGTAGTCCCATAATTTTTAAATTGTCTCTCTTGGATCTATTTTCTAGGTCAGTTGTTTTTCCAATGAGATATTTCACTTTATCTTCTATTTTTTCATTCCTTTGGTTTTGTTTTGCAACTTCTTGGTTTATCATATTAGTCATTAACTTCTCTGAATTCCACTCTCATTTTTAAAGAACTATTTTTTTAAGTGAGCTTTTGAAACTCCTTTTCCATTAGGCTAATTCTGCTTTCTAAAGCCTTCTTCTTCTCATTGGCTTTTTGGACCTCTTTTTCCAAACGAGTTATCGTATTTTTAAAGGTGTTATTTTCCTCAGCATTTTTTTGGGTCTCCTTTAGCAAGCTGCTGACTTGCTTTTCAAGCTCTTCCATGGCCTGGGCCCATTGTATATTCATTTTGGAGGTACTGGATGCAGAAGGCTTGACTTCCTCTGACAGTATCCTTTGTTCTTCCTCATCTGAAAGGATGGAAGAAAATACCTGTTCACCAAGAAAGTAACCTTCTATGGTCTTTTTTTTTTTCCCCTTCTTTTGGGCATTTTCCAAGCCAGTTACTTAACTTCTGAATCTTTTGTAAAGAGGAGGGTCCTACTGCTCCTGTTCACTCCAGGACAGTGCTCAGCGCGGAGATTCAGATCAGCTGCTCAATTCCCCCAGAGGTTTTTTGCTCAATGCTCCAACAGTGTACCAATGGATGCCTACTGCTGCCTGCCTGCCTAGTTTATAAGTGTCCTCTGCCCAGCCTCTGCTGCTGCCTTGAAAAAGCCCTCTCACTGACCTTTGGCGCCTGTGGGTTGAGGGATCTGCAGACTGCTGCTGCTTCCATGGCTTTCGTTTCCGAAGCCTGCTCTAGTCCTGTTCCTCCCAGAGTCTCACTGCTAAGGTTGAACTGGGCTCTGCTTCAACAGACTTTTCCCGTCAGCCTTCCAGGTCACCCTGGGCTGGAAATCTCCTCCACTCCGTCTTTCTGTGACTTCTACTGCTCTAGAATTTGTTGAGAGTCTTTCTTTACAGGTTTTTTCTGGGCTGTGGGGGAAGAGCTAGAGGACGTACGTCTTTCTACTCTGCCATCTTGGCTTCCACTTTTAAGCATTCTTGATGAAAAGAACAGAATTGAGTAGAAAAATTGACTTTCAATACAGTACTCAAGAGAAGTAAAGTAAACATGAAAGAGTAATCTTAAGGGACTCATTAAGATTAAGCTGTTTAACATTCCTACATGGGAAGATGATACTTATAATTCCTAAGAACTTTATCATTATTAGGGCACTTATAGAAGGAGTATGCATAAAGGGCACAGGTGTGAGGAGATTATGATGGGATGATATGTTAAAAAAAAATAAAATTAAGGTGTGAGAAAGAAGGATGCACTGGGAGAAAGGAGAGGAAGAACAAGGAAAATTATCTCACAGAAAAGAGGTTCAGAAGGAAGATTTTGGAGGAGTACATGGGGAAGGAGTACATGGGGGATGAGTGGCAGAGAGAACCTTCTTCTCATCAGGATTGGTTCAAAAAGGGAATAATATACTCAGGTATAGAAATTTATCTCACCCTACAGGGAAATAAATAGGAGGAGAAAGAGAGAAAAGAAGGGAAAGCCCGATAGAAGGGAGAGAAGATTAAGGGAGTTAGTAATCAGAAGCAAAACAGATTTTTGAGAAGGGACAGGATAAAAAGAGAAAAGGACAAACCAAAAAAAAAATATGATGGGTGGAAATAACACTTAATAATCATAACTATGAATGTGAATAGAATAAATGCACCCATAAAATGGATGCAGATAGTGGAATCCAGCAATATGTTCTTTGCAAGAAGCATACTTGAAACAAAGAGACACACAGAGTAAAAACATGGGACTGGAGCAAAATCTGTGATTCCTCAGATGATGTTAAAAAAAAAACAAAAAAAACACGGATAGCAATCATGCTCGCAGATGAAAGAAGGAAAAATAGACCCAATTAAAAGAGATAAGTAGGGAAATTGCATTTTGCTAAAAGGTAATGTAGATAATGAAGTAATATCAATACTAAACATACATGTTCCAAATGGCATAGCATACAAATTCTTTTTTAAAAATAATTTTTAGTTTTCAACATTTGCTTCCATAAGATTTTAAGTTTTAAATTTTCTTCTCCTCCTGCTCCTTTTCCAAAATGGCATGTAACCTGATATAGGCTCTGCTTACACATTCATATTATACATATTTTCACATTAGTTATGATGTAAAGAAGAATTAGAACCAATAGGAGGAACCAAGAGAAAGAAGAAATAAAACCACAAAAGAAAAAGGAAATTGTATGCTTCCATCAGCATTCAGATTCCAGAGTTCTTTCTCTGGATGTGGACAGCATTTTCCTTCGTGAGTCTTTTGGAGTTGTTTTAGATCCTCAGCATAAAAATTCTTAAAGGCAAAGTTAAATTAGTCACAGGAGGAAACAGACAGTAAAACTATACTAATGGGGGAACCTCAGTTTTCTCCTCTCAGAACTAGTTAAATCTAACCATAAAATAAACAAGAAAGAAGTTAAGGAGATGAATAGAATCTTAGAACAGTTAAATATGATAGATCTTTGGTGAAAACTGAATGAGAATAGAAAGGAGTATACCTTTTTCTCTGCTATACGTGGCACCTTTACAAAAATTGACCATACGTTAGGGCATAAAAGCGTCACAACCAAGTGTGTAAATGCAGAAATATTAAATGCATCCCTTCCTGGACATAGTGCAATAAAATGATATTCAGCAAAGGGCCATGGAAACATAGATTAAATCTAATCCTAAAAAATGAGTTGGTCAAGTAACAAATTATAAAAACAATAATTTCATTAAAGAGAATTACAACAATGAGACAACATACCAAATTTATGGAATACAGCCAAACCTGAGGGGGGAAAGTGTATATCTGTAAATGCTTACATCAGTAAAATAGACAAAGAGCAGATGAATAAATTGGGCATGCAACTAAAAAGGATAGAAAAAGAACAAATTTAAAATCCCCAGTTAAATACACAATTGGAAGTCCTGCAAATGGAACAAGAAAATAAAAATTGAAAGAAAACCATTGAACTAATAAAACTAGGAACTGGTTTTATGAAAAATGCCAATAAAATAGATAAACCATCGGTTAATCTGATTTTTAAAAAAGGAAACTAAATTACTAGTCTTAAAAAACGAAAAGGGTGAATGCACACCAATAAAGATGAAATTAAGGCAATTATTAGGAGTTATTTTAGCCACTTATATGCTGGTAGAACTGACAATCTAAGTAAAATGGTTGAATATTTACAAAAATGTAAATAGCCCAGATAACCAGAAGAAGAAATAGAATATTTAAATAGCCCTGTCTTAGAAAAAGAAATAGAATTAAGCCATAAATGAGCTCCCTAAGAAAAATCCCTAAGGCCAGATGGATTCAGAAGTGAACTCTACTAAGCATTTAAAGAACAATTAATTCCAATATTATAAAAACTATCTGGAAAAATAGGTAAAGAAGGAATCTTACCACTTTCCATGTACATCATAAATATGATGCTGATATCTAAAACAAGAAGAGCACAAATATAAAAAAGAAAACCATAGACCAATTTCCATAATGAATATTGATGCAAAAAATTTAAATACTTGCAGGAAGATTACAATTATACAAAGATCTTACACTGTGACTAGGTGGAATATATACCAGTAATGCAGCCTGGTTCAGTATTAGAAAAGTATTTGATGTACATAATTGTATACTTAAAAATATATTTCAAAAAGAAATCACCAAAAAACAAATGGCCCAATCTTGGATCATTTGGAGACTGAAAGATCACCATACAATTTTTAAAAATTGGTTTTTGTTACTAGATTAACTAGAAATACATCTTTAACAAAATGAAAACATTAAAACATATTTTTAACGTATGTGAAAAGTACACTAACAAGTGTTAGTGTCAGTATCAGAAGAGAGAAGGGGATGTATTTCCAGAGATGTTAGAAAGGTGAAATCCATGGTTTTCAGACTGGATATGGGACCTGAGAGATAATTAAGAGTCCACCACAGCTTCTAGGTTGCAGGCATGAGATGTGGGAAGATAATGCTGCCCTCTATAGTAACCAGAAAGGTAGGAGGGGAGAGGGTTTAAGAGGAATAATGACTTCAGCTTTCAGCATACTGAGTTTAAGAGGTCTACCAGAGTGTCAGTTTTAGATGTCTGAAAGATGCAAGATTAGAAAGAAGCAGAGAGTTTCAGGCAGGATAGGTAGAATTGAGAATCGTTAGCTTAGAGATGGTTATTAAATTTATGGACGCTAATGTGCAAGACACATTAGGCATATCGAGATAGGTGGTTCAGTGGATAGAATGCTAGGTCTGGAGTCAGGAAGACCTGAATTCAACTCTGACCTTAGACTCTCACTAGCTCTGTGACTGTGGGCAGGTCTCTAAACCTTTATTTGCCATAATCCCCTGGAGAAGAAAATGGCAAACTACTCTTAAATTGTGGTGGTTGTTGTGTTTGTTCTTTGTTCTTGAAGAGGACCATGACATGAGGTGATGACATGACTTGCAGCTGACTTTGAATTGAGTACCTTTTTCAAGAAAGTCCAGATAGTCGTAAAAATCAGACACAACTAAACACCTGAACAATAACGAAAGGTACCATATTAGACTGGCAATATAAAGACAAAACCTCAAGTTTATAGTCTGCTGGTGGATATAATTTAGGGGTCATGTTGACCATAGCTGGATGAGACCAATTACAGATAACCTTTGAAGTTATCTGATCCAGTTACCTTAGTTTACAAGTAAAGAAACTGAGGCCTAGTGATATGAAGCAGTTTAAGCAAGGACACATGGGTAATAAGTTGCAGAAGTAAGATTCACTCATGTATTCAAATTACAAATCCAGATTTATTTCCTCTGCCTCGTAATGCCTTCTTATGCATAAATAAAAAGTACCTACTAAGGATATTTAAAGTAACTTCAAGAAGTGTAAAGTATTATTAATAACTAGAGGGATCAGGACAGACCTCATTTAGGGTGGTACTTGAGCTATACTTGGAAAGAAAATAGAGATTCCAGGAAGTAGCGGTGTGTGAAAGAGCAAATGTGTTCTAGACATGGGACCATTTGTACAAAAACACAGAAGCAAAAGGTTAAACTGTGTATGTGGGCAGCTAGGTTGCACACTGGATAAAGCACTGAGACTGGAATCAGGAGAACCTGAATTAAAATACACCCTCAGATACTATGTAGCTGTGTGACCCTAGGCAAGTCACTCAGCTCTTTTTGCCTCAGTTTCCTCATCTGTAAAGTGAACTGGAGAAGGGAATGGCAACCACTCCACTATCTTTGCCAAAAAAACCCCAAATAGGATCACAAAGAGTCAAACGCAGCTGAATAACAATTAATAGCACGTAAGCCACTTGGAATGGGGTAGAAAATTTGAAAAGGACTAATATGAAATAAGATGGGGAAAGTAGTAGAGAACTAGTTTGTGGAGTACTAATCATAGGTCAGTGGGGAATCATTGAAGACTTCTGAGTTAGGTAGTCAAATACGTGTTTTAGGGATGTTAGCTCAGCAGCTCTGTAAAGGATGAAGTGAAAATGGAAAAAATGCAGTCGGAAATGTTGCAGTAGCCCAAGTAAAAGGTGATTAAGACTCAGAATAGAGCAGGTCTAATTGGGAAAAACAATTCTCAAAAGTACTTTAAGCATTTCCATTATAATCTTATTTACATTGCTAATTGACTTAAATTCTTTTTTTCATAATTACTGTAAAGATAGGCTTGTCAAGACCATTTCTGAACCTTGTCAGATTTCAAATTATAGTTGTTCAAATTAGCAAGATTTTATTATGCTGTTAAAATTTAACTATACTTTGATGGATAGATGAATTTTCTACAAGTTTCTATTAAGATTCCAAAAATCTTTTGTTTTGATTCTTCATAGTTAGAGGTGAAATACCTTAAATTATTTGGATTTAAATTCTGAAATTAATGTATCTTTCAAAGAATGAGTCAGAATCCAAAGTCATAATATAAAAACAGATTTTTAGAAAAACAGAGATTTATATTATACTCTAAGACAGTTATTGGAGTGGAAATCTATTTTATTTGAAAAATGATTCTAAGTTTTAAAAATGCTTTTTTCTTCAATTACACATGATCCTCAATTACACACAAATTACACACAAGTCTTACAGGCGTTCTAATCTTTTGTCACTAATTTTTCATTGAATTGATGTTTCTGTAAGAAGTATTTTGCTGAAATTGCTTTCAAGATATTTATTTAAGAAAAGTAACTTTTTCAGTATTTATTTGCAAGATAAAACATGATCAGTAAATTATATTTTATAATGGATATTTATGTAGGTTGTATAATTTTTGAATAGTATATTTTGTTCTTGTCTGTCATTTGGTGAAAGCAACATCTAGAGGTGGTGTATTTAACCTGTAAATTCTCTTTTCAGGTAAAAATACTTTAGTCAATATTAACAGCTCAGTGAAAACTAGTGTTTGGTGTGGAAAGATTGACTAAATCCTAAGTCATTATTAGAAAAAAGTATATTCCTTTAATAACATCTGCTTTACATAATTAAAATAATAATAGTCTTCATCAGTTGAGTCTATTGAAAATTTAAGTTCCTCATTCAGCTGGAAAAAATAGCTGGTCTCAAGAAGAAATAGTTTGTAATTAGGAAATATAAATATTCATTAGGGAGTCTGCATGATATGAGGTCACTAATATTAAAAACAAAAGCATAATCTTTTGGTTTAGCTCAGTTGATAGAGAAAAAGGATAGATTTTCACATTTGTCTTATTAGCGTCTATTGTAACTAGCAAAATTTAAAATACTACTAGAATTAAGTTCCCTAGAAACCAGATCTTTATGTTATTACATTGCAAATACTGTATATTGTTTTATGTTTTAGGCACTTTCATCAATGTAGTCTCTTTCACATTATTCACTTAATTTTTATTCCTTCATTTTGCTTCCATCATATTGTAAAATAGCGATTTGATTGTCCTCAGTGCCCATTTACAGCTAGCATTTATGTAGTGCTTTAAGATTGTAAAACTCATTACCTATGTTAATCTCATTTGCAATAACCTTGTAAAGTAGGTTCTCTTATTCTCTTTTTTTCAGAATAAGAAACTGAGGCTGAGAGAGGTTATGTGATTTGTCTAGAGTCACATCTAATTGTCTGGGACATCTACTTGTCTTCCTGTCTGCAAGTCCAGTGTTCCATCCATTGTTTCTCCAATATTTGTTTTAGATTAGTTTTTAACCTTTTAAAAAGCAGGGACAATTGTTCAATAGTATTTAGCATTACTTCTGGTCCTGATAACATCAAGTCTGTGTTGGCATAATTTTGTCTCCTCTTTTCATCCTCTCTTCTTTTTCAGTTATGTTGGTGAAATTTTCTCTTTCTAGGGGAATGACTTGACCACGTAAACATTTCAGCCAAACTGGCCTGCTGGCTGTTTCAAAAACTTGCTTTTCATTTCCTGCCTCTGCGCCTTTACACCCAGTCTAGCATATCTTAAAATGCACTTCTGTCTTTCCTCTGCTGTCCATTTAGCTTTCTTCAGGGCTCCACTCGTGTCATTTCCCATGGGAAGACTTTTTAGATTCTCCAAATTGCTCTCTTTATCTTCAGATTAGCTGGTATTTACATGTATTCCTCAGTAGAATGTAAGTTTCTTCAGGGTAGGGACTGTTTTGGTTTTGTATTTTTTCTTAACTACTAGCACAATGCTTTGTTGCTTAATAAACATTTGTTGAAATTTACTGAGTTACCTTCCTTATGTTATTCAATCCAAATTTCTTTTTATCTTCTTTATGTATTCTTTCCTTCTTGGTTGTTTGCTACACAGGAAGAGTATAGGCAAAGAACTGAGCCAAGCCTGGAGACATGGAGATATGAATTTGAAAATAGGGACTGTTTTTGCCATTCTTTGTATCCTGAGCTTAGCAATGTGCTTGACACATTAGTGCTTAATAAATTCTGGTTGACTGACTTTGGGTTTGTATGTGTATAGGACAGGGTGGATCTGAAAGAAGGTGATAGACTAGGGGCTTATCACTGCCCATCTCTTTTCATAACAGTGCTTCCTAGGCTCAGTACAAATTCTTTTTCATGGTGCTGTTGAATTGTTTCAGTCATGTCCGATTCTCCATGACCCCTTCTGGGGTTTTCTTGGCAGTGATACTGGAGTAGCAAACCATTTCCTTCTCCAGCTCATTTTGAAGATGAGGAAACATCTTCAGTAGTGATTCAGTAGTAATCCACAGCTAGAATATTGATTGTTAGAAGGGACTTAGTATAGAACAACCATCGCAGTAAGGGGGTAGGAGTTCTGGGCAGGGTTAAATGACTTGACCAGGTTCACACAACTCATAAGTATCTGAGGCTGGATTTGAATTCAGGTCTTCGTCGTTACGAACCCAGTGTTTTATCTACTGTACCATTTAGCTTTTGAACTTAAGGGCTTTGTTGGCTATAGCATCTTACAGAGTGCATTTTCGTATTGAAGATAAATACAGGACCTACAGTATTTCATGTTCAATCTTTGTATACTTTTAGCTCTTGTTATTCAATATTAGTACTTCATGTGATATTAAAAACTCATAATTAGTAATTGAAAATAAAGCTAAAGGTAAGTTTTTCAGTTTAGTGCTAAAATTTAATAGTGCCACTACATTTTTCATATTTTCATTTTACTTTGTGATTGTATCATAATGATATTTTACTTTGCAAGGAAATGATAATACTGCAATATTAAAGTGTGTATAGTATCTTCAAGGGACAATATTGTAAAAAAGCTTTTAAGGATTGTATTCCAGAGTTTTAATTTTCATTAACTAGTGTTTATGAATGCTAGACCCAAAGTGCCTGTCAGTAATTCTGTAGTGATTAAGTGAATAAATATTCTCAAGAACTTCCTGCTCTGGAAAGTGTTTAGATCAGTAGGATATTATATAGTATCTCTTAGGACTCATAATTTTTTAGAAGAAGAAATTGAATTTAAGATTTCTGTCTTGATGTCATTTCTTGATTGGAACCCTTAGGCTAATTTTGGGGGTTCAGAACTTGAATTATTTATAGCTATTATATACCTTAAGTAAAGGAATAGATCCTAAATGTCAATTTTTAAAGCTCATTGTGAGTATAGGAGGGGTACTTTCTTTTTAGAAAACTAGAAATGTGATGATACCCTTGACAGAAACAGATCTTTAGAAGAGGTGTGGAAAATTAAGTCTGCATTGAGCATGTTGAGTTTGAAATGTCTGTAGGATACCCAATTCAAAATATCCAATAGGCAGTTATTATCTCAGTGCTGTGGGACTAGAACTCAGGAGAAAGACAATAGCTAGATATATAGATCTGATTAGAGATAATAATTAGGCTCCTGTGACCTGATGAGGTCGCTTAATGAGAAAAGAGGGCCTAAGGTGTTGAAAGATTCTATCTAAACCAAGTATTCATAGCAGCACTTTTTATGGTAGTAAAAATTTTGAAACAATGATACCTATTGATTGAAGAATAGCTAAGCAATTTATAGTACATAAATATAATGTAGTATTACTACATTACAAGAAATGAGAAACATGAAAAATTGAGAAAAACACAAGAAATCTCAGCTTTGGTGTCTATCAGAGTGAAGTAAGTAGAACTAGGAAAATATATACACATGATATGAAAATATAAATAGAACAAAAAAATGAAACTGAGCGCTGTAATTTGAAAATCACATCTGATGCTGGAAAAGAATTAAGAAAACGTGCCTTCCTTCATTTGAAGAAATGGGAGACTTTGCATGTAGAAATATCACTGTATTTTGTCAGATATGATTGATGCCTTGGCTTGTTTTTCTTTTTTGTTTTTCTTTCTTTTTTGTTGTTGTTGGCTTTGTTAAAAGGGAAGACTTGCTGTGTAGTGGATGCAGAGAGATATTTTTCACAATTGAACATAATGAAAAATTTATAATTTTAAAAAATAAAATAAGGCAAGATCAAAACAGGGACACATTCATTAATCTCTCTGAGACTTATTTTTCCCCATTTGCAAAATGGAAATAATAATAATTGTCCTATTTACCAGATTTTCTGTGAGGATAGTGTTTTTATGAACAGTGTTGTACCAATATTACTCTTATGATGCTGACACACAAATTAGTAGCATTTCTAGAGGCAAAAGAGCACAGCTGCTCCATGGAAACCATAATCCTGAGATGTAAATCTATGGCAAATTGGTTTAGTGAGAGTATATTTCCTTCCCTGCCCAGACCTCATACCCTTTACTGTGGTGGTTCCGTTCTAAGTCCCTTGCAACAATCAATATTTTAGCAGTGGATTACTACTGAGTCAAACTATGGAGCAAAGCTGTCATTGTTTGATGAAGGTGGTTATCCCAGTTTCAGCCCACTGAGGGAAAACATTTAACCCTGTTACCCTAGCTACTCTGCCTAGAATTACTGAGCAGTAGTTACTTCATCATCACCAAATGCAAGTATGACTTCCACTAGGACCAATTATAATTTCTCTGTACCTCTTCTTTTTTGTTTTGTCTGTCTTTGGACCTAGGAGGATGAGATTCCTCTCTTGTTCTTTGTGTGAGACTACATTTAGGAGCCTCCTTGCCAAGATAAGCTGCAGTGCCTACATGTTGTGGTGATATTGGTGAGCATGAATTAGAACCAGGTGGTAGCTTCATTTGCTCTTGAACCTTTCCTTACCTCATAGTACCCAGCAACTAGTGTGGAAATCCTCAATGTGCTATTATTGAGAGAGGTATTACGTACTCTTTCTTACTTCATGGATCATGGAAGAACACATTTCTGACTGTCATAACCATTGAATGCCTGGTCACCAGGACTCTTGCCACCATGACCTGGCATAGGGCTAGCCCTTGAGACAACAGACTTCACTGCGAGGACTCTATAGCATCAGAGCCTCACAAGTCAAGCTTTTTTGCTTCCGGTATCTCAACCAAATCTAGTGCTGTTGTCACCAGGCATGACCTGGTAGTAAATGAACACTCTTCAAGCAAAGAATTTCCTGATTATTTATTATCCCTCAAAGGAGCAAAGGAACTTGAGCCAGATGTGAGTTCACTCAGGCCTCTGAGGACCCTTTCACTAGGGATCCATAGATCTGGGTTCATCCTGATCTTTCTTTTTTCATAGCACTTGAGAGGGAAGCTAAATGACACCATGCCAAGGGTCACATAGCTTGTTAGGGAGGGAGTTTTAGTCAAATGGTATTATTTTCCCTATCCTGTGATTAACAATCGCCCACTTTTTCTTCCCTTCATCTCTGATGCAGAGTTTTGGGATTTCTAGTTGGAAACCACCTTCCCCATATCATGGCTAAGTGCATTTCATTGATCTTTCTCACTCCCTCATACCTCAGTCCTCCCTCTTCCTAGTCTTTAACCTATTATACTCTTCGACTTAACAAATTCCCCTTTGTCTTAGAATTCTCTCTTTTTTTCCTATCATCTTGTACTTAGACCTGGCTTCCCCCAAATGAGAATTCCTAACTATCTTATTCCCCTAAAATACTAGATCAGTAGAAGGCATAGGCATGCAACTTGATCCTTGTTTCCATTTCTACTCTTCCTTTGTTAAATCAAGTATTAAATGCCTACTATGTACTAGGTAAAAAGTACAAAGAATGAAACAATCCCTACCTACTTCTCTATCCCTGACCTCTATGCTGACTTTCAGGCTCACATCTCCAACTACCTATTAAATATCTTGAACTATATGTCCTTTAAACATCTTAAACTCAGCATGTCTAAAAGTGAACTCATCATCCTTTTTGCCAAATGAAGTAGCAAATGAAGCTATCACCTGGTTCTAGTTCATGCTCAACAGTATCATCACAACATGCAGGCACTGCGGTTTATCTTGGCAAGGAGGCTTCTAAATCTAGTCCTCCACAAAGACCAAAACTCTTGTCTCTATGCCTTTGCCTAAGCTGACCCCTATATGTGTAATGTACTTTCTCTTCACTTCATCATCTTTGAACTTATATTTTCCTTCAAGATTCAACAGTATGACTTGCTCTATCATACCTATTTTGACTTACCCTCCTTTCCCCAGTTGATAGTATTCCCTGCCTCTGAAATTATTTTGTATATATTGTGCATTTTTTTGGTCTACATGAATATAAGGTTCTTGAGGGCAGGACAGAGTTTGTTTAGTTTTATTTTCTTATCTCAACTGTTGAATTTATGATAGGTACTTATTAAATGTTTGTTGAATATACGAATGAGTGAATATTACCAAGTAATAAATAATCACCATGATTTAGTGTCATGTAAAATTTATTATACTGTTATCAAATGACATCCAAAATATATGGCATAACTACTATGTAAATGTTGGTGGTTTATTGACTATCACAGTTGAAGGATATTTTTTGGATTATAAGTAATAGGAATATGTATTATTTGGATATCTTTCAGTGAGATAATAAAGTGGCATATGCTGGGTAACTTACTAACACCTTCATCTCTAACCTCTTAGCATGAATTGGTTTATCATATCATTTTTCCCACTCAGAAGCAATGGATTTCAGATGACCAACTTTTTGCCTACTTCAGTTTCACATAGAATTTAAACTAATCACTTTGCAATATCCAGATCAGGAGTGAGGAACCTTTTCATCTTGGAAGGCCACATTAATATTTAGCTGTAATCAAATAAGGCCACATTCAAGAAACGTTAGTTAGATATACTTAAAAATGTACATTATTTTGTAAAACTCTAACTACTATGTACTTAATTTCAAAAAATGAATACTATTTGTTATTTTTAAATTAACTAACGTTTTAATGACTTTGTCGTGTCTGTTTTTTGTTAGAAAGCATTTGAATATTTGGTCGCAGCAAGATCTGCTTTTTCAGTTGATTCTCTAGATTGGTATCAGTCATTTGTGACCTTAAGGGCATCTTGATTTGGGTTAGGTAGGAGAATGCAGATTCGCAGCAATAAGTGGCTGAAAAGCAAGAAAGCATTTTTTGGGTATGTTCCCCAAAGTATGGGTATTCTACTGCATTTTTCCATATTCAATTGGATTTTTCTTAGCATCAAACAATGACTTTAAAATATCATCTACGAGAGCTCAGTCAATTCCATGTGTAGTTTTTTAGGTGCCTTGGTGATAGGTAAAGTTGAAATACTCACTTGAGTGTGATGTCATGATTCCCAAAGTCAATGAACCTTTCATTGTATTTTCTGAGTAATAAGTCTGTAACAGTTGTGTATTTTTCAGATGATTTGCATATGTCATCCTCCTGCTCATCAATGGGGAAAATTTTCATCTATAACTTCCTTTTGAAAAAGTGTTTTGAAAAAAGTTAGCTTTTTTCAAAATGCTTGAATTTCTTGCCACATATCACATATAGACTTAGTTTTACCTTGCAAAGAAATATTTAAGTTGTTTTGATTTGACATCACACAGAAATGCAGCGTTCCTGTAGAAATCTTTTAATAATTCATATCGCTGATTCTGTTCTTCATAAAATTTAACTATCTCTTCTTGCAGAGAACATTTTGGCTAGCACCTGTCCCTGCTGTAGCCAATGTACTTTAGAATGACGGGCAAATCCACACTGGATACTTAATTGTTCAACTTTTTTTTTTTTTTAATTTAACTTTTAACATTCATTTTCACAAAATTTTGGGTTCCAAGTTTTCTCCCCTTTTGTCCCCTCCCCCCACCCCAGAACACCGAGCATTCTAATTGCCCCTGTCTGCCAATCTGCCCTCTCTTCTATCACCCTCTCTGCCCTTGTCTCCATCCTGTACCCGTTTACCTTTATTACTTATTTCCTAGTGGCAAGAACAGTACTCAACAGTTGTTCCTAAAACTTTGAGATCCAACTTATGGATTACTAATGTTGTAATCATGCTGGTTAATCTGGGAGGATTGTTTTGTTAAAACATTTGATTCTTTGGTATTTTAAATTCATTCATTTGAAAAATAAAATAAAAATAAAAAAGATGAACAAAAATGTATTAATAAAAATAAAAATATTTGTTCTCTAAAACTTGGATTCATTCCAAAGGCTTGACTTAAGGACCTAAAAGACCACATGTGGTCCAGATTCCCCACCCCTGATCCAGATAATACAGACTTGTAAATTTAAATTGATGTTTTATTGTAGTCATGATTTTGACTCATCATTGCAAAATGAATTGTTATAAAAAAATTTTTAAACCTATTTTTAGATGATACTTCCCACAAATTCAGGGTCTTTGGAAATTTGACTGCTTTTAGGAAAAAGGGTCTTTTGCTTTCTTTTTTGTTTTTTTTCATCAGGGAGCTTGTTAGGCAAAATATTACCCTTTTCCTCCATCTGTTTTGTTTTACCTTTGACAAAAGTACAGTGGTAACTTTGATAGCTTTCCTTATAAAAGTCAGGAAGAACTGTGAATTTATTCATTCAAGGTTATCTGTAGAAATGTTTAGCTGTATTTATTTTATTGTAAAATTTCTTTTAGATATTAGAAATCATTTAATGTCTTTAATATGCAGATTCAGTAGTAGTTTATAAAAAATCAGTTGACAGTTTTAGCATCTTTTGAGTATTTATTAATATTCTTAGCATGCTTGCTTAAGTAGATTATAGTGCAATAGAATCTTAATAAACTGACTAAGAAATCTTTTAGTTTGGAAAAAATTGTTCCCTATTGCATATAAAATTGTAGATTCAAGCTTGGAAGTAATAGAGAATTTTAGTGTTATGTGGTAAGTGACCATGGAAATCTTACTTTACTAGTATTAGACAATGAGTACTTTAAAATTAAAATGAGTACTCCTAAAATTTTTAATTTTTTTTTAGTTAACAAGCATTTTTCTTTCCCTATATTCTCTGTCCCCCATTTTAGAAAAACAAATCCTTGTAACAAATACACAGTCAAAAAAAATTCTCACATTAGCTATGTCCAAAAATACATAGATCATACCGTTCTTAAAGAACAAGGCAAGTTGAAATTTCCTATTTGTTTGTTTCCTCTTCACAGTTTTAAATAGTATCATAATATAAGCATGGTCTTTTTTTTGATTTTCTAAAAGGTGTTGAAGTGAAATAATATTTTAGTATAAAGAAAAGAAATGTAATTCATTGAAGAGCTCATTTTTGTGAGGATGTTCATGAGTTAAAATTCTTGTGTATTCACTTATACTGTAAAATGTAGTTGATGTATTGATTTTGCTGAATAGTGTTAGGGTTGGGTTTTTTAACTTTTTTTCTTTTTTTATAGAATAGGGGAAGGAGTAATGTATTTGGAAATGAATGTGATCTAAAAAACAAAAGGCACCAATAGAAAAAGGTCATTCTTTCAAAGGGAATTTTTCCTAGTTTTCATTAATTTTAAAATCTGGTTTTAGTATTTTTTTCAGGAAAAGAGAAAACAAACTACTATAAACATATTTTTCATTGAAAAAAATTTAACCTTACTAGTGTCAAAATTTTTTAACAGTAACAAGCTTATAGAACATTTCAACTTATTCTGTATTATTTTGTGATTACTGGTGCCTTGTTGACTAACGTAAAGCTCAGTTGTTGTAATTTAAGATTCAAAGTTATATATCTGAATTTAAGACCCTGCTTATCTTTTTTTTTACAGGAGACTTTGCAGCAGTTGATCATGATGTCTTTGCCAAATGTCTTAACCATTGGCAAAAATCCCTTTTCTGGTAAGTATTAAAATTAGCTTAATGTTGTGATTTCTTTGTCATTGTAAATTCAGGAATGAAAGCAGAGTAGGTCAGTAAAACATGTCTTGGAAAATTATTGTTGAAGACATATGCTGCTTCCACATTTTTTAATGTCTGATTCTAAAATATTATTCAGTCAAAAGTTTTGACTTGTCTTTTAATGCAAAATGGTGAAAAAAGGTTCTTTATGTAGTTTTCATTATTTAAGAGAATCAATAAATATTTTATTAAATATCTGCTGTATGCTCTGTCAAGTATTTCCATAGGTGTTGGGAATGATAAAGTTTTAGCATTTGTTAAATTTGAAATATCAGTTTTAATCTCTGAGTACTTGAAAAATCATTATCAGCTTCTTTTGAATGTGGATGATTATTGGATTCATTTGTTCTTCTAACCACTTCTCAAATGGACAAAATTATTATCCTCAAAACCAATAGTATTTTACTTGTGGCTTTAACTTGTACACTTAACCCTCTTTTTAAAAAAAAAGTTGCCCCCACACCATCCTTTAGAGAGAAGGTAGGACTTCAACCTAAGTCTTCTGGTTTTGAGGCTAGCTTTCTTTACACTACATCACATCCATACTACCTAGAATGTGCTTGATTAAATATCCATATCTAAAAACTTGGAAGATAAAAAGTTTCAAGCAATCCTATCTTTCTTCTTCCCCTTCTCCAGAAAAGTGCAGAAAAGGTAGGTATTCCATTACTCACTGATATTCCGAGGTAGCTAGATGTCTCAGTGGATAGAGCATTGGGCCTGGAGTCAGGAAGACCCAAATTCAAGTATGACCTCAGGTACTAGCTGTGTGATACTGGGCAAGTTACTTAACCTCTGTTTGCCTCAGATCCACATCTGTAAAATGAACTGGAGAAGGAAATGACAAACCACTCCACTATCTTTGCCAAGAGAACTCCACAATATGTCCCATAAGATCACAAAGACTTGTACTGATTGGACAACAACAACAGTCCTCCAAAAGAAAACTGCCCGGGTAATAGTCATGGAAAATGAAAAAGGTGGAAGTTGTATTAAGGATCAAAGTAATCATTAGTGTTTTTGTGTAACTTTTTCCCTCTAAACATCGTCTCTGTTGTCTTATCTTGTTCACTTTTCAAATATATATTTTTCCATTATTTATGCTTTCATCTTTAGCTTTTAATTTTTCACTTTATTTTTTGTATTTTGATATCACATATTTTGGATTATGCATTTGTATACTTTATAACAAATATTTGATTTTTAAATTATCTCTAGTAATGTGTTTCAATTTGGATCAATCCGTCTTGTTATTTTAATTTTTAAAGGTGTCTAGATTTTGAAACATCATGAAGTAGACTGTTTCCTATTAATGCTGGTACATAAAACTATACACTATAAGGGTGTTACCATATGTGAACTGCATGAGTTAGTTTTAGGAGACTGAAAAGTATCGATGTTAACATTAGATAGTTGTATAAAACCAACAGAATAAAATGTATTTTTAGCTGCAAAGTCATTGTATTGAGGTCATATTAGGTACAATAAATAAATTATATGCTTTCTTGTCTTACTTGTCTCCCTTGCTCACCACCAGAAAGAAGGGGAAACAAAAAGATTTCTTTCTCTTTGTTATATTGGCTACGTTATTCTATAAACAGTTGGAAATATAAAGCATAAAAAGCAAATATTCTTCCCAGTATCTTTTACCCTTTGTTGTGAAAGTCCTAGAGGTCTTACAGAGGACTTTCTCTCACCTAAATGACCTTAAAGCTGTTATTGGACAGCCCCAGTCTTAGAGATATGTATGAGAAGCCTAAAATAGGCAGTAGTAGAAGGAGAAAAATTAAACCAGAAAAATTGGAGAAGTAAAACAAATCAGAAGACAGCAACGCTATGGCCTTCTAAATGAGTGACTGAGTTTGGGAAAATGAAGACCAGAAAATTCGAAGATTTACTTCTAAGAAGTGAGTCTTAAATCTATATTGTTTGTCCTGTGTGGCAGACAATTCTTTATCTTTATAGTTCATAACAAATCTCCTGATAATGAGTTGACTTTATGGTTGAGGGAAAAATGAAAAATATCAGAGGTGCAGCAAAGATGATGACGCTTCCTGCACAGTGACCAGTCATTTTTGTGGGTCAGGTGTCATGTGGAATAGGTAGCTAAGAGGTTATTATCCTTTTGAATGTCACCTGTCCTAGCAGCCAAGACCTCCCTTTCCCCAAGATTTCCAGGGAGGAGAATATCCTATCTTTGAGTGTTTAAGAGGCCTCTTACATGTTGCCTCCTTCTTTGTAGAATGGATAGGCACATTCACGACTTCACAGCGTTGGGACCCTTTGGCTCTTCAGATGTGAGACAGACAGAGACACACAGAGACACACATGCATCCCTTTGCCAATTTGATGCTATACTCCAGTGTCATCATGGCTCGTATTCCACAGCTGATGAGATCATAAACCTGGCACACACTTTAGCTCAGGCAACTCCAAAGGATTCTGCTTTATTAAACCAAGACTAAGTTCCCTCTTCCCATCTGTACTTATCTTTTCCAATGCAGGAAATTGTGGCTAGTTGGCCCTCACTGAGGGACCCATGAGCTCCTGACATCTCAAACTCACAAGGCTGCCACTAAGGCTAGGAATGTTACCTCAAGATTGCTCACTTATGCTCAGGGAAAGAGAAACAATGAAAAAGCAAAAAGAAAAAGAACCAGAACTACTTTGTGACATTATAGGTGCCCTGTCTACTGTGTGTAGGAAGTACCCATTCCTGCCAAGAGAAGGGAAGATACCTCAGGCTTGAGCTCTGATGCCATAGAGAGTTGGGGGTTGGATAAGATGAAATTGGCAGTAGATAATAGAATGAAGGATTTGAAGGTAGAGGATAATGTGGAGTTGAATTGGTTTACCAAGGGATCAGTATTGGAGGAGAAGAGTATAGACAATGCCTAGAAAAGAACCTGCAGGTAGTGTGATTGCAGGTCACCCCGACGACAAAGAATAAGGTTAGGAGTTAAAATGCCAAGGGAAAGATGGAATGATAAAACATTATCAGATACAGGATATTGTTTTCCAGAATTTCTCACCATAGAAGGAGAACATTTGTGAGGTGATTGCAAGATCAAGAGTATGACTATATGTAAGTATAGCTAAGGTGGGATAGAGGACTAAGGTCATGGAGATTAAGTGGACTGAAGAACTGGTAAGTTAGGATATTTGAGGGAACATTAATATGTATGTTGAAGTACCAAATTAATAGGTCAGGAACTGAGGTGGAGAAAAGGTACCCAGCCAAGTACTGAACTTATTGAGGAGGGAGGAAATTTGTAGACTCTCCAGGGAGTGGTAGGTAATAGCCATTATGATCTGCATTGGTGATACATTTGGGTAGAGAAAATTTCAAAGTAGAAGTTTCTGACTGCTGTTGTTAAAGAGAAAATCTGCAAGTAGCAATAGAGACTAAGGATTGTTGCCCTGGTACAACCAATGTGATAGAAAAGTGTGACCAGTACTGAAAAGAATCCTGAGGGAAGCCCAGTAACAATGAAAGACCTAAGATAGAAAGAATGAGAAAGAATAGGTTTAAGATAAAAGAAGTTTGTTAATTCTAGAGCAGGAGTTCTGAAGGGCACACTGCAAGGAGAGAGTATATCTAGAGAAGAAAGTTGAGGGAGTATGGTTAAAGTAGATGAGAGTGAAGGAGAAGAGTTGGTGTAGGGGAACAGTATTCATTAACAGCTTGGGATTCAATAGCAGTGATATGGAGAAGAGCATAATGGCCTGGATATATTAACCATTGAAGAAGCAGAGTATCAGTGGACAGAAACAGGTTGGAAGAGAAAGGCAGGCGGTTAGACTCTTCAAAGTCTTTGTATCCCTAGTCCTTAAAGATAGGCACTTAATAAATGTTAAAAATAGTATCTATATACATTTTCAAGTAGTATTGTATGTTTGTAACATTGTTCTGTCTGTAAAATGTTTACTTATTTATTATTCTGAGTGTTACTGCATATTTCCTTGAAGCTAAATAAAAGATCCAGTTGACATTATAGAAAAGAAAAACAAGTAGAGAACAATAATAGGACAACATTATATGTTATCAAATGCAGTAATTTTGCCTGTTTTTCCTTGTCACTTGTTTTTTTTGTTTGTTTCATCTGATGAGAGCAAGGGATTGAAATAAATTTTATTTAAGTACACAAGGCATCGATAAGCTTATTTTTAAATGATGAATTCTTGAATTAATTTACATTAAATTGAGTTGAATCATGGAAGAAGCTAAGAGTTAAGTCAAGAAGGATGTATTCTGGGATTGTGGGACAGCTAATGAAGAGACTCAGCAATGGGAGTTGTCATATGATATCTGGGAACAGTTAGTAGACCAGTTTTGCCAGAATGTAAAGTGTGTGAAGTGGGGTGATATGAAATGTCCTAAAGGCAGGTAGGAATCATTTTGGGGGGGAG
The DNA here is from genome assembly GCF_028372415.1 of Notamacropus eugenii. Taxonomy (NCBI): domain Eukaryota; kingdom Metazoa; phylum Chordata; class Mammalia; order Diprotodontia; family Macropodidae; genus Notamacropus; species Notamacropus eugenii. Next base: position 650,864,489 of record NC_092872.1, read on the forward strand.
TGTTTAAATATCAACTGGAGGAAATTGTATTCATCTTAGAGGCAGTTGGGAGCCCTTAAGAGTTTTCAGCAAGGGAGTGACATACAGTGAGTTCTATGTTGAATGGATATTAATTAGGCAGTTGTGTGGAGTACTGAAAGGGAAGGGGAAGGAAAGAGACTTGAAGGTAGAAGCTTATTTACAACAGTCCAGCTTTTGAGGTCTTGAGCTAGGTATAATGACTTTGTTATTGGAGAGAAGGGATGGATATAAAAATTGTTGAGGTAGAATGGACAAGTGTGGTAATCCTATTCAGTAAATTCTGGTGGCTAACATTCACTTTCAGGATCAGATATAAAATCCTCTATTTGATGTATCAGAGCCCTACACAATCTTCTCTCCCCTCCTTTTTAGTCTTCTTATGTCTCATTCACCACTACAAACTGTACTTTTCATTCCAGTGACACTGGACATTGAAAGCTGCCTTTTTACTAACTGTTCCTCATACCTAGAATTCTCTTTTCTCCTTATGTCCACTTCCTGGATTCCTTCAAATCCCAGCTAAAGTATAACCTTCTGCAGGAAGTCTTTCCCTATTCCACTTAATACTTTCCCTCTTGTTTACCTCTAGCTATAAATCAGTTGTTTGTATGTAGTTCTTTGCATGCAGTCTGCCTCAATGGACAGTGGACTTTTTGTGATCTGGAAGTGTATTTTTGCCTTTCATTGTAACCCCAACACTTAACATAGTGTCTAGCACATGGTAGGTGCTTAATAAATGCCTCTCAACTAACTGTTTGATTAGTTAGAATTTACACTGTTTAATATTATATGAAACTTGTGAGAGCGGAAGAAGATGAGTGAATCTGAGTTTTTGAATCTTGGTGAGTGGAATGACAGTGGTGCCCTCAAAAGAAATAGGGAAGTTTGGAGGAGTGATATGTTTGCAAGTGGATTGATTTTTGCATAGAGGATTAGGTATAAAAATTAAAATGAAAGTAAATATAATCTAAACTTTAAAAGTACTTTGAATATTGAAAGGGAACATGAATGGAAAAAGAGCTTCACTTCACTATTTGGAAACAAAATGCCATTCTTCATTTTTAATTTATCCTTATAGTCTGACTTTTATCTTTAAAATAAAGAAGACAGATATGGAAGATTAGAGAGGAAAGCTGGTCTGTTGGAGAAGTCAGCATGGTGTGAAAAAGATGGGATAGAGATCAAGGAAGGCATGTGAAAGGGTTGTCTTTGGCATGGAGGAGGGCCATTCTTCTAATGAAACAGGTGAAGATAATGGGGAAAGACAACTGGTTAATTCTTTAAAGGCTCTACTCAGGTTCCATCTCCTCCATGAAACCATCTCTGACCAACATTTGCCCCAAGAAAGTGAGCTTTTTTCCCTTTCAAATTTTCCTGAAGTATTTTGTTTAAATTGCTTATTTACTTTTCTCATGCTCAATCTTAACGTTTCCTATTAGTAGAATGTAGGTTTCTTGAGAGTAGGGTGTTTTTTTTCCATCTTCACAGGGCCATTGTTTTAAAACAATACACTATGTGTTTAATAAATACTTGTTTAATTTATTTTAATTATTGTTGATACAAGTCTGCATCTTCTTTAGCCCATGATGTGAAGTCAAACAATCTTTAAAAGTTGCGGTACTTTGCTGCTATCTCCTCTATCTGCTGTTAGCCTCTCATTTCTCACTATCAGTAGGTTCTTCTGCTGATCTGCAATTTAAACACAGATGCCTGGTGATTGCCTAAGTGTGATGATGATTCCTTTGCTAGAGAATAAAATGCTAAGGAGGAACTAGGGAGAGCTGTTTGTTACTGAGAGATCTTTTTTCCTTGACTTTTATTCATGGCTTCATTCTGGATGAATCTTCTGGAAATCAGACTCCACTGCCCCTCACCTCTGTTCTCATAAGTGAGATGTTATTGTTCTTAAACCTTCATTAAATTGATGAGCATCAGCTAACTATACAGCAATGCTGAAAGAGGCACAATCTTTTTAAAATTTATTTTTAACATTCATTTTGAAAATTTTGAGTTCCAAATTCCCTCTCTCTCTCTCCATTCTTTCCACCATCCACTGAGAAGGCAAGCAATATCATACCCATCAGACATGTGAAGTCATGCAAAATATATTTCCACATTATCCATGTTGCAAAAAAAAAAGGCAAGAAAAATAAAGTAAAAAACCAAGATGCTTCAATCTTCACTCAGAGTTGATCCGTTTTCTCTGGAGGTGGATAGCATTTTTTATTATGACTCCTTTAGAATTGTCTTAGATCATTGTATTGATCAGAGTAGCTGTCTTTCATTGTTGATCCTTGCTATGATGTTGTTGTTACTGTGTACAATATTCTCCTATTTCACTTTGCATCAGCTCATGTAAATCTTCCCAGGTTTTTCTGAAATTATTTCTTAAATCACAGTAGTGCCATATCACAATCATATATAGCATAACTTATTCAGCCATTTCCTAATTGATGGGCATCCCCTCAATTTCCAATTCTTTGCCATCACAGAGAGAGTTAATTTAAATATTTTTGAACATATAGGTCCTTTTCTCTTTTCTTTGATCTCTTTGGGTACAATAGTGGTATTACTGGGTCAAAAGGCATGTGCACAGGTTTTTTTTAGCCCTTTAGGCATAGTTCTAAATTACTCTGCAGAATAGTTGGACTAGCTCACAGTTACTTCAAGTCAGCTACCATCAGCAAATGAGGGGGTTGGAAAAAATGACCTCTTAGATCCCTTTCACCTAGAAATCCTAGGATTTCCATAGCATTTCTTTGCCTTAGATTGTCCATTTAATACCGTTGTTTAAAGTTCATAGAAGATCTTTTAAAGTGAAAATGTTGCACGGGACAGAGGAAAGGCAATAGAAACCTGGAAATTTCCCTCCTTGGAGGAATTATAACTTGGGTCTGGAAATTATTTAGATATAAATCTAATATAAAAGGTGTGGAAATGCTTTAATGTATCTCATTTTTTTTTTTTAATTTTAGAACAAGGTACAGAAGAAATTAAAAAGTTACTGTTGCTTTTACTTGGTTGTGCTGTTCAGGTGAGTTAAAATATTTTTTAATGTTTTATTTTGGTAAATAAATGTTTCTAGTTAGTCTAGTCCCCAAAACCAATTTTTTTTAAAAAAAATTTATAGAGATTTTTCAGTCTCCAAATGATGTAAGTTGGGACCATTTTTTTGATGATTTCTTTTAGGAATATTTTTTGTAACGTATAATTACCTGTAGATCAAATACTTGAAAAAAGCTGTTGCTTTTTCATTTGTGTCATTTTACTTATTATGCAGATCACAATTTCATTCACACCATGGGGAAGTGTCATGGTTTGTGAAAAGAGCAGTGGATTTAATAATCAAGAAGATCTGTATTCACATCTGACTTCACATGCTTATTAGCTGTGATTTTCAACAAGTGACTTACCTTAGATTCCTCATCCGCAAAATGAGTGTAAGAGCACCTACTTCACACAGCTCATCAGATGAGATGATTTATATGAAGTGCTTTGCAAACTTCTATATAAATCTCAGCTATTATCATCACCATAATCATTGTCATGGTTTAGTATACAGCTTGATGAGTTGCTAGTGCCACAATAATTAATAGCAGGTAGCCAACATTCTGGTGAAAAATTTAGCTAATCTTATTGTCAAACAGCAAATACACAGGCTGATTTGTTAGGGCTTGCCAGGCCTTATGCCGGAGATCATTTCCAGATCTCAGGTAGTATGTACTTTGGTGAAGGGAAGAGAGTAAGCATTTACTGTTGAGTTCTTTTCCTATTTACTTTTTCAGTATTTCCCTTGAGAATTTTATATTTTCTTTTAAAAAAATGGAACAATTAGTAATAGAGTAAATCTATCTAATTCAGTCTACTAAATTCCTAGAGATGGAATTTCTGGTTTTGCAAAGTTGGATTTACTGATAAACCAGATTTTTAAAGTTGATCTTGCTCTTTTGGGAAGCCATAAAAGTATCTGGATTGGTATCATTTTCATACTGTTACAGGATCATAGATGTGTATATAACGTGTGAGTTACTTGGGACAAGCAATTTTTTTGGTATAGTTTCATTTTGTGACAGCAGTGATTTAGCTTGTGTTCTTTATTGGCATCACACTGACTCAGAACATTTTACTGTGAAACAAAATGGAACTCTGTCACCTGAGTGCTGGGTTTTATGCCATGTACGTGTGCTTCATTTTTCTTTTATTGTTTTAAATTTTGTCGTTTTAAGAATGATGTGTTTCTAAGGAAATGTACAAAAATTGTACCTCTCAGAGAGCATACTTTAATAACTATTAGAGATATTGCAATGATTATTGGTGTGGAAGTCACATGCTTCAAGTCAGTCATTCAAGTCTACCGTAAAACAGGATTAGTCATACTGAAGTACAATGAAATGTGTAATTGAAAATGGGAAAAAAACATCGAGAACTGACAAACAGTTGCTTGCAAAACAGCCTAATTAGTCCTTAGAAAACAAAATCTTTCAGAATGCATGGGGGCTAGAGAAATTGTTGCCATTTTTTCAACAGTGTATTATATACTTGTTATTGGAAGGACATCAACAAGACAAATTTGAAAAAAAAATATTGGGGGGGGGTGGAGCCAAGATGGCAGAGTAACAACACAGACTTGCTAGTGATCTTCTCCCAAGCCCAGCCAAATGCGTGTAAAAAATTTCTCTAACATATTCTGGAGCTGCAGAACCCGTAGAATGGTGGAATGAAGCAAATCATCAGCCCAAGACAGCCTGGAAGGTCACTGGGAAGTGTCTGTTGCACTATACTGGGAACAGAGTGCAGTCCAGTGTGAGCCACATAGGCACAGACAGGACCTGAGCAGGCTTTAAGGGGACTCAATCTGGGGTACCTCTGGCAGTTTCCAGACTTCATGACCCCAAAACTCTGAGGACAGATTGGAAGGTCAGTGGGAAAAACCTGTGAGACTTATATGAGAGTCGAGCGATAGGGCCCCAGCCCCAAGGTGGCAGAGTGGGTGGAGGAGCCCTTGGAGGAGGAGCCTGCTGCAGCAGGAGCAGGAGAAGCAGCAGTGACGGTTTCTGGAACTCTAGAGCTACAGTTTGTGGGGGGATCAAACAGCTGACAGTACAACCCCCCACCCCCTCTGGAAGCAGACAGTGCCTTAACAAAGAGTTCAAAAGTCAAGTAAATAGCTGGGAAAATGAGCAAAAACCGGAAAAAGAATCAGACTGTAGAATCTTACTTTGGTGACAAGGGACACCAAAGTATACAAACAGAAGACAACAACGTCAGATCTCCTACATCCAAAGCCTCCAAAAAAAATTTGGTTGATCTCAGGCCCTGGAAGAGCTCAAAAAGGATTATGAAAATCAAGTAAGAGAAGTAGAGCAAAAGTTGGGAAGAGAAATGAGAGTGATGCAAGATAATCATGAAAAACAAGTCTACTGTTTGCTAAAGGAGACCCAAAAAATGCTGAAGAAAATAACATTTTAAAAAATAGACTAGGACTTACTGGGGGAGGAGCCAAGATGGTGGAGTAGAAAGATACACATATGCTAGCTCCAAACCCACAGCCCATAAATTACCTGTAAAGAAGAACTCCCAACAAATTCTGGAGCAGCAAAAGCCACAGAACAACGGAGTGGAGGAGATTACTGTTCCAGAGAGACCTGAAAAACTGACCCGAAAGGTCTGTTGCGCATGGGACCTGGAGCAGAGCCCAGCCCTGCCTTGGCCACGCGGCACTGAGAGGAGCAGATCTGAGCAGGCTTCAGGGACGGAATCTCCAGCAGCCGCACAGGTCCCTCCACCCACAGGTGACAAAGGTCAGTGAGAGAGTCTTTTTGGATGGCCAACAGGGGAGTGGGGTGTCCCCATAACTCAGGCCCCCTCAGGAGGCAGGAGCAGAGGCAGCAGCAGACAAGGGCTCCCAAAGCAGGCAGGAGCTCAGATCCATTGTTGAAGGTCTCTGCAGAAACCCCCTGAGGGAACTGAGCCCTGAGTGGCAGCACTGCCCCTACCCGAGCAGCTGAACTTAATCTCACACTGACTAGCAGCCCTGCCCCCGCTGAAAGCCCTGAGGCTGGGAAGCAGCATTTGAATCTCAGATCCCAAGTGCTGGCTGGGTGGATCTGCAGACAAGGTGGGTGTGAAGAGGAAGCTCAGAAGTCAAGTCACTGGCTGGGAAAATGCCCAGAAAAGGGAAAAAAAATAAGACTATAGAAGGTTACTTTCTTGGTGAACAGATATCTCCTCCCTTCCTTTCTGATGAGGAAGAACAATGCTTACCATCAGGGAAAGACACAGAAGTCAAGGCTTCTGTATCCCAGCCCACTCAATGGGCTCAGGCCATGGAAGAGCTCAAAAAAGATTTTAAAAATCAAGTAAGAGAGGTGGAGGAAAAATTGAGAAGAGAAATGAGAGAGATGCAAGAAAAGCATGAAAAGCAGGTCAACACCTTGCTAAAGGAGACCCAAACAAATGCTGAAGAAAATAACACCTTGAAAAATAGGCTGACTCAATTGGCAAAAGAGGTTCCAAAAGCCAATGAGGAGAAGAATGCTTTCAAAAGCAGAATTAGCCAAATGGAAAAGGAGGTTCAAAAGCTCACTGAAGAAAATAGTTCTTTCAAAATTAGAATGGAACAGATGGAGGCTAATGACTTTATGAGAAACCAAGAAATCACAAAACAAAACCAAAAGAATGAAAAAATGGAAGATAATGTGAAATATCTCATTGGAAAAACAACTGACCTGGAAAATAGATCCAGGAGAGACAATTTAAAAATTATGGGTCTGCCTGAAAGCCATGATCAAAAAAAGAGCCTAGACATCATCTTTCATGAAATTATCAAGGAAAACTGCCCTGATATTCTAGAACCAGAGGGCAAATCAAGAACTCAAGAAATCCACCGATCACCACCTGAAAGAGATCCAAAAAGAGAAACTCCTAGGAACATTGTGGCCAAATTCCAGAGTTCTCTGGTCAAGGAGAAAATATTGCAAGCAGCTAGAAAGAAACAATTCAAGTACTGTGGGAATACAATCAGGATAACATAAGATCTAGCAGCTTCTACACTAAGGGATCGAAGGGCGTGGAATATGATATTCCAGAAATCAAAGGAACTAGGACTAAAACCAAGAATCACCTACCCAACAAAACTGAGTATAATACTTCAGGGGAAAAAATGGTCTTTCAATGAAATGGAGGACTTTCAAGCATTCTTGATGAAAAGACCAGAGCTGAAAAGAAAATTTGACTTTGAAACACAAGAATGAAGAGAAGCATGAAAAGGTAAACAGCAAAGAGAAGTCATAAGGGACTTACTAAAGTTGAACTGTTTACATTTCTGCAGGGAAAGACAATATTTGTAACTCTTGAAACTTTTCAGTATCTGGGTAGTGAGTAGGATTACACACACACACACACACACACACACACACACACACACATAGAAAGCACAGAGTGAATTGAATAGGATGGGATCATATCTTAAAAAAATGAAATTAAGCAGTGAGAGAGAAATATATTGGGAGGAGAAAGGGAGAAATGGAATGGGGCAAATTATCTCTCATAAAAGAGGCAAGCATAAGACTTTTTAGTGGAGGGGAAAAGAGGGGAGGTGAGAGAAAAACATGAAGTTTACTCTCATCACATTCCATTAAAGGAAGGAATAAAATGCACACTCATTTTGGTATGAAAACCTATCTTACAATACAGGAAAGTGGGGGAGAAGAGGATAAGCAGGGTCGGGGGGATGATGGAAGGGAGGGTAATGGGAGGAGGGAGCAATCTGAAGTCAACACTCTTGGGGAGGGACAGGATCAAAAGAGAGAATAGAAGCAGTGCAGGGCAGGAAAGGGTGCAAAACTACACAGATATGGCCTATATTGAATTGCCTGCCTTCCAAAGGGAATGGGTGGGGAGGGAGGGATGAAGAGAATTTGGAACTCAAAGTTTTAGGAACAACTGTTGAGTATTGTTCTTGCATACAACTAGGAAATAAGAAATGCAGGCAATGGGGTATAGAAAGTTATCTGGCCCTACAGGACAAAAGAGAAGATGGGGACAAGGGAAGGGAGGGATGATAGAAGAGACGGCAGATTGGTGATAGGGCCAATTAGAATGCTTGGTGTTTTGGGGTGGGGGGAGGGGACAAATGGGGAGAAAATTTGGAACCCAAAATTTTGTGCAAATGAATGTTAAAAGTTAAATAAATAAATTTTTAAAAAAATAAAAAAATTTAATTTAATTTAAAAAAAAAATTAACAAACGGTGATGGGGAAGATCTTTACTTCTTCCTCCCCTACCCATTAACCTTAAATTACCGTTACAAGTAGAAATTCTATAATCTTCCTTTGAGGTACTAAAGAAACTCCTAATATAATCTCAGGCTGAAGTAATAGAAGAATCCAACACAAGAGAGGTAAGAGTCCCACCACGCTCTGGTCTAAACAGACCATGTGGGGAGTATTTACATTTAAAGCCTAGAAGAGATCCTGAGGAAGGTGACCAGGAGAGTAAAGAAACTTAAAACTAGAAGAACTGGGAACATTTAACCTAAAGAATATTTAGGGAAGGCATCATTCCCATCTTCAAATATGTGAAGGACTGGCATAGAGGTGAGCCATTAGATGCTGGTTTCAGAGATAGCCTCAATTGGCAGACATTAACGGGACAAAGATTTCAGCTCCCTATAGAAATGAGCTAACTCTTAGAATTGCCCTCAGAAAGGAACGGAAGGTCTCTGAAAAAAGAGCTCCTTTGTCACTGGAAATCTTCAAGTAGAGGTCAACCACTCATCAGGGATATTACAGATATTTCATGCTTTTAGGCAAAAAAAAAAAAAATGAACTAAAAGGCAGTTAAAGTCTCTTGTTTCTTGCCAGACTTAGAGGCCTGTGGGCTACCCGAGTCTTTCTTACCTCACCTCCCGAGGTCTTCGGCTGGCCACGCCGGGTGCGCATATGAGAGAAAGGACGTTCCAGAGTCGAACAAGGGTTGAGCTTTATTTCAGGGTCTCGGTTACAAGTGCAGGGGATTCTTCCTTAGGAGGGAGAGAGAGAGGGATCTCCCAAGGAGGCAAAGATCTTATAATAAGAGATTGGAAGTAGAAGTATAAGTGAGGAGAGAGGGGGAGGGGAGAGAGGAGAGAGGAAAAGCGGAGCCTTGTTGTCCTGTCTGCTCCGCACCCCTCTGCCCAAGAGAGCTTTCAGGCTTTCCTGATCCTGCTTAAGCTCTGCAGCGGCATAGTTTGCATCTGAATACCGTGCCTGTTAGGTAACTAGGTGTGCTCCAATTCGGGACAATCTCGAGGGCGGGGAGAGCTCTCTCCCATCACGTTTCTCACGGGAAGAGGCGGAAATACACGAGATAGCTCGGTTCACCTCGATTCCCAGCCGTTTCCTGGGGGGTCTCGTGAGAACTCTAAGATTTAGAAGTTCCCACCTTTACCCGCCTGAGACTGTCCACATGGAATTGAGCTTCCAACCCTAGCAGTTTCTAAAATTCTGATTCTTTATATGTTGTTTTATAAATCAATCAAGCAGTGAGTATTTCATTATGCTTTAAAATACTAGCTTCTTTTCCTCTCAATTGCCAGACTCTCTTTTCCACTCCAAAATGTTCACTTCCTGCATCACAGAAAAAAAAATGCACCATTGTGAGGCATTAATGATCAGCTAGATATGAGAGGCAGGAAGGGGTGAAGATCTTCACCAGCTCAGTTCCTTAGGCCCCTGCGGCTGGTCTGGATGTTACTTAAGAGATAACAGTTTGAGCACTGGGGTTCTGAATGCTTCTGAAATACAAATATGAGTTTCTGCCTCTTTATTAAAGCAAGACTATAACAAGCTTCTCTTGGAGGGATTTTTCCTTTGCTAATTAACCTAATCTTTCTTTCCTTGGAAAATCTCAAAAGCAGCTGGATTGTACAAATAGCTACCATTGGAGCAGAGAAATTGTTTTCACCCTTCTAGCCCAATCACATGTGTTGGCATACTTTCTCAAATACTGACAAGGCCTATAAATTACATACTTGAAGCACTCGTCCTAGATTTACAACAGAGCTGCCCGATTTTGCCAAAACTAATATGCTTTAATGCATCAGCTTTGTTGACTGAGGGACTGGAAAAGTTGCTTATTGATTCTGATAAATTTGCTATAGAGAAAACATTCATGGGGTTGGACAAATTGAATTGAAGCTTAAAGCTTCCTATTAAATGATTTGTACAGGTGATTCTATATCTAAAATTACCTACATATAAAAAGTAAAGTATCTGCTTTGATGGGATTACATTCTAGAAAGTTCTTTTTCCAGATTCATCACCAAGTCAATTAACCAACACGTCCTAATCCAATTTTCCTATCTGTTGAACAGGAAAAAGAAATTGCTAATGTTAGCAAAGAAGTTTCACATTGTAGCAGAGAGACTATAGAGATGCATGAAAAAAAAATCAAATCCACAAAACATTTTAGGCATCACTTATTAAACCATTTGGAGGCCTGTTTGGCAAGGTGATTGATTTCAAAACAAATAGTCCACTCCAGCAGAAAAGAAAAACACAAAGGATGTGTGGATACTAGAAGCTAGAAACTATATGAGTGTCAGCATGTATCCTAAGTTTCTCACAGGATGTAAAACACTAAGTCATTCTTTTTTCAATGTCAGAATATGAAGTGGGGCAGTGGGGAGAGAGAAAAATATGCACCATGACTGTTCAAGAAGCAAAAATCTATGGTGAATAGTACAGGCACACAAGTACTTCACTACTACAAAATTTAAGACAACATAGAGGGTGACAAAGAATATCCACTAATATCGATATTTTTATGGGAAAACAAAATGATTTGGGAATTTTAAAATTTTTATAAAATTCATAATTTTATTGTAATTCATAATTAAACCACCAATTTAGGGATAGTAATAAGAGAAGCAGTGTGTTCAAAAATAAATCTGTCAGATAAAATAAAAAAAAAATAGACTAACCGAAATGGGGCAAAAGAGAATCAAAAAGCCAGTGAGGAGAAGAATGCCTTAAAAAGCAGAATTAGTCAGATGGAAAAGGAGGTCCAGAAGCTCACCGAAGGAAATAATTCCTTAAAGATTGGAATGGAGCGGATGAAAGCTAATGACTTTATGAAAAATCAAGAAATTATAAAGCAAAGCCAAAGGAATGAAAAAATAGCAGACAGTGTGAAAGATTTCACTGGAAAAACATCTGACCTGGAAAATAGATCCAGGAGAGACAATCTTAAAAGTATTGGACTACCTGAAAGCAATGATCAGAATAAGAACTTAGACATCATCTTTCAAGAAGTTATCAAGGAATTGATGTCATAGAACTGATATTGTAGAACCAGCAGGTAAATATAGATATTGAAAGAATCCGCTGATCACATCCTGAAAGAGATCCCAAAAGGAAAACTCCTAGGAATATTGTAGTCAAATTCCAGAGCTCCCAGGTCAAGGAGAAAATATTGCAAGCAGCCAGAGAGAAACAATTCGAGTATTGTGGAAATATAATCAGGATAACACAAGATCTAGCAGCTTCTACATTAAGTGATGAAAGGGCTTGGAGTATGATATTCCAGAAGAACTGGGATTAAAACCAAGAATCACCAACCCAGCAAAATGGAGTATAATACTTCAGGGGGAAAATAGTCATTCAATGAAATAGAGGACTTTCAGGCATTCTTGATGAAAAGAACAGATCTGAATAGGAAATTGGACTTTGAAACACAAGAATCAATAGAAGCATGGAAAGGTAAACAGGAAAGAGAAATCATAAGGGACTTACTAAAGTTGAGCTGTTTACATTCCTGCATGGATAGATAATATTTGTAACTCTTGAGACTTCTCAGTATTAGGATAGTTGGAGGGATTATATACAAATAGACAGGGCACAGGGTGAATTGAATAGGCAGGAGTGATATCTAAAAAAATAAAATTAAGGGATGAGAGAGGAATATATTGGGAGGGGAAAGAGTAATAGAATGGGGTTAATTATCTCCCATAAATGAAAAAGCTTTATCAATGGAGGGGAAGAAAGGGGAGATGGGAAGGAAAGAATGAACCTTACTCTCATCGCATTTGACTTAAGGAGAGAATACTATGCACACTCAATTTGGTATAAAAATCTTATACTACAGGAAAGTAGGGGGGAAGGGGATAAGGAGGGTGGAGAGATTGACAGAAGGGAGGGCAAATAGAAGGAGGGTGTAATTAGAAGTAAACACTTTTGAGGAAAGGGTCAAAATAGAAAATAGAATAAAAGGATAGGATGGAGGGAAATATAGTTAGTTTTTCACAACATGACTATTATGGAAGTCTTTTGCATAATTACACATATATAGCCTATATTGAATTGCTTGCCTTCTCAGTGGGAATGGGTGGGGAGGGAGGAAGGGAGAGTAGTTGAAACTCAAAGTTTTAAAAATGAATGTTAAAAATTATTTTTACATGCAACTGGGAAATAAGATATACAGGCAATGTGGTATATAGAAATTTTATCTTGCCCTGAAAGAAAATAGAGGGGATGGAGATAAGAGAAGGGAGGGGTTTGACAGAAGGGAGGGCAGATTGGAGGAAGGGGTAATCAGAATGTATGCTGTCTTGGGGTGGCAGAGGGGAGAGATGGGGAGAAAATTTTTTTAAAAAATGTTTTAGTTTTAAGGAAAAAAACTATTAAGAAAAAATGCTATGAAGAAAAAGTATTTTTCATGGCCAAGATAGTATAAAGACAGAACTGCTAAAGGTTAGAAAAATGCAATTTCTACTTTATTTTCATTTAAGCTATACCCAGGCCATTTTCAGTAAAGGTCTTTCTAAGCCTATAACATCTGGACATCTTCAGACTGTAAAACTTCATGAATAAAAAATATCTGAGTGCTTTTTCATTCCAGTAGGCTTGAAAGTCTTGTCCCATTTAAGGCAATAATGAACTTAGTTCATTGTTGTTTTACTTAGAAGCAGAATTGTAGAAATAGCCAAATTGAGATGAAATATTGCAACATAATCTTGTATCATGCAACACAAAGATTTAGAAATGTATATAAGAAATTAAGGAATTAAGATCAACATACTTCAGTGGCCTAGGAGCTTGCCTGATTTAAACTATTGAAAGGCTGTTCGTGAAAAAAAATGGATTGTTCATCAAAGATACGTTTTAACATATAAAAATGTGATTTCACAATATGAATATGCAGTGTATGTCAGTCTTGTGAACTCAGTGCCAAATTCTGTCAGACATGCAAAAAGACGTTTTGCAAAGTAATGTTTAAGATGTAAAAAGTCATAAGGTTTATTGTATATTAGCCAATTTAAGTATCTTTCTTTGTGTCACATAATTTACATATCATTGTTAGGATCTTAGAGTTAGGATCTTTTTTGTTGTTTGTTCATTTCAGTCCGGTGCAACTCTTTGTGACTCCATTTGGGGTTTTCCTGGCACAGATACTAGAGTGGTTTGCCATTTCCTTTTTCAGTTCTCTTTTCAGTTGAGAAAATGAAGGCAGATAGGATTAAGTGACTTGCTGAGGGTCACATACCTAGGAAGTGTCTCAGCTCTTCCTGCCGGCAAGCCTGGTACTCTGTCCTCTTCAACAGCTAGCTACTTAAAGAGGTTATCTAGTTCAGATAATAAATAAATGAAAAGGCATTTATTAAGTGCTTACTGTGTACCAGCCATCATGCTAATAAGCATAGGGATGCAGAAACAAAAGTGGAATTCTGTGCCTGCCCGTAAGGAACTTACATTTCAGTACAGGGAGACAAATTTAATGGGTTGATGTCCAGACAAGGATGTTTTGGTCTGGAAGGCAACTGTAACAGTTAATGGAATATAGTGATCTGGAACCAATGATAGTGTTGATTGCATTTCCTAAATCATGAGATGGAAAGAGAATAGGAGGAGGATACATTCACAGGTGCAAGATGGAAATTGTCTGGAATGAAAAAGCATAGTTGGGTCTGGGACCAGCCCTCACCAATCAGGAATGCCAAGGGCCCTCTTATGTTATTGTAGCCTGGGATCCTTGGGTCCTCTATCCTAAAAATATACTTGGTATCCATGGTATGAGATAATGGGCACAAAGTATGAGGGTAGTGAGCCACATGTGTATATATATTTGGTCCTTCCTGTTTCTGGAGAGTTCTTCTAAAAAATTCATTGCAAAGTATGGCATTGATGATAGATGGTGTGCCAGAATGGCTCAGTGAAAGGCATGATGTCTCTGCAAGATTAGTTTGTATGCTAGACTTCCTGGGCTCACTTTGACGGGCAACTGTAGTCTCTACTACTTCAAGCCTCTTGCTTTTCCTCTTTCAGAAAGGAAAGAGACTCTCACTCGGGGGTTTGCATGTCTACAGTTTTGGTTTAGGTCCTTGATTCTGAAGTCTCTCACGCAAGAGGTGGGCAAGTTATATAGCCTCTCCTTTTCTTTCTTTTTTTTGGCCTTTTCACCTGCAGTTGAGTTACTCAGAGGACCTCATCTGCTAGTGGTATGAAATACATCAGATACTTAAGTCTTGTTTTATGTTCTGCAACTTGCCTAAAGTGTAAAAGGGGCACATCATTTTTGTAAGGACAAAATACCAAGGCCCAGCAAGCTTACATGATTTGATTTAGGCCCCACAGATTAGTAGCCAAGTTTCCTTTTCACTGAGTTATCATGACTCTAAATCCATTATTCTTTCCAGGATTAGATGTCTATAATTCACTGAGTATACATATGTACCCTTGTGTAAATTCTTAACATTTACCCTCAGGGGGACTAAGCTTAGACAAACAGGAAATAGGATTACCATGTTTTGTAGATAAAAGGATGGTTTACTTAGAGAGTCAACTAAAAAACTAACTGAAACAATAAACAACTTCAGCAAAGCTGAAGTATAAAAAATTAAACTGACAGGAACTGTCCACATTTCTGTGTATTACCAAAAAATCCATCAGGAGGAGCTAGAAAGAGAAATTCCATTTAAAATAACTACATATAGTATAAAATACTTGGGAGTCTACTCACCAATATCCACCAATAGGAGCTGTGTCAGTCCATCTTTAAACATTTATTGAGCTCCTACTATATGATATGCCAGGTATTGTGCTGAGCAGTGGAGATACAAAAAAAGACTTTGCTTTCCAGGAGCCCATAGTCTAATGAAGGAAGACAACATGCAAACAAAAGCTATATACAGGATAAATTGAAATAATCAAGAGGGAAGGAACTTCAGTTGAAAGAGATTAGAAAGAGGTTCGTGGAGAAGCTAGGATTTTAGCTGAACCTAAGAGAAACCGGAGAATTCAGGAGTTGGAGATGAGGAAGAAGAACGTTCCATACATGGGAGACATTCAGTGAAATTGTCAAGAGCTGGGAGATGGAGTTTTGGCAAAGAGGTCAGAGTTATTGGATCACAGATGATGGGGAGTAGGGAGTGAGGGAAAAGTAAGGAACAAGAAAATTAGAAAGGTAGGAGATGGAGTTGAGATTATGAAGGACCTTGAACTCCAGACATCGGATTTTATAAAGGATTTTATATTGGATCACGGAGATGATAGGGAGCCACTACAGTTGATTGAGCAAACAGATCTGTGTTTTAGGAAAATCACTTTGACGGAGGAGTGGAGGATGGACTAGAGTGGGGAGAAGCTTATGTCAGGGAAACCAACCAGTAGGCTATTAACATTTTTATGGGCTATTCTCGTATTAGAGGACTATAATAGTCCAGGTATGAGATGATGACAGCCTGCACCAGGATGGTGGCAGTGTCAGAATAGAGAAGGGAGCATAATCCAAGAGGTGTTACAAAAGTAAAGTTGACACATTTTGGCAACAAATTGGATATGGGGTTGATGATGAGAAGAGTATAAGAAATCAGGTATGACACCAAGCTTTCAAGCCCGACTGGCATAATTACAAAACAGTCTTTATACAAAGACAGAACTAGATAATTGGAGACATATTAATGAGCTGAGCTAATATAATAAAAATACTTCTTCCTAATTTCCTCATTCAGTGCCATACCAGTCAAACTACCATTAGTTTACAGAACTAGGAAAAAATAATAGAATTCATCTAGAAGAACAAAAGGTCAAGAATAACATGGAAATTAATGGGAAAAAAATGTGAAGGAAAACAACATAGCACCAGATCTCAAACTTCAAAGGGTTAATTGTCAAAACAGTTTGGTGCTGGTTAAGAAACAAAGCATTTGGTCAATAGAACCAGATAGGTCCAGAATATGTATGTGAACAAGCAAAGCAGTCTAGTGCTTGATAAAAAAACAAAAGATCCCAGCTGTTACAAGAACTAACCGCCCAGCAAAACTTTTGGGAAAACTGGAAAGTAGTCTGGTAGAAGCTGGATAGCAACCAACTTCTCATACTGTGTACCAAGACAAACTCCAAATAAGTATGTCGTTTAGACAGTGTAACATCAAACAGATTAGAAAAGCATGGAAGTTATTTGTCAAATCTATGAATAGGAAAGAGTTCATTACCAAATAAAACTTTCTAAGTTTTGCACAAGCGAAACCAATGCAACTGATATTAGAAGAGAAGTTAGAAACTGAGGGGAAAATCTTTGCATCAGGTTTTTCTAATAAAGACCTAATTTCTGCCATCTTAGGGAGGGAGGAGAAAAAATCTGGGATGGAAGTGACTGTGGAAAACTGAAAAAAAAATAAAATAATTAAAAAAAAATCATATAAGACCCCCAAAATAATCACAATTTTAAAAAGAAATTAAGATCTCATTCCTGAAATATAGAGGGAACTGATTCAAATTTATGAGAATAAAAGCCATTACCCAAATAAATAATCTAAGAATACAAATAGGCAGTTTTCACAAGAAGAAATACGGGATATCAATAACCATATAAAATGTTCTAAGTCATTAATAATTGGAGAAATACACATTTTAAAAAATATATTTTTGTTTATATTTTCTATTTATTACATTGCCATACTGTTTGCTCCCAGAAAGTAATCCTTTATGACAAATGGTATTTTTTAGAGAGGAAAAAGAAAATCATCATAACTAATCAGTACATTGAAAAAATCTGAAAACATGTATTGTGTAACACCTGTGGACCTCCCGCTTCCACAAAGGAGTAGGTTAGGGATGTCTTGGAGAAAGGCTTACTAAAAATATTCTGAAATACCACTTTATACCCATCACTTGGCTCAGACGGCAAAAAGGGAAAATGCAGAATGCTGAAAGGACTGTGGAGAAAATGGTACATTATTGGTAGAACTGTAGTCTGGCTCAGTTATTCTGGAAAGCAGTTTTGAACTATGTCCTCCAAAACTATTAAACTGCATATTCTTTGATCCAGCAATAATGCTACTAGGTCTGTGCCCCCATAGAGATCAAAAAAAGAGGAAAAGTACCCATACGTAAAACATTTTCTTAGCTCTTTTCTCAGCAACAAAGAATTAGAAGCTCTGGGGTGTCTGTTAGTAGGGGAGTGATTAATTGATACAGTTATGGTATGTATTATAATCTAGGAAATGATGGAGATATTTTCAGAGAAACATAGGAATTCTTGTATACACTGATGCAAAGTGAAGTGAACATGAGCAGTGCAGGAATTTTTTTATTCTGTTAACTACACATGCTTATAATGACTTTTGTTTTTCCTTTTGGGGTGAGCAAAGGAAGAGGCATGAAGAAGCAAATGTGGACTTTAAAATAAAACAATTTAAAAATATTTACCATCAGGAATTTATTGGTGTTAGAAAATAAGGTAGCATTAATTTTGTTAACTATATTAGTGTTAAACTGCGCCCCAGGTAGGTATGTGATTTCTTTCTGATATGAATAAAATACGGTAACTTAAAATATTACTGTGGAGTACTGACCTGAAGTAAAAATTTTTTTAAAAATTCTGAGAAGAAAAGATACATTGTTGGTTATAGCCAGCGACTGAAAGTCAGGCATCTTGGCTCTGTTCCGAGCTCTGCCACTGACTCACTGTGTGTTTTTTGGCAAGTAATTTCTATGCTCTGAAACAAGTTCTTGTGTCTCTACTTTTCTATTTACAAAGTTAGGATAATAATATACTGACCTCACCAAAGGAGTTGTGTAAAGACTCCCCACTTTGGAATTTTCCTAATGAAAGTTGTGTGGGTTTCTGTTTTTTTCTCAATATATTTTTATACCCTGTACTTTTATAAGTTACTGCATTTCTAAATGCTTCTTTATGAGGTAAGTATACCACAGCATTCATCAATATTCAGTGAGACAAATCTCACACTACTGCTCCAAATTAAATCAGCTTTCTAGTGCTTAGTTTATAATGACATTGAAGAATACTTTAAAGATATGAACATTTTATTCATTTCTTTTAGTGTCAGAAGAAAGAAGAATTCATTGAACGAATCCAAGGTTTAGATTTTGACACAAAAGCAGCAGTTGCCGCACACATTCAAGAGGTAATTAGCTTAGTTTCATACTTCTTCATGCGGTTGATTTTGTTGAATGCCTGTCATTCATTTTTAGCATGAAATTTGTAGAATCTTCTTGATTTTGGGAAAAACCACTATGATTATCTTAGTTGGCAAGGTTAGGTATGTAGATGGTATGCCTGTGTTTTTTGATATGCTGAACACTAAAAGCCATGAAAAGAAAGGAAAAGAATATGTTCTTTTGAAAACCAGGAGAAACGAAAAAAAATTTGCTCACAGCAACATTAGCTATAATAGAGCACTTTTGATCTTAAGAACCCCATAGCAGTAGAAGAATAATTGATATATGTGACATACACTTGAATCCTACTTGCTTGTCTTCTTTTTTTTACTGTACTTTTGATATTCAGTTACAACTTTTTTTATACACCACTCAAATTTAAATATTCACTAAAATATCAGTGACTTAGTGAAAATGTTCTGTAAATCATATAAAGCTGGATCAAGCAAGCAAACACATAAAGGAAATATTCACCAATAGAACATAGAGTTCCTAGACATTCTAATACTTTTGAAGACGCTATTTTTTATAACAGTGCTGACTTCTGTGGATGGTAATTAAGAAAATTTAAAAAAAATTTTAAATTAAAAAACTTGATATTTTGAGAGGTATACCAGTTGATCAATACATTATTCTCTTCAGCTTATATAACGTACGCTAAAGTACTTAAAGACATAACAGAGAAAAATAAGTGCAACTAAGGAGATAGGTTAAATACTGTAGTGGAACATCCAAGATTAAAAAGAGCAAAGAATTATTTTCTTAACACTTCCAAAGTTGAGTTGCCATGGGAAAGTGTGAGGTCACAGGTATGCTTGTGAGCAATTTATAAATAGCTTTTGGAAGGCAGTTTCAGCAAATTCATTATGTATATTTCAGATTACATTGAAAGCTCACACAATGGTGCCATGTACTTAAATGTATTTCACAAATAAAAATTCACCTATTTGCCCATAAATTTGTGCTGCTTTATGTAATTTTAGTAACAATTATGACTTCTTTTTGATTTTAAAAAGCATCTGAAATAACAGTATAAACACTGATGTTATTATATGATGCTTATAACTTTGAATTATAGGCATTTTTGACTCGTTTCCATTTCAACACTGCCTGTTTAATGCTGTTTTTACTTTTTGCTGGATTTATCTGCTAATTTAATAATTTCTAGTAATATATAAATATATGAAAGTAATAGTTTAAACAATAGCCATAGTACATATCTTATGTATATTTATTCTAAATTACATAGCATTTGTTCACACAAATCTTTAGTACTAGCCAGTGCTTGCTTTAATGTAC
Source organism: Notamacropus eugenii (assembly GCF_028372415.1). Taxonomy (NCBI): domain Eukaryota; kingdom Metazoa; phylum Chordata; class Mammalia; order Diprotodontia; family Macropodidae; genus Notamacropus; species Notamacropus eugenii. The sequence goes on from NC_092872.1 coordinate 650,884,249, forward strand.
TCCATGTTTGCTTTTAACTTAATTGAGTATTTTTTAGGCTTTAAGTTGAATGGCTTCTTAACTATCAGGTATTTCTGTTTGTTTTACAAATAAAGATATGCACTCAATAATTTGTGATGTCAGTGTACTCTAAATGCTTTTAACATGAAAATGGAATTCTGATGGTATTCATCTGATTGCTAACATGTTATTTTCATCAACACTATTTTTCCTACTTCCCTCTACATTATAATTTAAGTATAGTTCATGAGATCATTGATTTATTGCTTTTAAACTTTTCAAGTACTGTTTTACATTTTTTGTCATAATTTTGTCTTAACCCTCGACTGCTGTTTTTATATGATATATCCATATCATGTATGTTAAAAGCCAGTATATCAAAGGTGGGACTAGAACCCAGATTTCCCTGAGTCAGAGGTAAGGACTTATCTACTACACTATGATGTTTCTCATCACTTGCATTTTTTAAAAATGAAAGCTTAATCAAAATCTATAACACCAACAAGTTTCACTTGTTTTTATAATTTAAAATACACACTCAATCTACACACTTACTTTATAATGAATAATTTGAGCAGTGCCACTTGTTAAGGATGGTGGGTGATTATTTTCTGATAATTGCTGAAGTGCATCCTAAAATTTCTGAGGCATGTCAAGTCTTTTCTACCTTTGGTAGTACTAAGAGCAAGAAAATAGTTTATACTTTGTCTAATTGGGGGGGAACGACATTTGAAACATTATACCAAAGTGGAGACAGTTTTTTAATTTAAAGATAATAAGTGTTCCATATCTACCTGTTCTATTACTTATTGGTGAATATTATAAAACCAACTCCTAAATTCTTATCCATGCTTCATATATATATATATATATATATGTATATATATATATATATATATGAAAGTAACAGTTAAAATTAGTATACATTTTCCAGAAAATGTGAAAATCATGTATTCCTTTATTATGATCTTGTGTTAAGAATTGTGAAAAGGAAAGATGTTAAATTTTACTAGCAAAACTGAACTCTAAAACACCAGGTCATCAAGTCTTGGTGTTTTACCATCCTATATACATACCTCTTATTTTCATTTTCCCAAAGTGAAACTTGTTGATGTTATAGATTTTGATTAAGCTTTCATTTTTAAAAAATGCAGGTGATGAGAAACATCATAGTGTAGTAGATAAGTCCTTACCTCTGACTCAGGGAGATCTGGGTTCTAGTCCCACCTTTGATATACTGGCTTTGTGATTCTAACATGAATGAAATGAATGACTGAATGAAAAGCATTCAATAAGGGCTTACAGTGTACAAGGCATTGTGTTAAGTGTGCTGGTCTTTGAATTCACAAATAGGCAACACATCCCCTATTCTCAAATACTTCATACTAATCTTTCAATTACTCATGTGGCTTTCCAGGGCTCTCAAGTTGCAGGAGCAAATGAACATTTCTAGGAGTTTCCTCATCAGGAATTTCCTATACCAAGGAAATTTCTGATTCAAAAAAATTTTAAATTAAAGTTTAAAATCCTAATATATTACATAAGTTTTTTAGGGTTCTTTATGTTCTTCGTAAAGTCTAGCTTTTCAAATGGAATAAAATAATTTATCATAGATTTGCAGCTTTTTACTTTTGAATATTGGTGTGATGATTTTCAGCAGAGATGTTATAAATGTTAATTTGTAAAGTAAATTTTTAGAAATTTATTCTAAAAACATATTCAGCTGAACTCATATAGTGCCCTTTTCACATATTCATTTCAAATATATTCATGTCCACTAGGTTTGCTAATTTTATTTTAATTAGACTAGTTGTTTGATAATTGAGCTAATACTGTAGCAAAATTAAATTGATTCTTGTGTATTAACTATTTTGTTGTCAATTGATACATGGAAGGCAAATCTGAATTTGAAATAAATAATTAAATTTAAAAAGTTTGCCCAGTTTTTCCTCTTCTTGATTTATGAACTTTGGTGCTTGGTACATTTATCCATTATTTTCTTATTCAAGAGCTTAACATTAAATGCTACATTTTAAGAATTTTTTTTTTGCTTTCCAAAGGTAACACATAATCAGGAAAACGTATTCGATCTCCAGTGGATGGAAGTGACTGATATTTCTCAGGAGGATCTTGAGCCACTCTTGAAAAATATGGCATTACATTTAAAAAGACTTATAGATGAGAGAGATGAACACACAGAGGTATGCATTTTATTTTTTGTTGCTGTGTTTGCTAACTTGTTTTTTAACTTAAAGGTAAACAGTCCTAATAACTCAAGTGGTTTTAATCTTCTTCTCAGGAACTATTCTGAAAGTATTATATTTCCACCATTCTAGAGCAATGCAGAAGTCTCAACTTACAAAGAAATAAATTGTAGATGTTAAATTTTCTTTTTAAAAAAATTTTTATTGTTATGTGGGTTTTTTTGCATCTTATCCTCACAGCTCTCACTCAATACAGAAGTGTGAGACTGAAAATATATTTGATGCAAGTGGGAAAAAAAAGGACTAGCAGCATAAGGAAGTGCTTAAAGTTAATTTTTTGGTTTTATTGCCATTTTTAAAGAATGGAAAAATAAAGTCAAGGAGAATAACAGGTGTTTGGATAAAACATCTGTCTCAAAAGTTCTGAAATTCTAGCAGTGAGTGAAAAATTGTGCCAAAAAAATGATTTTAGGCAGACTTTGTTTTCCAGAATGAGAGAAAATATATTTAACTTCCTCTGTATATCATGTGAAGGCATTTGGCCATTTTGAAGACTAGAAAAATGCATGTGGTTGGCAAAAAAAGTTTTTTAGCTGCTGAACCAGACAACTCGGACTATTATTGATTTGTGTAGTTGATCTCATAATAGGAGGAAAAGACCGTAAGGGGAAAATTCACACTGGCATTTAACATATTATGCATATAAGTTCACTTTTAAAGATTCTTTTCTGTTATTTCTAGGCACCAAAAGAAGAGATGGTGTGGGTGGGGAATAAAGGATAATTTTAGAGCTTGAACCAAATTTGAAAAGAGTCAGTGCAGTTAAGAAGGACCAAAGAGAAGAGAGAGTCTGTGGGGAAACAAGGCTCAAAAATATGTATCTTAATTATATTTGATTCTCCCACTTTCTGTTTTAATCCCTTTCCTAAATTAGATATTATTGTTACTTTCTCTGTCATATTTTCTTTCCTTTCCCTCTTTCCCTTTTTGCCAAGTCCTTCTGTTGTATATTCATTATTTTTTAAAAGTTTGACTAAAACATGCTACCTGATTCCTACTATATATGGTGTCCTGCTACAATGTTTGTCATGCTTTTGTTTCTCCTTGACAAATTCACATATGCGAACTGTTTCAGCTCAGACTTATATAGCTTGTGATAAAATAATCAAAGTGGAATATGTATGTGTCAGGATGGGGGGAATGTTTGGGGTGAAGTAGTATACTTCCATATATCCAAATTTGAAATAATTATATTGCCACCAAAATTCCTATCACTTCTCCTTACTTTCTTATTTCTATTAAGGGTGCCACCATTTTTCCAGTTACTTAAGCTCAGAACCTAAGAATCATTCCTTCTGTCATATTCAATACATATTCCTTCATTTATAAAGTCTTGTCAGTTCTACCATATCTTTCTCATCTATCCCTCTGTCTCCACTTCTGTAACCTCTACCCTGATTGTCAGTAAACATTTAAGTGCCTCCTTTGTTCCATGCGCTGTACTCAGTGCTGGGGTATACAAAGAGATGAAAGATGGCCCTTGCTCTCAAGGAGATCATGGTCTAATGGGGGAAGCAAATGAAAACAGTTATATACAAAGAAGACATATACTAGACTGTCAAAATATCCTCGTAATTGTTCTCCCAATTTCCAATCTTTCCCATCTCCAGTCCATCTTCTCCACAGCTTCCAGTTGATATGCATAGAACACAATCTGACTATTGTTACCTTATTCAGAAATTTTTAGTGACTTAAGACAAAATTCTCATTCAGTATTTGAAGTCCTCTATTATCATCTGGCTTTTCAATCTTATTTCTTAATGCATCCTTGCACACATTCTCAGTTCTATTCAAACTAGCCTACTAGTTATTTTTACGTAACATTTCGTTGTCTCCCTCTATACTGTGGCACAGATTGCCCCATGTTTATATTGAATGAATTGAAGATCAGTTCTTTAGTGCCTATTTGTCTGTTTTAATGATTTAAATGAACCTGGAAAAGGTAGTATGGCACAGTAGATAGAAGGCCATCTTTCAAGTCGGAAAACTTTTGTGTAAACGTGAAGACAGGCTTTACTCTCAAAGAACTTAATAAGGGAAGAACACAAGGAAGTAAGTTTTAGAATGTATTCCCCTTTCACCATGTCAGCCTCTTCGAATCTCTTTCTTCTTTCAAAGCACAGTTCAGGTACCACAGACTGCAGATAGCCTTTCCCAATCTCTCCTCTCTCATATTAATGTTCTCTACCTCTAAAAATGTATGCTGTATTTTTTTGTATATATTCTGTATTCACTCAGATAAAAATTATAAAATATTTTTGTTTAATTGTGTGCCTGTACATTATTCCCCACTAGAATGTAAGCTATTTGAGGGCAGAGACTTTTTGTTTTTTACCTCATGTTTCCAGTACATAGCACGACCCATTGCACAAAGCAAATACTCAATTAAAGACTTACTGAATTAAATCAAATGCATTGTATCTTTCAGTGCCTGTGTCAAATCTCAGTGAAAATCTAAAAGCATAAACAACCTTAACATAATAAAAATAACTCCTACTTATTAATTGAAGGGAAATAGCTTGGTGGTACAACATAGTATTGTATTTGAAGTTAGGAAGATCTGAGTTCAAATTCTGCCTCAGGTACTTATTAGCTATGTTTACCCTGAATAAGTCACTTACCTTCTCTCAGCTTCCATTTATTTGTAAAATGGATAATAATAGTACCTGCCTTATAGAGTTATCATGGAAATTAAATGAAGAATGTTTATTAAAGCACTTTTCAAACCTTAAAGTGCCATGTAAATACTATTGTTAGAATATAGATCCACCAGAAAAAGATTCCTTTGCTTGGGATTTGTTCCATCCTCTCTTCTCTGAATAACACATTGGGCTAAAATCTGAAGGTAAACCCATTTTCCTCCATCAAGACCTGATACCTCTGAAGCCTTCAGGATTAAAAATTGGCCTTACTCAGTTTTGTCCCCCAAGATCCAAATGTGGACTATTATTAGTAAACCAGGAAGAACCAAAGTACACTCAGAAAGTTGGACTTACCCTTTCTGACACTTTTTTAAAAGCTCTTCTGCTGTTTCAGCATTCTGCATGGCAGAGGGAGAGGATGGAAGCAGTGGTAGGGAGCAGAATCTGGAAAAGATGGACAAGAGTTATAAATTGAAGGAGGGAGTTATCAAAAAGTAGAGGAAAAGGCTAGTAAGTTGTCACTATGTAATAATTATATGTAGAATTGTCTTTACTATAATAAATACCCTCTATTTCTCAACCAAAATTTTGGTGAAATAATGTGATTCTGATCTTAGACCTCATACCTATAGAACAAATCATAATGCTAGCACAGTGGTATTCAAAGCATTTTCCTTCTTTGATATTGTATTCCCCCTTAATTCTTCATTTCCTGGGTCAGTTAAGTAGCTATAATGTAGAGCAGTGATTTGAATTGGGGTTCAGAAGCCCAGGAGTTGCTGCCATTTCTTAGCTGGCAGTGCTGTAACTAGATGATCTCCAGTGTCCTTTTCAAGTCCCACCTTTGATCAGAGTGCTACGCCTGTTTAGTTTTTAAAAAATCGTTTACCTTGTATTTATAGTTTGTATCGTATTTTCCTCACAGCCCAGTGAGCTATTTGGCATTTCATCTTCATTTTAATGATAGTGAAACTGAAGTTTAAATGACTTATTCAAGGTAATAAAACTTTGGGATAGAGCTCTTGTCTAGTGCTTTTCCCACAATAACTGCTTGTTGTTAGTAAAATAGAATCAAGAATGTTTCCAATTGAGAACAAGTTCAACTGCTTGTATCAGCAAGCATCCCAACATACACAGGGGGGCCTGCTACCACAGGCTCTTAGATCTGCATTTCTAAAAGGAAGGGCAGTTTTCGAGGGTTCAACAATCACTTTAATCAAGGACATACATCATTCATTTAGTTCAGGGGAAAAAATCAGCACCTTGAACTTCAGAGAAAATAATCAGCAGATAGGCATCCAACTGTTTGACATGCATCACGGTTCGACAGATAACTGTCTGACCATACATATATAGTTACCAGAGAGGGAAGCACCAACATCTGGGTTTTCAAAGCCGGGGAGCTGCTTAGTGGCTTCTCAGAGTCTCATCTGGCAAACTGCTTGAGGGTAAGGAGTGATTTTCATTTTATCATCCTGAGGCCTTGGTACTGTTTCTTGCTCATTATGATGTTGTTTTTTCAGTCTTGTTCGACTCTTTGTGACCCTATTTGTGTTTTTCTTGACAAAGATACTGGAGTGGTTTGCCATTGCCTTTTCCAGCTCATTTTACAGATGAAGGAACTGAGGCAAACAAAGTTGACTTCCCAGGTCACACAGCTAATAGGTGTCTGAGGCCAGATTTGAACTCATGAAGACGAGTCTTTCTGAATCCAAATTTGGCATTCTATCTGCTGTACTACCTAGTTGCCTTTGTACATTATAGGTGTATAATGAATGCTTTTTAAAATTGAGTTAAAATGAATCTAATTTATAGTATCATTTTAAAAATTAACCTTTTCAATAAAATGCAATTCATTATTAAGTTCCCACCATATACACAAATTTTCTACTAGGCACTGAAGAGATAAAATGATAAACAAGACAGTTGCCTTCATAGTGCAAATTATCTAGTAAAAGCAGACGCATAAAGAATACAAGCAGAAATATAAACACATAAGAAAGGTACAGTGTTCTAGGAGGTTAGAGGAAAGAAAGAGCACATCCCTCAGTAAGTATTTTTAAACGTTTGCCATATACCAGGAATTGTGCTAAGTGTCAAGGTTTTAACCAAATTAAAAAATGAAGCCATCCTCGCCCTCAAACAGCTTCTGTCAGGAGAAGCAATTCTAAATGTGTATGTGTGTGTAAATACACACAAAACAAATACAGGTTTTTTTGAGAGGTAGCTGCTAGAGGAACTAAAAAAAAATTACTAAATGCGTATTGTGTGAAAAGTACTGTTAGCTACTGGGGGGCTGAGGAAAAATGAGTCTCTTCCTTCTTTCAGGGGAGATACTGTGTGCTTTTGCAATATAAATACAGTAGAATTTTGGGAGGAAGCACTAACAACTCTGTGGGGATCAGGAAAGACTTCATAGAAGATGTAGTGGTTGACCTGAGATGTGATAGAAATCAGAGATTCTAAGGAATTCATCTAACATAGTGAAATATGATCTGACTTTTGATGGATAGGCAGAATTTTAGCAAGTGGATTCTGGGAGCATACATGGACATTGTAATTTAAGAGAAAATATATGTAGAGATACTGTGAGACAAGAAAGAACTGAAAGGTGTATAGGGTATAGCTAATTATCGAGTTTGACTAGAATGTGGTGTTCTCAAAGGTAATATATTAAAGTGACAACATTTTATGTTTACTTTAATTTCTTTGCAGTGTTTTTACATCTCTGACTTATTTTTGTCTTCTCAAAAATTCTTGAAGGAAAATGGATATTCAGGATGAAATGTAAAATCTTTAATTTGGATGCTAGGTGTTGTAGTGGCTAGACAGTGCTGGCCTTTGAGTCACAAAAGCCTGAGCTCAGTGTCAGCCTCAGACACTTAACTAGCTATGTGTCTCTGGACAAGTCCTTTAATCTTTCTCAGCCCCAGTTTTGTCATCTGTAAAGTGGTGAGAATAGCACTTAATTATCTGTGAAGATAAAATGAGATAATATTTGTCAATCTTAAAGATTATATAAATGCTAGCTATTTTTATTCTGATGATGTGTTTAAAGCAATTTTTTCATTTTTAAATTTATTTAAAGTTGTTGCCTTTATACTTTTCTAACCTTCTTACATTCTACTCCTTTCCATACATTCAGGACATTGCATCTACCTTCTTTCCTTGGCAGTAGTTGTCTCTCTTGCCTGGAATGTTCTCCGTCTTCATTTCTACCTTTTAGTTGCCCTGACCTTTCTTCAAAACTCAAATCTTACCTTTTGCATAGGATTTTTTTTTCTTCAGTTCCTATAGTAGCTAGTGACTTCCTCAATAAGATTATTTTGCATCTGCTTTTTATATATCTTATAAGCACTTAGTTATTTTCACTTAGCCTATCCCTAAGGAATGTAAGCTCCTTGAGAACAGAGACTGCTTTTCTTTTTCTTTGCATTCTCCTCCCTTAGCATTGGTACTAGGCACCAACAGTACATGGTAAACACTTAATAAAAACTTGTAGATTGATTCACAGAATTCAATGATTTGTCCAAAATTATGCGTAGTGAGTTTTTGGCGGAGCTTGCAGGAAGTACTTTCCCTTAAATGACTTCCCTTTGTGATGACTTCAGAAGCCTTTTGAACTTTAAGTGAATATTATTAGGGCTTAGTGATTTGAATGCATTGGTCTGGTTTTTTTTTTTAAGTAATCTTGTATGTGTTTCTTCCCTCTTTCAGCCTCAGTGCCTTTCTGTCTTGATTGCTGCTTCTTGAATTGGTTAATTTGATCATACTTAATTTTGGGGGGTGATAATTGAACAATGAAAAATTAGCCCATTAATTAGTATCATATTACTAGTTTATGTTTTATACATTTTCAGTAGAAACTTTTCAAAATGACTGTTATATGAGGGAAATTATGATTGTATTCAATTTTGAATTCTTTTTAGTATATTCTGGTAATGTTTGGCTTAAAGGACATTGTAAATTTGGGCTTTGTTTTCAATACTCTGATGTATAAATGCCAACAATGATCATGCATCTTTTTATTTAATTTTTTAGACCATTATAGAACTCTCTGAGGAGCGAGATGGTATTCATTTTCTACCTCATGCCTCATCAGCACAGTCACCTTGTGGTTCTCCAGGCATGAAACGGACTGAAAGTAGACAACATTTATCAGTGGAATTGGCAGATGCTAAGGCAAAAATAAGAAGGCTTAGGCAGGAGTTGTAAGTTCACATTGATTTTAAGTGACCTTTTCTGTGACTTAGAAACTTGTAAGTTCATGAAATGTATAGATCAGTTATTTTATAGTTTTGTGTTACAAAGTCAGTATGTTAACAGCTTTTATTGGCATTAATATTGCAAGAATTGAACTCTGTATGTGGGTATGTATGACTTATTAAATGAGAAGTGTATTTGTTATGAAAAGAGTACAAAATTGGAGTCAGGAGAGACCTGAATTTAAATCTTGTTTTTGACATTAACTGATTCTGTCAATGTAGACAAATCACTTTCTAAGCTACAGCTTCTTTATCTGTAAGAAGATGCTAATAATACTCGTGGTACTTACCTTATTGGGTTATTGTGAGGATCAGATAGATAATTTGTATAAACCACTTTGCAAAATCTGAAGTGTTATATAATTGTCAGATGTTGCATAATTGTTTGAATTTTAGTTCAAACTAGTAATGTAATTGCTAATAAGTGAAGAAAAAGCAAAAATTCAGTCAATATATTCAAAGTAGTTTAAATCCTCAAAGAGCAGAAATCTGTACAGTGCATACATACACGGTAGAGATTTGTGTATAAAGACCAGACAAACAAATCCTACATTATGAGGGGGACCACAAAAAGAGAGAGGCTCCTCTTCCACTGCAGCTCTGTTCATTTTGCAGTTGACTTTTTTTTCCTCCTATAATTTATATTGGAAGGATTTGAATTGAAATCTATAGACCAGTCCAGAAATTATCTTAATGTGTCTGAAACTGACTGAATTAAGTATTTTGTAGAATCATGCAGAGAAAATCCTATCATCATCTATAGGAAAATTAGAAAACAGAAAGCTGCAGCTTTCATTTGTGGATATCTGCATTATTACATGTCTCTTGAATTAGACACGCCCAGGATATTCTACAAACAGCTGTGCTGGGAAAATTGTGGAAAGATTGCAGTTATTAGTTTGACTGGCAGTTAATAGATAGCCTAAACATTGAACACTAGTATGTCCTGTATAATTTAGTAGAGTCCTCTCAAGTCTTTAGATAAAGCATGCAATTAGGACTGTAATGATGACTATGAATAGTTTAACATTTTGCACCACATTCAGATTTAATTTTTAAGTAAATTTTACTTGACCATAGGGGTATGTTAAAATTTTGTGCAATATTTGATTAAATCAAAATCATAACAATGTAAGGTGGTAAGGTTTTTGAATCAGAATTATGAGGAGGATAAAAAGTATTCCAGGTATATTACCTAAAGCACAAGTTAGTCACTAGTCTCCAATCTGCTTGTGAAATTGCTTTTGCACATTTATAACATACTCTTTGTGGGACATTTTCAAAAAAGGAAACAAAGAATGAGTACAAAATGGACTTGGAATGATTAAGATAATCAAATAGTCTGAGTAGTGTTATGCCTTGTGGAAAAGCCACACTTGCTAAAATAGTAAATTTCATAAATCTACGTTATAAAATATTAGTAAATTACTCACAGTGTGTAAATATAATATTAATAATCAGGGTGGATCGATATGGATTTGAATATCATACTTAATGTGTGTTCATTGCAGTCTTTAAGCATACCAAATAAAGACCCAATGCACATTTTCTTTAATAAATTTGTTGCTCCTTAGAAAACACAAACTAAAGCCAACTCCACTTACCCCCAGGTATTGGTACTATATTTTGAGAATCCGTGAAGTTAACAGAAGAATTGGAATTTCAGATCCAGAAATCTGCCATTACTTCTATAGCATTGACTTTAGGGTACCATCTTCTGGATTCAGTACTGAAATCAGGAACCAATATAATACAAATGAGGTTGCCATATTGTCGCTTTGTGAATATAGATTCCCACCCACCTCAGCTTTACAATTTTTATTGCTCTTGCTTGTTCATATAGACATTGTATCTACAAAGTAAACTATAAGCTTCTTGAGGCTAGAATTATTTTGTTTTTTATCTTTGTTTCCCCAGTGCCTAGCACACTGCCTTTTTTTTTTTTTAACAATAAGTGTTTGTTGAATAGCTTTTTTTCCCTCAACTTAAGGGAGGAAAAGACGGAACAATTGTTAGACTGTAAACAGGAGCTTGAACAGATGGAGACAGAACTAAAGAGGCTTCAACAGGAGGTTTGTGTCTGGAAATATATGTTGGAAACACAATTAATATAAACTTTTTGCTACTTGTAATATTTAACATCATCAAATCTTCATATCATTAATTTATTAACATTCTCTTTCATTTGCTTAACTTTTGACATAAATACTATTTCCTGTTTATCAGAATTCTCTCAATACTTAACTGGGTTGTTATTTTTTTTAACTCTTCATTAGTTATCCTCTACAAATATTTGCCATTCTACTCTGTTCAGGGATATATAATTTTAAAGATATAGGGGTAACTATGTGGCACAGTGGATACAGCATCAGCCCTGGAGGCAGGCAGACTTGAGTACAAATCCAGCCTCAGATACTTAGCAACTGTGTGACGGTGTGCAGGTCATTTAACCCTGATTGCCTACCCACTCCAGTAAATAAATAAATAGAAAGGTAGAAGTACATCTTTTCATCTTTCCAACTGTTCTTTAGTAGACTATATATATTCATGGATTACTGTGATCAAAGAATGCATTGCTTGGTGACCTTCTTTATGGTTAAGAAACTCTCCGCCTTTAATTGGATTGTTCCTCACACAGTAGACATATGGTCATTTGCTAGCTTTTCGACAAATCCTTTACATATTGATAAAATCTGACAAAACTTTCATCTTACTGTCATAATCTTTGAGACCTCAGGTCACCTCTATGAGGCGTTAAAATAGAATTTGAGACCTTGTACATAAGGTAGTTTTTGGTTGACAAAACAGGAAATCTCTGAAATTCTAAACTATTTTTCCATCAAATGATGATATTAATGCTATATTATAAAGCGCTCATATTGGATATGTCTTTTAGGCATCAAATTTTGTCATAATGATTAGATGGGAAAGAGACCTTTGCCTTTTTATTCCTGAAATATTTTTGGTTTTTGTAAAATCATTAACCAACCTCATAATTCTATTTGTCCCTAAGTTAATTCAGAACTGTTTTTTGACAAAACTCATAACCTTTTCTTTACCACACTATATTTCCTTTTAAATTCTTTAAATTTTCCTTTTAACAAAAAAAAACCCCTCTAGCTTTTGATTTAGTTTATTCTTTGGTCTCAAGGTGTTTAACTTATTTCAACTACAGTGTAATTTTTTTCTCTTTATAATTGAGCACCTTAGGGAAATTTATAAAACTGTGCTATGGATAATCTGTACAGCATGAGAACCTAGGGCAAGGAAAAATATTCCACCTCATATATCTTTGCTGTCACACAGCCCCAGTATATAGCCTTCCAAATGGTAGCCTTTGTCATTAATGACTCATGTTGCTACTAGTTATACTGTGGCCACCATTCTGCTTCATAATTTCCTCTAATATCATACCAGTCTGGTTGATTGTCTTCATACTTGCATAGATATGTGTTATGTATAACATGAGAAGCAGTGTGATACAGTAGATATGTTGTTGTCCTTGGGGTTGGAATGACTTGGATTCAAGTTCTATTCTTATCCTATCTGGCACATCCTAGTGGTGTGACCTGGGCAAAGCCCTGAATCTCTTAGCACTGTATGCTAGTTTCTAGGCTAAATGTTGCAGAGAAGATCCTGACCTGAATTGGTAAATAAAGTTTCTGCATTTATCTGTTATTTGTGAAATTACGGGTCAAAGTTCCTATCTTATCCCTAAATGATAAATTATTCATGAAAACAGCAATACTCAATACTTTGAAGTTGAGTGTTCACATATAAAAATAATCAAATCTTAATATATCTGTATATCTATATGCAAGCCATATATACATTCTTATACATACATATGTGGATGTATATATTTATAGCTATGTAGTATATGGGACCTCCTGGTACAGAACTCCATCATATAGAGACAGTATCAGAGGTGAGACTTGAATCTTAAGTCTTCCTAACTCCAAAGCATTTTCCCTATCTACTATGTCATATTTCTTCTTGATTATATATTATTATGACACAGTTGATATTTTTCCTATTGAAATTATTTCATATTGATTTTATAGTTGCAAAATGTAACATTGGTAAGAAAGAATTAATTTTTGCTTTTTTGTTCTTCTTTGAAAAGATAGTTTACTGAGAATCATTTACTCTTTTAGGGGCATTATTTTACTTGTGAATCTAGAAATACAAAATGTGAAAATAATAATTTTATCTATTACATATTTTACTTAATAGAATATGAACTTGCTTTCGGATGCTCGCTCAGCCAGAGTTTACCGAGATGAATTGGATGCACTTCGAGAAAAAGCAATCAGAGTTGACAAACTTGAAAGTGAAGTCAGCAGATATAAAGAGAGGCTACATGATATTGAATTTTATAAAGCAAGAGTTGAGGTATGCTATGTCATTCTTGAAATGATTGTGGTGCTTTTTTTTCTTTCAAAATTTTGTGATATTTGATCTAGTAACTTTAATTTTTTATCCATAAATACGATAAGGTGTTAGAATCCTTTTGAACAGATAAATACTTTAATATAGTTTACAGCCTTTGATAATAGAACAGAACCTGTTAGAGTGACAATGTTATTTTATGATATAGTAGATTTCACACCTCTCATTAATGGTTTTGGTGACCTCTTGGCATCATTTACCATGGCTATTTCCTGTCTTAGCCTAGTGATAATCTTATAACATTCTCCCCTGCTATCCATAAATGCATTTGTCATGTTACCAAGTATGCCTTCCACATTGGGGAAAAAAAAGAATATTCCTAGTTATAATCTCACCTATAGTTAGTGAACTTAAATTTTCTTGTCAGATCATTAAAGTCTACAGGTGAAGAAAAAAAACAACTTATGAATTGTGCTGTTTATTCTCTGGTATTTAAATCTTGAAAAAGTTACAACTTGGTTTGATCTGAGTTTTCACCAAGCTTAAACAATATGGTATTAGGGTTTCATGACCAATAGAAATTAGTAGGATTGATTAGATGGATGGTGCAGGTAATTATTTGACGGAAGATGTATGCCTTTAAAAGTTACTATTTTCATTTCCCTTATAGTGTATATGATTTCTAACCTGATTGTATTAAAATTCCTTTCTGGATAAAATAGTAGAAATCTGTATGCCCAGAATTTGTGCTACCCTAAATAGCTCTCTCCCCTTAAATAACTAAAATTCAGCAGGTGAAAGGAATTATTTTTCCTCTGTTAGGAGTTATCCAGAGGACTTGGCAGAGTTCTTTTTTGGAATCTTAACCTTTATATAGACTTTTACCTCTTTATATTCTTTTTTTTCTTCTACTTATTATCTTTTTTTAAATTTAAATTTATTTATTTAAGTTTTCAACATTCATTTCCACAAAATTTTGGGTTCCAAAGTTTCTCCCCATTTCTCCCCTCCCCCCACCCCTAAACGCTGAGCATTCTAATTACCCCTAGCACCAATCTGTCCTCCCTTCTAACATCCCTCCCTTCCCTTATCCCCATCTTCTCCTTTGTCCTGTAGGGCAAGATAAATTTCTGTACCCCATTACCTATATTTCTTATTTCCTAGGTGCAAGGACAATACTCAACAGTTGTTCCTAAAACTTTTGAGTTCCAACTTCTCTTCATCCCTTCCTCCCCACCCATTCCCTTTGGGAGGGCAAACAATTCAATCTAGGCCATATCTGTGTAGTTCTGCAAATGACTTCCATAGTAGTCGTGTTGTGTAAGACTAACCATATTTCCCTCCATCCTATCCTGCCCCCCATTGCTTCTATTCTCTCTTTTGATCCTATCCCTCCCCAAGAGTGCTCCCTCCTCCCACTGCCTTCCCTTCCATTATCCTTCCCACCCTGCTTATCCCTTTCTCTCCCACTATCCTGTATTGTAAGATAGGTTTTCATACCAAAATGAGTGTGCATTTTATTCCTTCCTTTAGTTGAATGTGATGAGAGTAAGCTTCACATTTTTTCTCTCACCTCCCCGCTTTTTCCCTCCACTGAAAAGTCTTTTACTTGCATCTTTTATGAGAGATAATTTGCCCCATTCCATTTCTCCCTTTTTCCTCCCAATATATTTCTCTCTCACTGCTTAATTTCATTATTTAAAGATATGATCCCATCCTATTCAATTCACCCTGTGCTCTCTGTCTCTCTCTCTATGTGTATGTATGTGTGTGTGTGTGTGTGTGTGTGTGTGTGTGTGTGTGTGTGTGTGTGAGATCCCACCAACTACCCAGATACTGAAGAAAGTTTCAAGAGTTACAAATATTGTCTTTCCCTGTAGGAATGTAAACAGTTCAACTTTAGTAAGTCCCTTATGACTTCTCTTTGCTGTTTACCTTTTCATGCTTCTCTTCATTCTTGTGTTTGAAAGTCAAATTTTCTTTTCAGTTCTGGTGTTTTCATCAAGAATGCTTGAAAGTCCTCTATTTCATTGAAAGACCATTTTTTCCCCTGGAGTATTATACTCAGTTTTGCTGGGTAGGTGATTCTTGGTTTTAGTCCTAGTTCCTTTGACTTTTGGAATATCATATTCCACACCCTTCGATCCCGTAATGTAGAAGCTGCTAGATCTTGTGTTATCCTGATTGTATTCCCACAGTACTTGAATTGTTTCTTTCTAGCTGCTTGCAATATTTTCTCCTTGACCAGGGAACTCTGGAATTTGGCCACAATGTTCCTGGGAGTTTCTCTTTTTGGATCTCTTTCAGGCGGCAATCGATGGATTCCTTGAATACTTATTTTGCCCTCTGGTTCTAGAATCTCAAGGCAGTTTTCCTTGATAATTTCATGAAAGGTGATATCTAGGCTTTTTTTTTGGATCATGGCTTTCAGGTAGTTCCATAATTTTTAAATTGTCTCTCCTGGATCTATTTTCCAGGTCAGTTGTTTTTCCAATGAGATATTTCACATTATCTTCCATTTTTTCATTCTTTTGGTTTTGTTTTGTGATTTCTTGGTTTCTCATAAAGTCATTAGCCTCCATCTGTTCCATTCTAATTTTGAAAGAACTATTTTCTTCAGTGAGCTTTTGAACCTCCTTTTCCATTTGGCTAATTCTGCTTTTGAAAGCATTGTTTTCCTCATTGGCTTTTGGAACCTCTTTTGCCAATTGAGTTAGCCTATTTTTCAAGGTGTTATTTTCTTCAGCATTTGTTTGGGTCTCCTTTAGCAAGGTGTTGACCTACTTTTCATGCTTTTCTTGCATCTCTCTCATTTCTCTTCTCAATTTTTCTTCCGCCTCTCTTACTTGATTTTCAAAATCCTTTTTGAGCTCTTCTATGGCCTGAGCCCATTGAATATTTGTTTTGGATGTTTGGGATATAGAAGCCTTGACTTTTATGTCTTTCCCTGATGGTAAGCATTGTTCTTCCTCATCTGAAAGGATGGGAGAAGATATCTGTTCACCAAGAAAGTAACCTTCTATAGTCTTATTTTTTTTCCCTTTTTTGGGCATTTTTGTAATTTTTGTCATTTTCTTTATTAATAGGCAGCATGGCTACTCTTTAAGACTGTAAGTTGCAAATGAGTTCAATAGTGATCTGCATTAGTAGAGGGAGTTTCCACACTAGAAGTTCCTTATATCAGTGAAATCACAGGCCCTGACCTACCTTCCACCTCTATTCCCAGTGGTGTACTAAACATGAAAATACTGCACTAGTACTTTAGGGCATTTGGGTTCCAGTCTTCGGTCTATCACTACTCATTCTATACCCTTGACTTGAGTACCTACTTCTGTTTTCCTCATGTTAAACTGAGCAGACTGAAGTCAATGCCCCTTACAGATACTTTGTGACTCTAAAAATTCTATGCTTGTATGCAACTGAAAAATCTGCCTTATAGATTAAAATAGCTTCCTTTTTTGTGTTTTATAACTTGTTTTCCTTTCTGTTTATATTCTATTTTAGGTCATTTAGCCAAGTTTAGTGAAATTGGGTAAGGGGAATATAGTTAATTTAGGTAATTTAAGCAAAATGACCACTTTCATTTTAAATAAAGCATAATTGTGATAAAAGCTATCTATTTGAATAATTGCTTCCATTACCCAATTTTCTCTGCTAGTTTAGATCTGACTCTGGACTAAGAGAATATGAACTAATAGACTTGCTTTTTGTTTATTGCATGCCTTATCCTTCTCTCCGTAGATTTGTATGTTTTATCATAAGGTCCTAAATTTCTTCTAATAAATTTTATATTTTGAATGATTGAGCATGTAGACAAATTTAAATGGATATAGATATAAAATAATGACTATCTGTTTGATTTTAGGGAATTTGAAATTTGATTTACCATGTCTGTCTTGCAGAGCCCACACTATTTTAAAGACAATTGGCTCAGTAATGATTTCCAATAACCTATTTTGTATCATTTTCCCATTCTCTGATGTTGTATTTTACCAGATTGGGGGTGTGTTAATTATAGTGGAAGACTGAGAAGGAATTGAAAAAGGAAACTATAACCTGGGAGTCAGTAATAATTATATTATAACTTGAAAATTATTTAAAACTAGACTATACAATTGAATATGCATTTGAAAGTGCCTGGCTAATTATTAAATATATATGTGAGAAATTCTTAATGTTTATATAAAATGTGACCCATACAAATATTTTACTAAAGATCATTGTTGTAAAATACTAACTTTCCTATTGGCTTTAATTTTTATTATGTCTCTCAAGGTGTATTGTCTGTATTTTCCCTCCAGAAATGTTACATACAAAACTTGAAAGCACAAAAATGAAGACAACAGTAATGCTAAAAATGAATATATCTTTATTTGAATTGAAAAAAATATAAAAATAACGTTCATAAGAAATAGATTTAGCAATGGCAGTTTTGCGTAGATCTGTTTTATATTTGAACCAGTATTGTATAGATTCCATAGAAATAGCAATATATTAGCAATCTTAGCCGTTTAGATGTCTGTTAGAATACATCTTCAAATATTATGTTGCTGTGATAAAATGTATACTTATTCAAGTATTTACTAAGAATCTACTCAGTGTCAGGTAACTAGTTAGGCTGTGGGGCACAAGGACAAAATTAAATTGTTCCTGCCCTTAGGGAGCTTGTATCTGTCAGGTAAGTAGAAAGATGGCAGAGGGTGGCACCTAGCAACCAAGGGAATTAGGATAGGACTCATGTAGAAACTGACTCTTTAGAATTTCTTTAATAATATTTGAAGAAGATTGTATTTTGCTGCTGGTAGGTATTTTTTCCACTGATACAAATTGGAGCTTCTCTCTGACTCAGCAGATGGTCTTTGAAAATTACTGTGGTTGAAAACTTCATTATTTTATGGTTATCTTGGTTATGAATCTCTCTAGACTTGTCTAGATTGGTTCTTAGACTATAGATGTTTTGAGCTCTTAAATCTTTGGTAGGATCTTCCAGAGATTGCACTTTGCCTTCAAGAACCCAAGGTTAATTTCATGTTCTGGGATGTATCAAATTATATTAATGGAAGTCTAAGATAAGTCTGTCATATAAATTGCTGAAATCCCTGGTTCAGTTTTTGATTGTAATTACTTAGTATTCTGGAATGACACCAAGAGAATTCTGCAAATTAAAAATCCTAAGTGATGAGAAAGCTTTGAATACCTTTTCAGGCAGTCTGCTCTGCATGTTTTATTATTTTTTTGTTTCTGTTAACTAGAAGATATAACCCTAGTGCCTCATCCTCATTAATTAATTAATTTTTGCCCATGATTTCATTTAAATTAATAGCATGTACTCATCCTTATTTGAGCTCTTGAGTAATAATTATTTTTAAGGTAGCTATTTAGAATATCCTTTTAAAAATCTGTTTATAAACAAATTATCTATGTTACTGATTTTATATATGACTAGTGAATACCTTTGGCCTATTGTAGAACTTTATATTTTTCTATGAAATAAGGTTTATTTTATTAGGTAAATTTTTTGGGTTTTGTTTTTGTAAACACAGTATATTCACTGGGTCCATGTACTCTCCATCCTTCTCAGGCATTTATGTAACTGAAGTTGTCTTCTGTAGAAGCCTGCCTATGAAGCAGCCTGTTATAATGGAAAGAGTATTGGACTAAAGGTCATGAGACTTTGGCTCAAATTCTGTCCCAAATACTTACTAGCTCTATGACCACAAGCAAATCACTTGACTTTTTCAGAGCTTCAGTTTGCTCATCTTTAAAATGGAGATAATTATACTAGCACTACCTACCTCATGGGGTACTTTGTAAAGCTTTAAGCATTATTTAATAAGAGTTATTGTTCTCATATTTTCATCAAGGATACATGTGGTTAGGACGTTTAAAGATTTTATAGAGCGAAGGAAGTACCATCTGGCTAAGCAGTTACTTGATGTTTTCTCAAATTGCCTTTTATGATAATAATACCATCTTTGAACTTTTCCATTGTTTTGGCATCTTGCCTTCCTATTAAGTTCTATGTCCTCAAGACTCTGTTAGGCTCTGGGGAAAAATAAGAAAAGGAAATAAAAGTACATATAAATGATTGTTGACTACCTAATAAAACATAACAGGTAATTTTGGAGTAAGACACTAGCAGATCAGGAATGGATGCATGTAGAAGAGGTCCATTAGAACTTCTAGTATTTGAAATTCTATAATTTTGCGAGTATACCTATTTCTATTATCTCTTTTTGATGGGAATGAAAATTTGTCATTGTATATTCAGTATTACTTCTGATGTAATTTTTTTCGTTTGCCTATATATGTACATTTACTTCTCTGTCTCTGTTATTTTCATTTACGGTGTTGTGGCCATTTTGTATATTGTTGGTTCTTTTGTCTCCACTGTGCATCATTTAATGTAGTTTTTTCAGTGTTTCTTTGAATTTCTCATATTTGTTGTTTGTTGCTTCTTTTAGCACAATAATTTTCCATTATGCTAATATACTCTAATTTGTTCAACTATGCTCACATGGGTACCCATTCTGTTTCCATTTTTTTGCTTCTACAAAAAGTATGTTGAGGTAATACAAGATTATTTTGTAAATTCAGCCACAAAGATAGTTTTTTTAATTGATCCCCTGAGTATCAGTATGAAAGTAGCCATAAAACAGACATGCTTATCATATAAATGTTTTTTGATTTGGATCATCAGACATATTCAGTGCTACCATAGGGAATGTCCTATTTAAGGTCCAAATGGAAGAGAGATTCTCTTTGTCAGTAATTCTACACAAGAAAATCAGATGTGTATATATCAACCATGTATATTATTAAAGAATGTTAAGGGGTCCCCTGAAGTTGTCTTTTTGAGTTGCCATATTTTTCAGAAACACTGCACCCAGAGTATTCAGGAGGCCCTGAATGTGTCAAGGATGAGGTCCTGCTCCCCCAGATGACATAATTTGTTGTTTGTACCCCGAGCTGGACTCTGTGTGTGTCCTTGGGAGTCAAAACAGGCATCATTCAGTCTGCAGCAGACAAAGACACTGCTTACACATTTGGGACCCTTGTAGATAAGCAGACCTTCCTATCTTCATTCTCTAACAGTTCCCAAGGGAAAAAATGTGACTTTTGTCATCACCTTGTTTCTCCTCTTTGGAAGGGGTTTTGTCCTTTTCCTACCTTTACTGTACCTTTCCCCCTCCCACACCACTCTCCTTTAGAAGGAAATTTCTGTTTTCTCCCTCTTTTGTTGTACTGTCATAAATGTGCAGACTTCTGAATGGAAAACTCTTTGCTCTAGCTTTGAGTTCCATAGTTATGTTAACTTTTCTTGTAATAATGTCTCATAGACTTGTGATACTGTTTTTAGTTGACTATACAAATACAAAAAAATGAAACAACATATAGTCTAACAAAGAACTCATTGTGTAACAGTTGTAGAGTCAGTTTCCTTTATTAAGTAAAAAACTTTATATGGAGATGATGAATGCATATTAGACATATTGATTTAATCCATATTTTGGATAGATGGTATGTATAGAGAGTGAGCTGAATCCAGAATTGAATATGTAAAATAGAATAATCTGACTTGCATTTGAATATTACATAATACTTTTTCTTAAATGAAACTGATCCTTGTCACCAAAACCTATCCATCCTTTCAACCTCAATTTTTTTTCTTGAGTACAGTGCCATTTTAGGCCTAGATAACCTTGGAGAGAGAAATTTTTTGGTCACTGAACTTTGGAAGACCAGTTCTTGAAGGTTTGTGATGATCTTTGTAGGTGGAAGGAATTATTCCCACTAACAAAAATATAGGTCCTTCGTATTGAAGTACATCCTCTTGTTGATACTTTATATCACTCAATATCAGGTAGTACTGCAGTCTCAGAAGAATCAAAATTCCCAGAAACTTAAACTCTAAAGGACAGGTGTGCATAGCAGGTTTAGGTTGGCCATAGCATATTATAGGTGTACAAGAAGTGGTCTGAATGATGTTATCAAGGATATGCATAATGGGAAAAGAAGGTAGTCAGGTCTTGTATCAAGAATAAATAATATTGACATGTCAAACATTTCACTGTAGTGTAATGATTAGATTGCTGAACTTGGATAGGAAGCCCTAGAATCAAATCCTGATTCCAGTATTTACTAATGTTGTTATTGTGGACACGTCATTTAATATCTTTGAATCTCAAAGTTTCCTCATCTGTGAAAACAGGCCTACCTCACAAGGTGCTTATGAGGTGCAAATGAAATGTAATTGCAAAGCATTTTGTATTCTTTTAAGTATTATGTAAATCCTTGTTGTAATTATTATGCTGGTATCCACAAACTACTGAAAGATATCTGTGGAAATCTTCCAATGATTTGCATGTAACATGAACCAATGAAAGCAATATTCATACTGATGAGATCTTAGATCTATCAAAGTATAGAATCATTTTATTGTTTTACTATTGATACAAAAAATTATTCTCATTAAATTGTTTTGATAGATAATTACTGCTGTATGACATTATTACCACACAGAGATCTCAGAGGTTGAAAAATCTAGGTTTTATTATTTTAAAGCATAGATTTGGAGCTCAGAAAAAAGTATAACCTGATTACCGGTTAGAGTTTTGAAAAGGCATAAGAGAGAGAGAAAAATTTTATTCATTTTATTGTTTTATAATTAAAATACAGCATTTTTTTCTATTGAATTCCTTAATGTGTACAGATAGTAATATTTATTGTAATGATTAAACCTTTTCTAAAATGTTTGTAGGAATTAAAAGAAGACAATCAAGTATTATTGGAAACAAAAAGTATGTTAGAAGACCAACTGGAAGGAACTCGCACTCGTTCTGATAAATTACATGAATTAGAAAAAGAAAACTTACAACTGAAGGCCAAACTACATGATATGGAGATGGTAAGAATATAAACTTGATAGAACATAGAGGTTTTAGGGGAAACTATAAGGCAGTTTATTTCTGCTCAATGCAAGAGAATGAAGAATAGAGTGGTATAGGAATGATTCATTTTAAATTTAATTTTGGAAACATTTCTTAAGCACCTTCTCCTGTGTTGAAGATACTCTGGTAGGTGCTACAGAAAGAGAGGTGAAACAAGGAATAGTCTATTCTTAAGGAACTTTACACATTTATTGGAATGGAACTTGTACTTATCTGTGATTGCATAGTGTGATAAGTGTAAAAGGAATTTCAGAATAAAATGCTGCAAGAAATAGCATATAAATATAAATAAATATAAGGAGGCAGAAGCTATACTCATCAAGAGGATCAGGGAAAAAAGACATCATGGAGGGGGTGGCACTTGATTTAGATCCTGAAAAAAGGGACATGGGGACTAAAGTGAGGTTGGTCAGGGCAGAGAAAAGAATCTATTCCAGCCATGAAGGAATGATAGAGGATGAGATGAGAAGAAGAATATAAGCAGCACAGATTGACTAGAAAGTAAAAGACCTGAAAGGGGAAACAGTGTGTCTAAGAATGTAAATTTATATTGGAGTCTGATTGTGAAAAGCCTTGTGTCAAGATAAAATAGTTTAAATTTTACCTGATTGGAAGTTTACTCAAAGTAGTATAATAGAAAAATATGCAGTTTGATTAGAGAAGGGTGAACCTAGAGGAAGGAAAACTAGAAAAGAGGGTATTACAGTATGGACAGAAGGGAACTCGTGGAGATGGAAAGAAGGGGAAAGAGTTTGGCACCTAGCTCTATGAAGTGATCATGGAGAAGAGACAAAACAAAGATTGCCAGGAAGAAACTGGTGTTGTTAGCTCATAATAAAGAAATTAGGGCAGAAGCAGATTTTAGGCAGACAGGTAGGTGCAAGAAGGACAAATATGAAGATTTATGTTAAGTAGGTGTCGGATTATGGAAGACTTTAAATGCTGAGATGAGAAGTTTGATTTTTATTCTATGTACAATAGCCACAAGAGGTTTTAAACACAAGAACATGGTATGAGGAAAATGTAAGAAAAACTATTGTATTTAGTAAGTAGGAAATGATATTGGAATTGTCATATTAAAATTGAATTACATTTTATTATTTTTCTTACTCTACATAGTAAGGAAAACGATAAACCATACAACATTTTATAGTTTCACACTGTCCTCCCTTTTGTTACATTTCACATATTGGAATTTGTTGGTAGTGATTAAGTTCAGAATAAAAAAAAGAACTTTTTTTAAAAGAAAAAAAAAGATAGCTGGTAACTTTGTAAGGAACAGTTTCAGATCAGTGATGGATTGGAATCCAGGTTGCATTTTAGCAATAAAAATTTTGAAAGTGTAACTAGGGAAAGCATAGGTAAGTGGAACAACATCCATGGATTGTCAGAAAAAGGAGAAATGGAAGTATTTAAATCATAGTGGAAGTAAGGAGCAGATTTAGGCAGATTAAATTAACAGGAGAGATGGGACGTAAAACAAAAGCAATAGTTAAAATAGTTAAATAGTTAATAATAATAATACAATAAATTAAAACAAATAGTTAAAAAAAACAATCTTAAATTATTAAAGGATCCTTCAAAAATTTGACAAATTCTTTGCCTGAGTGGGACAGGAAATAATTTGACAAGGCTTTATGTTTTTTAGTTTTATTTTCAAATTCAGAAGGCCATAATCAATACATTTTTGTGATAATACAAAAATATAGCTTTTCCTAAAACTATCCAGAAATCTCATATAATACCACAAAATTATATGCTTTGAGCCTAGATGACCTTTTAGGGGGTTTAGTGTATATTTAATAAAAAAGAAAAGTGTGACAACCACAGTGTGTGAGGACTGTTTCTGATAGACTTAGCCCTTCACAAGCAATGCAAAGACCTAAAACATTCCCGAAGGACTCTTGATGCAAAGTGCCATCCAAATCCAGAGAAAGAACTATGGAATCAGAACGCAGAATGAAGCAGACTATTTTTTTCTTGTTTTATGTTTTGTTTTGTTTTGTTTTTTCTCATGGTTTCTCCCATTCATTTTAATTCTTCTATGCAACATGACTCATGTGAAAATGTGTTTAATAAAGATGTATGTGTAGAACCCATATAAGATTGCATGCCATCTCAGGGTGGGGGGAGAAAATTTAAAACTTTATGGAAGTAATTGTTAAAAACTGAAAACAAATTAATCAAAGAAAAGAAAAAAGTATCCAAGATAGTACATTTTAAAGATCATGCTTTTGTAGAGTTAATTTCTTATGTTTTATAATTTCAAGTAATAGTTTTTTAAAAAAATAAAATTTTAACTAGTGAAATAATAGCTAGTTAATATAACGTAGTATTTATAGATAATTTATATTAGTTTAAAGGATAAATCTCTTTCCTTCAAGGAACGTGACATGGATAGGAAAAAGATTGAAGAACTAATGGAAGAAAATATGAGTTTGGAAATGGCCCAGAAACAAAGTATGGATGAGTCTTTACATCTTGGCTGGGAACTGGAACAGATATCAAGAACTAGTGAACTTTCAGAAGGTATGCTAAAATACAGTCAAAGTGCAGTAGAAACATTGGAATTATGAAATAGTGTCACTGAATTTCATATCTAGAAGGGACCTCAGTGGTCATTTAGTGGAACCCATACATAGAAAAAGAGCCTTTTTTACACCGTGTCTGATAAGTAGCTTATTCATCTTTCTTGAAAGCTTCTTGTGAGTTGGAGTCTACTACATCCAGTGATAGCCCATTCTACTTTTAAATAGTGGAAATTGTTTGGAAGTTTATCCTAAACTTAAATATGCCACTGTTCAACCCATTGCCCATGTTCTTCCCTTCTGACACAAGGGATCTAAGTTTAATTCCTCTCTTCCATGAGTAATCAATATACTTAATTTCAACAAGTATTTTATTTAGATACCTGTTATGTATAAGTCTCTGTGCAGAATGTTAGGTATACAGACACAGAATCAAAAAATAGTACTTTAAGGTTTTCAGAGTGCTTCACATAGATTATTATTTGATCCTCATAACAGTTCTGTAAGGTTAGTACTACAATTATTACTCCCATGATACAGACTAAGAAACTGAAGTTCTTGGTGAAGAGATGAGAAAATACACATCCCTCCTTTCATTAGCTACAGGGTCTTTCAGAATCCTTCATCTTTGTTACAAGGAGAGGGGAAGGAAAGGGAAGTGACTTATTCAGGAATGAAAGTGATTTTAAAAAAAAAAAAAAAAGTAAAATTACAATTAAAAATTTTAAGCAAGAAAGAAACTGAGGCCCAGAGAAATATAGTTTCCTCAGCTAATAATTGTCAGAAATGGGATTTGAATCCAGGCCTTTTTATGATTCCAAGGCCAGGTACATCCATTTTGCTCCATTGTTGAGCTATAATTAAAGGAACAAATTGCAGAAATTTGCTTTGAAAGACTGTACATATTGGTAACAGATTTGGGGTTTTTTTTAATCTTATCACTGGGTAGGGATGAGGGAGGGACAGAATTCAGAACTAAAAATATGGTAGAATTTTAAAAGGAAAAAAAAAATACCTAACATGGCTCCATTAAGTCTTTACTTCTTTGGACTAAACATCACTAGTTCCTATGATTTCTGCTTTTATGACATGAAATCAAGGCTCTTTACCTTCCTGGCTGCCTTTTCATTAGGTTTTCCTCTCATAGCTTTTTGTCATTTGTAAATTTGATAAGTTATCAATTCCTTAATGACTACTAGTCTTATGAGTGAGATTTTGAAGATATTTACTAGTTATTGTATGAAGAGAGTACACTGGATACTGGATTTGAAAGTACTTTTATTGTATTCATCAGCATCAGTGAATTTATAAATAAAGCATATCTCTATATACTTACATATTTGCTTGCATGTACATATACATACTTATCATATATTTACATTTTTATGTTATAGAGAACAGCTTATACATGTTAAGGACTCCCAACCACAGAAATAGTAAGGGGATCACATAAATATTTTTATATATGCTTATTTGAGCATAGAAATGTCTAGTTTTTTTAACCTAATTATAGTGTTGAAAATGCTAGTGTATTACAGTTAAGTAAAACCTAATTTATTAGTAATACATGTGACTAAGAAATGAAAGAATTTTGTATTAATTCATACTTATCTATATTTTTCCCCAAAAAGATTGAGTGAGACTCTTAATTGGCTGAAGGATTGTAGTTACTAATCACATACAAATGACAGTTGAAAGTTATTCCAGAATGTTAGTATCTCCTTCATTGTCATTTTCTTCATTAATTCCCTTGAAGTTTTTGACCTTTTGTTATTCCACATGAATTTTATTCTTTTTTCCTAGGGCTCTAAAGTAATTGGCTAGTAGTTTGGTATAAACTGAGTAAATAAATTAATTTAGTCAGTAGTATCATTTTTATTATTTTTAATCATTCAGCCATGAACAATTAACAATTCTTTATGTATATTTCAGTTAGTTTTTTAGTTGATTCTTTAGGGTTTTCTAAGTTATCACATCATCTGCAAAAAATAATTTTGTTTCCTTTTTGCACTTATTCTCTCAATTTCTTTTTTCTTATCTTATTGCTAGAGTTGTTACTTCTAGCACTGTATTGGATAGAAGTCATGATAATGAATATTCTTGCTTTACCTTTGATCTTATTGGAAAAGCCTCTAGTTTGTCCCTATTATAATGTTGGTGCTTTGTTTTGAGATAGCTGTCATCTGTTTATTCCTATGCTTTCTAGTGCTTTTTTTTTTTTTAACAAAGAATCAGTTTGATGTCCTGTCAAAAAAAGCCTTTTCTGCATCTGTTAATATAACCGTAGAATATTTGTTTTTCTGGTTATTAATGTTATCAATTATGTTTATAATTCATCTTATGTTAAAGCAGACCTGCATTCCTGGTGTAAAACCAGCCTTATCATAGTATATTATTTTGTTTTATGTTGCTCTAGTATCCTTGCTAAAACTTTATTTCAAATTCCTTGGAAATACTGATCTATAGTTTTTCCTTTATTTTGACTTTTTCTAATATAGTTATTGACTACATTGGTAGTTTAGAAGGAATTTGGTATAACTCCTTTTCCTGTTTTAAAAAATCATTTATAAAATATTTGAATTAATTGCTTTAAGTGTTTGATTGAATTTACTTTTAAGTTCATTTTGGCCTACTTTTTTTTTCTTTGGATTCGTTAATGGCTTGTTTAATTTATTTTTGCTAAGATTGGCTTATTTAAATTATTTCATGGTCTATTAATCTAGGTATTTGATATTTTGTAAATTTTTATCCATTTTACTTAGGTTGTCATTTTTACTGGCATGTAATTGGATAA
This sequence comes from Notamacropus eugenii, assembly GCF_028372415.1. NCBI lineage: Eukaryota > Metazoa > Chordata > Mammalia > Diprotodontia > Macropodidae > Notamacropus > Notamacropus eugenii. Next base: position 650,912,085 of record NC_092872.1, read on the forward strand.
AATTGTTCTTAAGAATTTTTTATATTTCTGTGTTGGTTGTTAATTAACCTTTTTCATTTTTAGTACTGGTAATTTGGTTTTCTTTTTTTTTAAATCAAATTAACTAGTAGTTTTTTTACTGTGCCTTTTAAAAAAAGTTCCTAGTTTTTACTTGGATTTTTTTCCTTTGAAATTTATTAATCTTTTTGGTTTTTTAGGATTTCTGTTTGGCATTTAATGGGGGAAGTGGAATTTGTTGATTTTCTAGTTTTTTAATTGCATGTTCAACTCATTGACCTTCTATCGATTAAATTTTTCTGCGTCTCCAAACTTTTGGTATTTTGTCTCAGTGTTGTTATCTTTAATGAAATTATTAAATGTTTCTATGATTTATTCTTGGACCCACCCATTCTTTAGGGTTAAGTTTTTAATTTAATTAATTTTAATACATTGTAGCCTATAAAAGATGTTTGCTATTTTTGTTTTTCTATACCAATGTTTGTGAATTTTTTTGTGCCTTAATATGTGATCTGTTTTCATGATGGTGCCATGCAAACCTGAGAAATACACATGTGCGCATGTGCACCTACACACACATTTTTTATACCTGCTTCTCTTCTCATTTCTGTACCCAGATGTGTGGATATATGTATCCTTTCCTCCTTTGAACAATTCACATGAGAATGAGGTTCAAGTGTTGCCTATCCCTCAATACCTTTTACTCCTTCTATTTGCACACTACAATTATATGAGATAAATTGCCCCATCCTTCTCTTTCCCTCACTCCCCTTGCAGCCTCCTTCTTCCTCCAGTTTCTTTCTACATTTAAGATCATCAAAACATAATAGAAACACTCCCAGATCCTCTGTATAATAGATTCCCTCTATGACCCATGATTATGATAGAGTTCTGAGGGGAAATATTATCATCTCTCCATCTCAGAATGTAATAAGCAAGTTCTCCTTGTTTAATTCTTTATGGTTGCTCATTCATATTTATCTTTTTATGCTTTGCTTGACTCCAGTGTTTGTATTTCAGAATTTTCATTCAGCTCTGGGCTTTAATCATGAATATTTGTAAGTCTTTTTTTCATTAAAGGTCTACATAAGATTACATTTCAATTTTGCTGGGTAAACTATTCTTGGTTATATATAACTATATCTTTCACCTTCTCAAATATCATATTCTAGGCTCTTTGTTCCTTTATAATTGTGGCTACTAAAATATGTGTGATTCTGATTATACCTCCTCAATATTTGAATTCTTCTGACTTTTTGCAGTATTTCTTTTAATAATAACTAATAACTAACATTTATGTAACAGTATATTGTAGGTACTGTGCTAAATGCTTTACAATTATCATCTCATTCGATCCTCACAATAACACTTTCATTTTAAGAGTTCTGGGTGGTCTTTTATGATTTCTTTTAAATATTTTTGTAAAAAAAAATGTTATGGCTTTCAGGTAGTCCAATGATTCTTAAGTTATCTCTTTTTGTTTTCCAAGTCAGTTTTTCCTATGCTAGACCTTACATTACTTTACTCTCAGTTTTATTTTATTTTAGTATTTCTTCTTGCCTTAGGGAGTAATTCTGTTGTCTATTCTCATTTTTAGGTAGTCTCTTCCTTGGGCAAGGTTTTTCTGTACCTCTTGCAATTTCCTTTCCAGTTTATTCTACAATGTCTCTTCTCTTTCCCCATTTTTTCATTTGGTTTACAAAAATAATTTTTAGTTTTTAAAAAATTTCTACATCTCATTCAGGAATTCAAGTTGAACTTGCACCTAAGCAATGCTTTTCTTTTATTTAGCCTTTACTCATAAATGTTTTGGAGTCATTCTCTTTTAATGGGTTTCTATCTTGTGTATTTCTGTCACCCTAATGGCTCTTAATGTATTTTTTAGCCTAATTTTTCACTTCAGACTTGATGTTAGTGCCAGGCTTGGCTCACTTTGGTGAATGCCTGAGCTGAGCTTTTGTTTTCTTGGGTCCTTCTGCTGCTTTCTTTGCATATTGCTTGGTGCATATTCTGACATCTCAGGAACAGATCATGCTCGGGGCCTCCCAAAGTAGTGTGATCCAGGCTGAAGTCTCATTACTAGCCAGCTTTCTGTATTCCGTAAGTTTCTGACCTGGGCTTGATTCTGTTCAGATTGTCCCTGGTTAGTCATTCCCATAGACTGGACTGCTGGATTTAGCCACTGTGAGTTAGATGGAAAGCTGTGCTGGATCGATGTGATAGAAATGCAAGCTTCCCTTTGGTCTGGGATTGCTGCTCTGGTTGTTCCAGTGCAGTCTTCAGTCCATGCTAGAGACTGAAAATGAAATTCTGTTCAGCTCCTGAAGTCAGAACCATAAAGCTATTGTTTGCATCTGAACTTGTTCCTAGCTCAGTACATAACCTAAAGCTCATGACTGTTCTTCACCATAGAATGCCACCTCAGACATGTCACGTTTTTGATCTACCTTGAATGTGTGAACCAAACTAGCTTAATGAATGACAGAGCTACCATTTGGCAACTGTTCCCACACTCTGTACAGTGTTCCTCACTTTCCCTCCTGCTTCCCAGCCCCTTGTCCATATGAACTTTGGAGCTCTTCTCATCGTGATTCACATTCTCAGTCCTTTTTTAATTCCTTGGAATGGTCAGTGCTCTTTGCCCCTGGCCAGACCCCATCCCCTTTGTCAACACACCTCTTTCTCTGCCTCTTCATGCTATTTTGGCCTGGAAAAAAAATGACTTACTGTAATTTTTCTGAATAACTCGCTGGTGTATTTTCTAGACTATTTGTGGAGGAGTTATGTTGGAAGAGCTGAACTGTGTTCTTTCCTGCTATTTCTGCAATTTTGGCTCCACCCACAACAGTCATTTATTAAGGGCTTTACCATGTACAAAGGCCCTGTGCCAAGTTGTGAATATAAAGAAAAAATGACAGCAATAAAAGCTAATATTTATATGTGACTTTCAAATTTTACAAACTTATTTAAATGGAATATCTTATTTGATCTTCACAATAACCCTCCAGAGTAGCCACTACTGGCATTATTATTCCCATCCTAGAGTTTAGGAAATTTAATTTAGAAATTAATGTGGCTTACCTGTGGTCCCCACAGCTAGCTAGCCAAAATAGCATTCAGTCCCATATTGCTCAACTCAAAGTTCAGTTCTCTTTTTACCATCCTGCCTTGATTCACCATGCTTGATTATATGTGCTTAATTTTTTACAATATTAGCTTCAGAATAAATTCACCAAAACAAAATTCATTGAAATGTTGAAGGTTTTATTGTCCCATTAATCATTTAGTTTGCTCTCTCTGAGAATTTGAAAATCTTTCTCCAAGTGGCATTAGATACTATTACCTATTTCCTTCCTGTGATTATATTTCCATTATGATTTTTTTTGAGTGTGGTTTTTATATATACTGTTTTGCTTAAGGGCTTTCAGGTAGATGAGGAAATGTCTATTATTGTATCCCATTTATTTATAAGAAAATTAAGGCTCATCAAGATTGACTTGTGCTATAACCCAGATCTCTTGACGTCTGCATTTTCTACTGGATTGCACATCATCACCATAATCATCATCATGATGTAAAAATCACAACATCCATATTTCCTGGATATTTTTCATCTTTATCCTCCATTCAGCATTCATCAAATTTCATGGATGCAAATTAGGGACCCTATGGGCAAGTAATCCAGTAACATTTACCGAATGGTAAGGAGAGAAACACACACACGCATACACCTACTGCTAATGTTACATTTTTGAATTTTATAGCACCACAAAAATCTCTGGGCCATGAGGTGAATGAATTAACATCAAGTAGGTTATTGAAGCTGGAAATGGAAAATCAGAGTTTGGTGAAGACAGTAGAAGAGCTTCGAAATGCTGTGGATTCTGTAGAAAGCAGTAATTCCAAAATTCTGAAAATCGAAAAAGAAAACCAAAGACTTAGTAAGAAGGTATTGTGTACATTTATATGTATGTGTGTATGTGCACATATTGATATACTACTGTGATATTAATAGAACCAGTACTTTTAGCTTTTTATGTGTGAATTTTATGATTTGAGTAATGCAGAAATATACCAGTAACCAGAAAATTTACTAAAGGAATTAATGGTAATAAGATTTGAAATTTAATGTTGCATTCAAATATAATAAGTTCATGAAATTCCCATTTTTGAAGCCATTTAGAATTTTGAATAGTATTTAATTGTAGTCTGGTCTGAAATGGCTTTGAAATCTATTTAATTAAATATACCTCAAAGAATTATTTCTTTTTAACTTGACCGTATAAACTTAATTGTTTACTTGGGTCCATTTCCCAAATTTTTTTTAACCTTGTAGTATGTAGCAACAAAGGACACCTGGTTTAACAAACGTAATGTATAGATTTCAATATTTACTATAAGAGTAGAATTGGATTACTTAGATTTTTTAAGAAATGTGAACCTGAAAATATAAATAAAATTTGTATTCATATTGTTGGATTTGATTTGTGATTTGAAACTGCTGTTTCCTTTGAAGTATAATAAACTTTTATTATGAATATTATATATTTTATTATGAATATTATTAAGAGTAAAGTGGATGGCCCTGACTATTTTAAGAAGTTTTTAAATTTAATGTTTTTTACTACTAACTGGAAGGCATTTATATAATTTTAAACCTATGGGAATTTTTGCCTTTCTTAAAATATGTTCAATAATTGTCATGCGTATATTTCTGTATGTTCAATAACTGGCATATATTTAGAAAAATGATTTCTCTAAGTCTATAATATGGCCTGTGAGTTAGCATATATTGCTACGTATGTTAAATATATAATTACATGATACATATGTGTGTATATACCATATATATTAAACTGTAACTGAAAACAGACCGAAACTAAACTTAAACTTGCTACAATTGGATCCAAACTTTTTCCTTCTTTTCTAACATTTTCTTCCCTTTCTCTTACTTCCTTTTTCCATTTTCACTTCATTCTTATTTCTTCTTTTACCCTTAACACACTTCACTGTTTCTTTCCAATCTTTCCCCACTTTTTTTCTCCTTTCCTTCTTTCTGTCATTCTGTTTTTATTTCTCAAGATATAAATGTTGTCTTGACTCCAAAAAATCATGTCAAGCCAAGAACACTGAATGAACAGTTGTTTCAGCTTTGATAACGATTGTTTGTACCAGTTAGCGTACAACCACCACACATTCAGCTTGAATGTTCTTAGTCCTGAATCTTTAACCACGAAGAGGGTTTGAAGATAACCATACAGTCTCTGAACTTCATTTTGAATAATTTGTTTATCACTTTATTGTTAAAACTGAATGTTGTCTTTTGTTTTATCAGTTTAGAAAGTGTAAAAATATTTAACGTTCTCTTATGGGTTTTTTCACCTAGCTGGAAGGTCTTGAGAATGAAATTATTCAAGAAAAGCAAAGTCTTCAAAATTGTCAAAATTTGAGCAAGGATCTAATGAAGGAGAAAGCACAGCTGGAAAAGACTCTTGAAACACTTCGAGAAAATTCAGAAAGACAGGTCTATCAATTTTATATATAGTATTTGAGTATTTTTAACCTCCTTACAAAAAAAAAGTATTTTATTTAAGCCATTAAGTTTTTTTTACAATGTTATATTTTTAAAGTAACTTTAGAATTATAATGGTAGTTAGGGGGTTTATGTGTGTACTTTGGAGTACAATCAATTCTTCAAACAATAAAGGGAAGAAATCTTAAAAGATGATCTAGTCCAGAGGCTTTATAACCATTTTTGGACAAAGAGCTGCTTTTAATTCCTCAAAACACTTTGGAGAAAGGTTCAGTTGTAGACAAAATACAAAAGGGGAAGGCAAAATGTGAACAGACAGATGTGTGGTTGCAACTGTCAGCTTAGTTGTTATGTCTAGACTTAAAGATGATTGGTAGATGCTAATCTATGGGTTGGGTACCCATTGTCTAGGCTAACGCATTTATTTTGTAGATAAGGAAAGCTGAAGTTCACTGAAGTTTGGTAGCTTGCCTGAGGTCACATAATTAGTGTCAGAGCGAAAATAGAACTCATATTTTCTGATTCCCATTCCAGTAAACTGCATTGCACAGCGTTGCAAGCAAAATTTATTCTTAATCATACTAGAAATCTTATTGTGAATTCTTTTTCAAAGAATTTGTAAATAAATTATCCACAAATACATGTTTGTGTAAATTTATATAAATTTATATTTGTACGTATGTTGAGGCACGTCTCTAATGTCTATGTGTATATATCTTTTATTTTCAACTTATATATTTGATTGATGTTCACAATACATAGCAATAAATAGATCTGAAAGTCTTTTTAAAAAAAACATTAAATATCGTTCTTTTGTATTGCATTGATTATATTGTGAACTTTCTGAGGACAAAGATCAGTTTTTACAGTTTCTAGTGCTCTGTGCACACAATCTCAATAAATAATCGATTAAATAAATGAAGGCATAATAGGACCTTACATTTACCACTTCACCTCATTACACATTCAGGATTAAAATTAATTCTTAGTTGTCATAGCACTGACAATTTTTATTTTCTTCTGAATTAGATTAAAATATTGGAACAAGAAAATGAGCATTTGAATCAAACTGTAACATCCCTAAGGCAGCGATCACAAATAAGTGCCGAAGCAAGGGTGAAAGACATTGAAAAAGAAAATAAAATCCTACATGAATCCATTAAAGAAACAAGCAGCAAATTAAACAAGATTGAATTTGAAAAGAGACAAATTAAAAAAGAATTGGAACATTACAAAGAAAGAGGAGAAAGAGCAGAAGAACTTGAGAATGAATTGCATCATCTTGAAAAGGAAAATGAATCATTACAAAAAAAGATAACTAATTTAAAAATTACCTGTGAGAAAATTGAGACATTAGAGCTAGAAAATTCTGAACTGGAAGTGGAAAACAGAAAGTTGAAAAAGACATTAGATAGCTTAAAAAACCTTACTTTTCAGCTAGAATCCTTGGAGAAAGAAAATTCGCAACTAGATGAAGAAAACTTGGAATTGAGGAGAACAGTGGAATCTCTGAAATGTGCAAGCATGAAAATGGCTCAACTACAGTTAGAAAATAAAGAACTGGAAAGTGAAAAAGAACAACTTAAGAAGAGTTTAGAGCTCATGAAAGCTTCTTGCAAGAAAACAGAACGTTTAGAAGTTAGCTACCAGGGTTTAGATACTGAAAACCAAAGACTGCAGAAAGCTCTAGAGAATAGTAACAAAAAAATTCAGCAATTAGAAAGTGAACTGCAAGAATTAGAAACAGAAAATCAGACGTTGCAAAAAAATCTCGAAGAGTTAAAAATCTCTAGTAAACGGTTAGAACAATTAGAAAAGGAAAACAAACTACTAGAGCAAGAAACTTCTCAACTAGAAAAAGATAAGAAACAACTGGAAAAAGAGAATAAGAGACTCCGACAACAGGCAGAAATTAAAGATGTCACGTTGGAAGAAAATAATATTAAAATTGGAAATCTCGAAAAGGAAAACAAAAGTCTTTTCAAAGAAATAGGTGTATTTAAAGAATCCTGTATCCGTCTGAAAGAACTGGAGAAAGAAAACAAAGAACTTGTGAAAAGAGCAACTATTGACAAAAAAACTCTTATTACTTTACGTGAGGTAATTCTTTTTAGTTCCTGGTTGCAAATATAAGCTAAAGTTGAGCTGCATGTATGCATTTATATTCCTTAAAATTTAAAATTTAATATTATATATACTCTTCTGACTTTTAGAAGCAGCCATTGTTTTAAATATTAATTAATCTGTAAAGACTGAACTCATAGAATTTACTTGCAAGCTTTTCTAAATTGCTTGCTTTAAAAAAACAGTGAAAGTATTTTCATTAAAATAGTAAATAAAAATCTTAAGTTTTTATATAGCTATCTGAACCTTAATTGGTAATTCAGAACCTGCATTTAAAAATAGTAATGTGTTGGCCTGAATTTTTAGATTATGCTGAATGTTGTAATAGGAAGTATGGTTTACTTTTCCAGCTTAGTAAATTAATAAATAACTATATCTGTTGACTAAATAGCACATTACTATCCCCAAAGAGTAAAGAGCAGTTAAAAAATCTATATTAGATTTTCTTATAGATATGTTCTTTCGGAGCCTTCTTGATAAAGAAGAATTGAGACTGTTAACTCCTTATTCTTTGCTGTCTCTTCTACAGAGTATGGAATTTCTAAAAGTATTCCTTTGAGTTTTCTTACTGTTCTCAAAGCATGTGTTAAGAGCTTTTCTCATGTCAAGATCTGTTCTTTTAGACCCTCTTTTCCACTACCTAGAAAGAGACTGTGTAATACATTCCCAGAGATTAATTTAAACCACAACTTCTGCCACTTTATTGAATAGTAGATAAATATTCTTGTGATAATTTTCAAACCTAGATTGTTTGTAGACATCTCATTTGTGCTTTAATTTTGGTTTTAACATTGAGAAAAAAAGGGATGTCTTGCTAAAAGAGAGGTAGGAAGTAATTAAGATTTTCTACTTCAATTTAAGACTACTGGTTTTTTTTTCATTAAATATATAGTAAGAATATGGAAGGAAAAGGTCTTCAAGAAGACTTAACTTGAAGACTTAATTTTAAGCATTTGTAGATATCTTCACTGGGAGTAGATGTTGGTTTTGATTGCTTAGAAAGTTTTTGTGTATTTGCTACTTGCATTATTTTTTAACTTAATAACTTTAAATTTCTTTTTGGATAAGGATTTGGTGAGTGAAAAATTGAAGACTCAACAAATGAATAATGATTTAGAAAAACTTACTCATGAACTTGAAAAGATAGGGTTAAATAAAGAACGTCTCTTGAGTGATGAACAAAGTACTGATGACAGGTGAGTCATATTGACAGAAAAGTTAAATTTAACATTTTCATCAAAAATACAATTCAAATATCCACTTTCTTCTTACCAGAGCTTTGGGAATACTGGGTGGGGGAGGAATGGTATATCTTTCCTGGAGATAGGAAGCATAGAATAATGTGATTTTTAGATCCAGAAGTTTCCTAGAGATCTTCTAGTTCCCACCCCCTTCATTTACAAATGAGGAAACAAAAGTCAAGTGAATTGCCCCACTTTGGGACTAGAACTGTGGTCTCCTTATTTCTATGAAGTGCACTTCCCATACAATATATTTATTACCTGGTGTATACATTAAGGAACACAAACTGTCTTAATTCCCTACTTATATTTTTCCTCCCACAGCAGAAAAGTTTTGTAAGAAAAAATATTATGACATCAAAAGAATTGTGTGCGTATACATGTATGTATACATAACATTTGCCAAAAAATTTCTGTTGTTAAAAAAAGATAAAATTTTAAGTAGGCTAAATATAACATAATTTTCACATATTATACATGCACAGTACTATTGGTAGTAAATAGTTATATAAATATTCATGGGATGAATTAAGGTTTGATTGGTAGAATTTTGTTTTGGTCATTGTGAGAATATGTTAAGATCTCAGAATACTTATTTATGATACTTTTTTAGATAGTTTATAATAGCCAAATGAGTTAAACCCATAATTTAGATATTTCAAAGAAATAACTTTCTGCACTAATTATTTAGCTATTTCAGGTGAAATTTTTTTGTCCTTGTTTATCTGACTAATTGATGGTAGATTTGGTATTCTATTAAAAAAATTAAATACCGTTTTCCATTTCATACTATTCACAGAAACCTTCCTTTTTTATTACTTTATTTTTTTAAAATTAAATTTTCTTTTAGTTTTAACTTAATTATCAATAAGCACAAACTAACTCTGAGGAGTTATGTTAGTTATTGTGGGGTTCAGTCCCTTTCCTCAAGGAATTTCAATCTAGTATTGTTAGTGAAATGAAGATGGGGTAAGGGGATGAAATGTATGCAGGTGGAGTGAGCACTAGAGATGGCCTCAAGAGTTTTGGCACATACGTAGTTCATTGAAGATAGTATTTGAGAAATTCCTGGTGTACTAACTAAACTAGTTAGTCTGTGGTGATTAAGAGGTTTTTCTGTGGTCACAGTGTTGGAACAAAGACCAGTGAGGCTCTTTGAATGGTACCAGGGCCATGCTCTCAGTCTGTGTGTGTGTGTGTGTGTTTCTTTGTAGCTAGCCTCTTGATTTTGAGGGGTAGGAGGTGGCCAGGAGTCTGAATGATAAGTATGTGTCCTCTGGCTTGTTGGTGTGGGTCCTTGATAATGTGGTTGTGTTGCCCCAGAGTTAAAACATATATCACATTAAAAGAGAGGCCAAGTAATATTTCTCCCTAAGCCTGTGTAATCTGATTCACCATCCATTTTTTGGGAGAACCATGCCCTATCACAGGGACTGTCATAACTAATAAAGAAGAAAGCCTATGTTTTAAAGTATTTATAATAATACAAGGCAGAATTCATTAATTTTATGTCAGCATGCCCACTGTTAGAGGTTTTTGCAAATGCAGTATATTAAAATAAAACAATAGTTTATTAAGTACCTACTGTGTGCAGGACTAAATCTTTTTGTCACCAAAGTCCCTTTTGACTTTCTTCTTACTAGCTAAAAAAGAATAGTGCACAAAGAAGTTTGTCTTTAGAGTACAATTTGTCAAATCAGCATGATGGTAAAAACTGTGAAGAACTGTGTGCTTTCAAGCTCAATAACAATTTAAAAGACATTAGTGTATATTGAAAGACTGACAACTGTCATGCTGAGCTGATGGTTAAATGATTTGTTGTGAATAGCAGGTACAAGCTTTTGGAGTCAAAATTAGAGTCCACACTAAAGAAATCCCTGGAAATAAAGGAAGAAAAAATTGCTGCTTTGGAAGCTCGATTAGAAGAATCAACTAATTTTAACCAACAACTGCGTCAGGAACTTAAAACAGTAAGTATAGCATTTAAGTTTTTTCTTTAGATTTGGGACATTTTACATAAGTTTAAAAATGAAGCACAAAAATCTAAATAATTGTCTTTTACAAAAGCCAAGAAGATGTGGTAAAGTATTTCTAAAATACTTAAACTGATATTAGCTTTGCTGAAGTCTGTTAAAGCAGAATCATAGAACATCTGGAATAGTTTTATTAAGAATAAGACATTTACTTTATTCTTTGTAGTATTTTTGTAACAAACTAAATACATAGATTATGGAATATTTACATATTCCATACATAGAATACATAGAATATGGAAGATTTAGACTGGAGTAAAACTTCATTATTTTCTAATATAATTTAATCACCTTGATATTTACAGTATTTATTTGTACATATAAACCAGAGACTAGGATTAATATTACTTATGGAAAAAGAACAAAAAAAACCTTTTAAGCTTTATGTAAAATATACTAGACGGAGTCTCATGATTAATAAAGTGAAAGTAGTGTCATAGTTTTGAAAGGTAAAGAAACTATTAAAGTTCAATAGACATTAAGAATATGTATAAGAAAAGAAAGAGGGGATAAGCGGCTGCTATATGAATACATGGTCAAAGTGAAGTATCAATAAAAAAGAACCAAGAAATGAATTCTTCCAACCAGAAACTCTTATGAGAATGTACATAGTGAATGTAGTTTGATTCTTGAAGTCGAGAAGCCATTTCAAATCTAAGATAGTTAGGGGACTGGGGAATAAATATAAAATATAGTTGCCAAATAGGGAAGGAAATTAAGGCAGCCTTCTTTCTCTTGGCGTTTTAATATTTAAAGCAAGAAATTTGGAAGAGTCAGGATCTCAGACTGACTGACCTCCAACCTAGTAGTTTAATATTAAAATTCCATCTCTATTTTGTCATCCTTCTCTGTCTTTTCACCTCATTACAGTAAGTTTTTTTAAATCCTGCACTATATATTGAAACATGTTTAAACATTTTCATACTTAGCTTACTGTAAATCTTAAGACACAATGAGAAACCTGAAATAAATATTTTCTGGGAAAATAAATGACAAAACCCCTATTCTTAAATATTGCTATTGGGGCTTAGAATAGTTACTATTCTGAGGAAAGTATAAATTGTTGAAAATTGATAACTTAACCAAAGTAATAGAACACCGGAATGTAATCCTACATTGCCTCTCCATGTTAAAATTCTTCTTTTGCTCCAGGGTTCAGTTCAGGTGCTACTTCTTCCATAAATCCTCCTTGATTCTCCCAACTGAAAGTACTCTAACCAACAGTGCTTTTAATCTCTCATTTGCAAATTGTTATTACACCCTACCTTGTTTTTACTTGTGTATCTATGTGAGTCTCCATTGAAATGTAAGCTTCTTGAGTGCAGAGACTGTGTTGTCTCTTAATTTTGTATCTCCAGTATGTCACACGGTGCCTTGCCACATAGTAAACACTTAAATGTTTATTGACATGCTCTTAATTTCTTTATTATAGATCTTTGCAGTTGCAAAACCATTCCATTGGGAACAAAACTGTGGAGCAGGTAGACTGATAGGTTACTGTAGTGCAACAAAATTTAACACATACACACACACACACACACACACACACACACACACACACACACACACACACACACACACATACACGCATGCGCAAATGAAAAAAAACAGATTTTTTTATTTAGAAAGCCTGAGTTGAAATATCAGCTCATTAGCTCTGTGTGCAAGGTACTTAATCTGGCCCCACTTCTGTCACCTATAAAGATAGGTATACTGATACAGACATACCTCAGAGAGACTATAGGTTTGATTCCAAACAACCGCAGTAAAGCAAATTGAGTCACACAGATTTTTTGGTTTCCTAGTACATATAAAAATTGTGTTTACACTATATTGTAGTCCATCAAGTGTACTAGTAGCATCATGTCTAAAAAACAATGTGCATAACTTAATTTAAAAAAAAAACACATTGCTAAAAAATGCTAACTATGATCCAAGCCTTCAGTGAGTCGTAACAGTCTTGTTGGTGGAGTATTGATGGCTGCTGACTGATCAGGGTGGGGATTATAACTGAAGGATGCAGTAGCTGTGATAATTTCTTAAAACAAAAATGAAGTTTGCCACATCAATTAACTCTTCCTTTCACTTGAACACTTAGAAGTATTGTAGGATTACTAATTGACCTAATTTCAATATTCTTGCATCTCAGGGAATGGGGAGGCCCAAGGAAAGAACAAGTGGGGAAATGGCAGCTTGAAGGAAGAGCCGGAGCACACACATTTAAGTTCACTGTCTTATATGGGCATGGTTTGTGGCACCCCAAAACAATTACAATAGTAACATCAAAGACCACTGATCATAGATCACCATAACAGATATAATGATAGTGAAAGAGTTTGAAATACTTCAAGAATTACCAAAATGTGACACAAAGGCATGATGTGAACATATGCTGTTGGAAAAATGATGTTAATAGAGTTGCCACGAACCTTTAATTTGTTTTTTAAAAAGTGATATCTGTAAAGTACAATAAAATGAAGCTCAGTAAAATGAAATATGTCTGTACATGAATTATGTGTCTTAGTTTGGTGAGAAAAGCATTTTTGAAATCTTAATAATTATACCAATGTTTTTATTTCCTCATTTCACACCCACTTACCCTGTCAGGCATTAAACATTACTCTGTGTCAGACACTGTGCTGAGTGTTGGGGATACAAAGAAAGGCAAAAAACCATTGTTGCTCTCTTGGAGCTTACAGTGAATGGAAAAGATAACATGCAAACAACTATGTATGCATAAGCTATGTACAGGATAAACGGGAAATAATCGAGAGAGGGAAGGTGTTAGAATCAAAGGGCATGGGTAAAGGCTTTCTGAAGAAGGTAGGATTTTGTCTAGAAATTGGAGAAAGCTAGAGAAGCCTGGAGGTGACCAGGGTGAGCATTCTAGGCATTGGAGACAGCCTGTGAAAATACATGGAATCAGAAAATGGAAAAAATGGAATGTCTTGTAGTTGGAGCAAGGAAGCAAGTGTCACTGGATCACAGAACATATATATATATATATATATATATATATATATACACACACATATATATATGTACATGGTGAGGCTGTAAAGTGTAAGAAAACTGGAAAGGCGTATGTATATTTGTATTTTGAGGGGAGAGTGGGAGGAGGGAATGAGGTAGTTATGAAGGATTTTGAATTTCAAACAGATTTTTATATTTGATAGTGGTGGTGACAGGGAACCACTGGAGTTTACAGAGAGAGGGGTGTGTGTGTGTGTGTGAAAATAACGTAGTCACCACAGCTTTTAACTCTGTTACCCAATGGATGAAACATGTGCAAACAGTTTTTCAAAGTTTTCTTACTTCTTTCCTTATGCTTCCACAGCCCCCTTATTTTTTTCATACCCCCAATTGTACCCAAGGCTACTATCCCCTCCCTGGATCATTCCAGCACCCCACAGGGGGCGGTATTGCCCACTTTGGGAACCTGTGGCCCTAGCAGAGTACATAGTAAATATATTCATTTAAATCAACAATAAGAGAAATAACTTAAAAAATTGGTCATTTTTTCCATTTAAAATGTTTTGATATTTTAGGTGAAAAAAAATTACGAAGCTCTTAAACAAAGGCAAGAGGAAGAAAGAATCCTGCAGAATTCTCCCCCAAGATCTGGTGATGATACTAAATGGGAAAGAGAAAATCAAGAAACAACTAGAGAGCTTTTGAAGGTTAAAGACAGGTTAATTGAGGTGGAGAGGAATGTAAGTATATTTTTATTTTATTAGAATTTATTGAATTAAGCTATTTAAAAGTTAAAAATTTCTTAACATATAAATCAGGAAGCTTACCTAATTTTTCTTCTTTACTACTTCATTTTTAAGATATCTATTATAAATTTTACCAAATAATCTCAATATTCTTAAGAATTTACATTAACAGAACTTTTTGAAAGTCAAAACAGCAAAGTGAATGACATTTCATGATAATAATAGTTATTATTTTCATGTATTAACTTTTCATCCAAGTGACTCAGTGCATTTATTAGAAAAGTGCCAGTTTTCCAAAGAAGCCAGGGGTGGAGTCAAAATGGTGATGTAAAAGCTGGGATTTGCCTGAGCTCTCCCCCAAACACCTGTAAAAAATATACCCTAAACAAATTCTAGAGCAGCGGAACCCACAGAATGACAGAATGAAACAAATTTCCAGACTAAGACAACCTGGAAGGTTGACAGGAAAGGTCTGTTGCACCAGACTGGGAAAGAAGCATAGTCCAGTGGAAAATGCCAGCACAGCCTGCGCCCCAGGAAACCTGCAGCAACCCTCAGGGAACTGCTTTCCAGACATCTCAGCCCACAAACACTGAAGACAACTAGTTTGATCATATAACCTTGGAGGAACTAAAAATTTACAGGTCCTTAGAAATATCTCTGAAAACAGCTGCACAAAACTCCTGAAGCTTGGGACAGTACACCCTCCACACTTGAAGCAGAACCCTCCCATAACAGAATTTTTAAAAAGTCAAGTAAAAGTCTGGGAAAATAAGCAAAAAATGGAAAAAAATTCTGACCATAGAATCTTACTTTGGTGGCAAAGAAGATCAAAACATACAACCAAAAAAAAGACAACAAAGTCAAAGCCTCCAAGAAAATAAGAATTGGTCTCAGGCCTTCGAAGAGCTCAAAAAGAATTTTGAAAATCAAGTAAGAAAAATAGAGGAAAAATTAGGAAGAGAAATGAGTGATACAATAAAATCATGAAAAAATGAGTCAACTGCTAAAGGAGACCCCCCCCCCCCAAATACTGAAAATAATACCTTAAAAATAGATTGACCCAGATGGCAAAAGAGGTCCAAACAGCCAATGAGGAGAAGAATACTTTAAAAAGCAGAATAAGCCAAATGTAAAAGGAGGTCTAAAAGCTCAGTGAAGAAAATAATTCCTTAAAAAGTAGAATGGAGCAAATGGAAGCTAATGACTTTATGAGAAATCAAGAAATTATAAAACAAAACCACAGGAATGAAAAAATCAAATCCAAGGTAATGTGAAATATTTCATGGGCAAAACAACTGACCTGGATAATAGATACAAGAGAGAGAATTTAAAAATTTAATACACTACCTGAAAGCCATGATCAAGGTCCCATCTGAAAGCCTAGACCTCATCTTTCAAGAAATTATCAAGGAAAACTATCCTGATGTTCTAGAACCAGAGGGTAAAATAGATATTGAAAGAATCCACTGATCACTTCATAAAAGAGATTCCCAAAAGGAAAACTTCTAGAAATATTACAGCCAAATTCTAGAGTTCCCAGGTCAAGGAGAAAATATTCTAAGCAGCCAGAAACAATTCAAGTATTTTGGGGGAAGGGGGTCCTGATTATGATTTACATTTTTCTTTTTTTTTAAATTATTTTATTTGTTTTCAGTGTTCTACAGTCACCTCCATATGTCTTAGATTTTTCCCCTCTCTCCCTCCCCGAGATGGTGTGCAATCTTATATAGGTTCTACACATACATTCCTATTAAATACATTTTCACCTTGGTCATGTTGCATAGAAGAATTAAAATGATTGGAAGAAACCATAAAACAGAACATAACATAACATAAAAGAAAATGGTATGCTTCATTCTGCGATCCAGTTCCATAGTTCTTTCTCTGGATATGGAAGGCATTTTGCCTCAAGGGTCCATTGGGAATTTTTTTAGGTCCTTGCATTGCTATGAAGGACTAAGTCTACCAGAAAAATTCCTCGCTTACTGTAGTTGTGAGAAAGCAAGCAGTTTTATATAGGTTATACATGTATAGTCATGCAAAGCACTTCCATAATGGTCATGTGAAAGACTAACTATATTTTCCTCCATCCTATCCCATCTCCCATTTATTCTGTTCTCTCCTTTGACCCTGTCCCTCAAAAGTGTTTGCTTCTAATTACCCCATCCCCCAATCTCTCTTCCCTTCTAGCACACTGATATATTTTAATTTATGTCACATATCAAAAATCTCATAACCTTAGTGAAAGGTAGATAACATACAGATATTACAGAAGAATCCTTATTGGAAGAACATTGACAACTGAAATCAACTCACAGTTTAAATGATGTAGTTTAAATTGATAAATAAAATGTTGAGAATGGAAAATAAACAAAACAGAGCTTATTATCTTCCTAAATTTAATATACATATTTTAAAACAAATGACTGATAATGGAGTTGACAGTTTCACTGTGAGGAACTCATTCTTTTACTTGGTAAATATGCAGTTTTTTTGTTCAGAGTTGATGAGTTTAGATTAAATATAGTCTAAAAGAAGAAAAAAAAACATTATTAAAACACTAGAATTGAATAGCTTGTCTCTAACCTATTTAAACCAGATTTGCAAAGGCATACAGAAAATTTCACTTCTTTGTTTTGATGAATCATTATTTCATTAGAGAAGATGCCCTTTGAAGACTCTTTATGGTTGTAGGCCCTCGATCTTCTAATATGACACCTTTCTATGCTGTGTTATCCTGTGCAACTTGCACCCATGTTCTTCTGTAACTCCTTCGTAGAGCATCTAGCCAATGAATTGAAAGCTTTATTCTAGGTTTTATAGTATACAGATTATCTGAAAAGTCTTTGTGTAGTTTAAAGACATTCAAGTTTAGAGCTGCCCTTATATTGTGGCTTCCCATTTGTTATCCTTCAGTATTTTTCTTAGACTTAGCCACATCTATTTCCTACATGAGGCCTTTTTTTTTTTTACTACTTATATGTAAATTATCATTTGTAGTGTCAATCAAAAAGTATTTATCAAGTGACCACATTCTTTGTAATGTGCACCACATGTGCTAGGTGCCAATAGAAAAGTAAAATTGCTCATGTATTTCCCATTTTAACAGGTGAATAAGGAAGATAAATAAAATAAGTATACAATGATGGTGGTGGGGCAGGATGGGGCATTAACAACTGAGAGAATAAAGAAAGTCCAGTTGACATGAGCCCCAGAGGGCACTAAGGATTTGAAGAGACAGAGGTGAAAATGAAGAGCATTCCAAAATTTAACTATAACCTGTGGGAAGGCACATAGAGGAAAAAGATAGATTGTCACATACAGGGAACAAGTAGGCCAGTTGGGCTAGAACGTAGAATGAGTGAGGGAAGAGTAGTGTATAATCGTGTTGGAAAGATTAGGCAGGAGATTTTGAAGGACTTTAATTGCCAAATAAAGTTTATATTTTATCCTAAAGGCAACAGGGAATCGTTGAAGTTTTGTGAGCAACAAACATTTGTTAAGTTCCTACTAGCTTTTGAGTTGAAGAACTTGACTTCAGATCCTACCTCTGATATTTGCTATCTTTGCGAAAGGCAGGTGTGGGTAGATTAAATACTTGACTGGGAGTCAGGAAGACCAGAGTTTAAATCATTCCTCAGTTACTAACAGGACTCCAGTTAATTCTAGGGTCATAAAACAGAGTCCAGATAGAGAGAATGGTTAATGAAGAGTGAGAAAAATACTTTTTGGAAAAGGGAACAAAAGAATCTTGTTTAAAAAACTAATGAGTAGTATTCTTTGAAGGAGGAATCTATTTGAGTGGCAAACAAAGGGGGAGAGTAAAATAATCCAGCCAAATGTATCTATATGCAGACTATTTTGAAGAATTGTCCCATTTTTTAGGGAATATAGAAGAAATATTTCTTCTGTTTGGCTTTGGTATACAACTTTGACTCACACTGTAGGAAACACTTTTTTAAAAATAGTATTTATATCATTTGTTTTTTATTGCCAGAATTTCTCCCATCATTCATCCTTCTTTCCCCTCTTAGAGAGACATCTTATTTAACAAATAATATTTTTAAAGGAAAGGAAGAAAAAAAATAAACAGAACTGATCAATACATTTCTATATCAGAATTCATCATTCTCTCAAATAGAAATAATTTTGATCAGTACTTCAAAGCAGTCTGAAAATATGTGCAATATTCTACATCTACGGACTTCCTTTCTTGACTCTCTAGCATAGTGATGTTATTTTGGTCCTCTTTGAGAACAAACAAACAACCAACGGGAGTATCTTTGCATATCTCTTCTTTGGGTCCATGTTTGTTCTTTCTTATTTTGCAACATTCAGTTTTTATTATTTAGTGGTTGATCTTTCATTTACATTGTTGCTGTTATTGTGTATATTGTTTTTTTGGTCTGCTTACCTTACTCTGCATCTGTCAATATAAGTCTTTTGATGCTTCCATGTAGTCATTTATTTTCTTTGTTTCTTATAACACAGTAATATTTCATTACATTCATGTACCATAATATGTTTAGTCATCTCCTCCCTACAATTGATGGGCATCTACTTAGTTTTCAATTCTTTGCTAATACAAAAAAGTGGTAGTATAAATATTTTGGTGTATTTGAGGGCTTTCTTTTTATCAATGACTTCTTTGGTGTGTATGTGTAAGTGTGTGTGTGTGTGTGTGTGTGTGTGTGTGTGTGTGTGTATTTATATATATATATCTACTAGTAGAACCACTGGGTCTAAAATTACGGACATTTTAATTACTTTATTATTTGAAACACTTTTGATGAGCCTGAGTCTCCACATTTTTTGCTTGATTTCATGTTGCTAATTAGAATTTTTAAAAAAGTTTATCTTTAGAGTTGCTTCTTTTGAGGCATCTACTATATTCTTAAAACTCACTGGAAACACTTGGTTGGAAAAGAGCTTTTAATGTTGTGTTCTACTAGTCTACCAGTTCAGATCGACATTATTTTCTTCTCTTCGTTATATTCTTATCCTGTCTTAGATCTTGCCTTCAAAATTCAAGCTTTGGATCACTCCCACCATCCCTTGCCTTTGTTACTACTCACATGTTGTTAAATGAAGGTGGAGAAAATTGTGAAATTACGCTGACTGGATCCACTGTAAGTTTGTGGTATATAACCAGGCTCTCATTGTGGGAAGGCAGTCCAATCTTTTTATACTTCTCTAATAGATCCACTGTCCCACTTACCAGAGCAGTTTTTTGAAATCTTTCCCTTCCTCCTCATACCTGCCATACCTTTTTTCCTCCCATTCTCTCATTTAAAGAAGCTTTCCTCTTCTTCACTGGAAAAACTGAAGCCAGTCACTAAGAACTTTCTTTTCTCTCCTCATCTCACATCACTTCTTTTTCCATGCCATCCTTCACTCCTGTTTCACATGGAAGAGTTTTCCTTGCCAACACAAATCTTTCTACTTGCACAAGTGATCTCATTCCATCCCAGAGAAGTTCATCAATATTGTATATCAATTTCATGATGGCATGTTTGCCCAGGGAATGCCTTCCCAATCACCAATGGAGTGAAACAGGGCTATGTGCTTGCCCCCATGCTTTTTAGCATGATGTTGTCAGCCATGTTGTCAAATGCTTTCAGTGAGGATGAACATGGAATCAAGGTCAACTACCATACTGATGGTAAGTTCTTCAATTTGAAAAGGCTACAAGCCAAGACCAAAGTGGAAGGAGTGTTGGTGCATGATTTTCTGTTTGCGGATGATTGTGCACTCAATGCAGCCTCTGAAGCTGAGATGCAACAAAGTAGGGATCAATTCTCTGCTGCCTGTGCTAATTTTGGCCTAATAAACAACACCAAGAAAACACAGATGCTCATCAGCCATCATCACACCATCCATACGTAGAACCATCAGTTACAACAAATGGAGAAGTTTTGAATGCTGTGGATAGGTTCACTTACCTTGGTAGTGTACTTTCCGGGGATGTACACGTTGACAATGAGGTTGACATACACATTGCCAGAGCTAGCTCAGTGTTTGGGAGGCTCTGAAGAAAAGTTTGAGAGAGAAGAGGTATTAGAGTGACTACCAAACTGAAGGTTGACAGAGCCATTGTGTTGAC
This sequence comes from Notamacropus eugenii, assembly GCF_028372415.1. Classification (NCBI taxonomy): domain Eukaryota; kingdom Metazoa; phylum Chordata; class Mammalia; order Diprotodontia; family Macropodidae; genus Notamacropus; species Notamacropus eugenii. The sequence continues at coordinate 650,932,838 of NC_092872.1, forward strand.
GTCATTGTTATATGTTTATGAAACATGGACAGTCTACCAGCACCATGCCAGGAAACTGAATCACTTCCATTTGAACTGTCTTAGGAAGATTCTGAGGATCACCTAGCAAGATAAGGTACCAGACACTGAAGTCCTTGCTCAAGCTGAACTGCCAAGCATTCATACTATGCTTCAGAGAGTGCAACTCCGATAGGCTGGCCACATTGTTGAAATGCAAAATGTGTACTTCCCAAAACGACTACTTTATGGAGAACTCACATGGGGCAGAAGATTACATGGTGATCAGAAGAAGCAATACAAGGACATTCTCAAGGCCTCTCTCAAGAACTTTGGATTTGACTGTGCAGCATGGGAGATACTAGCATAAGACCGCTTAGCATGGTGTGCCCACATCAGAAAGGGTGCTGTGTTGTGAGCAAAGCAGAATTGGGACAGCACAAAGTAAACGCAGGATGCATGAATTTGGAGTAACCACCCCAAATGTTCACATGAACTACTTATGCCCAGTCTATGGTAGAGCATTCTGAGCTCGTATTGATCTGATCAGCCACAGTTGGACACACTGAAACTTCACTTCATCATGGTAATGTCATTTTTGTCCTCTTTGAGAACAAAGGACAGCCACCAGCCCCAATCTCTCATACCTGCTCTCACTAATCTTTATTTCCCTGTCTACTACTGGTTGCTTCCCTACTGCCTTATAGACATCCTCAAAAAGTCCTCAGCTGATCTATCTATTTCTGCTATCATCCAATATCTCTCTTCTTTTTTATGTTTAAAATCCTTCAGAAGGCTGTTTATGGTAGGCATCTCCAGTTCCTTTCCTCTTTTTCTTTATTACTTTATCGTCTGATTCTCACCTAATCATTCACTTCTCTCCAAAGTTACTAATGATCTAAACTCCTTGAAAAGTCTATCTACAGTAGGGCCTCCACTTTTTCTCCGTCTCATTCTGTTCCTAACCCTTTATAATTCGGCTTCTAATTTATAATTCTGATGAAACTGCTCTCTCTAAAGTTACTAATAATCTTTTAATTGCCCGATCTAATGGCCTTTCCTCAGTCTTCAACCTTGACTACTCTGAAGCCTTTGACACTCTTAACCACCCTGTTCTTTCTCTAGGTTTTTATGACACTGTTCTCCCCTTATTCTCTTCCTACATGTCTGATTGTCTCTTTTTTTGCTTCCTTTGCTGGATCTTTATCAACATCACACCAGATAATCCCTGGGTGTCTCCAGAAGTCCTAGATTCTTCTCCCTTTATATTATCTCACTTGGTGATCTCATCACCTCCCATGTAGTTATCATATCTGTAGTTATCATTCCTATGCAAATGATTCTTAGAGCTTCTTCTCCAGCCCTAACCTGTCTGGTGACCTCCAGTCTTACATCACCAGTTGCCTGTTGAACGTCTTGAACTATGTCCTGTGGATATCTGAAACTCACCATGTCCAAAACAGAGCTTGTTTTTACCCCCAACCTTCCCTTCTTCCTAACTTTCCTGTTACTGTGGAGGGTACTCCCTCAGGCTTACAACTTAGGGATCCTAGACTCCTTACTCTCTCACTCCCCATCCAGTCATTTGTTTACTCCTACCATTTGTACCTTTGTAATCTTCTTCTCTGACACTGACATTGTCCTGGTACAGGCCTTTAGACTATTGCAGTAGCCTTATGGATAGTCTTCTTGCCTCAAATCTCTCTATATTCCAATATAGTCTCCTCTTTGCTGCCAGAGTGAGCTTCCTAAAGTGTAGGCTTGACCATGGCATTCCTCCCCCATTCATTAAACTCCAGTGTTCTTTGTCATCTGCAGGATCAAATATAAAATCCTCTCATCTATAAAACTCATACTTACCCTTTCTAGTCCTCTTATTCCTTCTCTCGAAGCACTTTGAGATCTATGACCACTGGCCTCCTTATTCCTCATACACAGTGCTCTGTTTCTGACCTGGCTTCTTCGAGGTCTCAGCTAAAACCCCACCTTCTGCAGGAACCCTTTCCTAGCTCCATCCTTACCTTTAGTGCCCACCCCCTGAGACAATTTATTCTGTATATATCTTGTTTGTACTGTGACGTTTAAAAAATTAGACATAATTTCTGGGCAATTATCATTTTATTAATAATCCTAACATATTACCAATAAAATGAGTCAGTGGCATTCTCAGATGTCAAAGATGCATCATGATAGTGGGCTTACAGTTTATATACTCTTGGAAGAAGAAAGTTATTCCTCAGGATGGCAATCAGCTCTGATTGGTTAACAATTAATGAGAGAGAATGAATATTATTATGAGAGATGGACCTATTCTAATGAGGGATTAGGGGTCATAACCATGATTATTCTCAATTGCCCACCAGCATTGAACAATCTAATCAAAGAATTTGTATCCCCCACCCAAACCAAAGCAGAACAGTTTCACCTTAGATTAAATTTCTTGAAAGGTTGGGTGGGGTAGCAATACCTAGATTGAGGATAATGTTAATCCTATCTTCTGTTATCAGTTCTATCCTTCTGAGGCTGAGCCTTGACATGAGGACTTTACAAAAAGGGGAAGAATTCTGGATCTCCCCAAAGCATTCATTGTTAATAATCATTTCTCTCAGTACGCAGAGATTTTTGGCTTTCTTTGTATCCCTAGTACTCTGTAGTCCCTGACATGTTGGCACTTAAATGCTAGTGGTGGTGAGCCTCTCTGAACCCTTCTCAGCTTGTCCTGGTACTATACTTGACAAGCTTGGTAAAACTTGTTAGAGGTTGGATTCATTTGGTGTAGCCCACCTACAAAAGATGTACTCTGATGTTATATCCTGAAATTCTATGGATTGTAGATAAAAATAGAAAATCAGACTCCCTGCCCTTAAGAAACTTAACCAGAGGAAGATAGTACACACAGGGAATGATAGCCCAAGAGCAACTGATTGGCCCTGAAAGTTACAGAAGTGGTGAATGGGGCTTTACAAGAATAGATTGATAAACCCTATCCAAGAATACTGGCAGTTTGCTTGATGGTAGGGATAAGTCAAGATGGTTGAATAGGCTAAGAGGAAGATGGCCAAGATTCGGGAGTGAAGTGAAGCTCATGACTGGGACTTTCCTGAAATAATGGTCCAGGAGAGGCAGTCACCAATTTAGGAGGTATATGGGAGTTTCCAGGGCAGAAGTTCTTCTAGGGAAGTGATTCTCAACCTTCCTCGTTTCTTTATCCCTTTATACTTTTAAAAATTTTTGAGCTCCCCAAAGAGTTTTTGCTTATGTTGGTTACAGCTTTTATTTGCCATATTAGCAATTAAAATGACTGTGTTATTATAAGAACAGTTTGACCTCATGAATCTCCTGAAAGTATCTCAGGGATCCCCATGTGTCTGTGGACCACACTTTGAGAATCACTGTTCCAAGGATGGTGTCTGGTATAGTTTCTTTCCTTTTCCTTACAGAAAACACACAAAATAACTTAAAAGTAAAAATAAGAAAATAACTTGCATAGCATAAATTATTTGGTCTGATAAAGTAAGCAAGTAGCATGCTATTTTAAAAATTATTTTACTTATCCTAATTTTAACTAGTAAAAACCATGTTCCTTTAGTATATAGTGATATGTAGTATAAAACTTTAATGTGGCATAGAAGACTTATAAAACTCATGCTATTCTTGATCTTTGACATTTAGTCTGATAAAGGGCATTCTATTGAAATTCAATCCTATTTTTCCTCTCTATTTTATATTTTTAGGACAAGTCCTGTCCTGCCATTTTCGTTTTCTTCTATTTTTTAATGATGTCTGTGCTTTGTGATGCAGATGTATAAATTATGAGGTGTTAAATTTTGAGACTAAAAATTGTAGATACAGAGTAAATAAATATTTTAACACTTGTCTTGTTAAATACAGTAATGTCCAATTATGTGAATGCAGTAATTGAAAATCTTTTCTATTGTGCCTTTGTCCAAGAAGTGCAGACAAATATAATTTTAGTGAAATTATATACAGTAAATATGTGAAATAAGTATAAGTCAGACCCATTAAATATCATGGACCAAGTTTTCAAGAGTATTTAAATTGGTCTTATTGACTTATTTGCTTCTTAATTTGCATTATTTGTGAGATACTAAGTTTGCTGCTATTCCATTCCAACTCTTTGTGTAGCAGTATTCCTAGTGTAGCATATAATTTTTTCAGTATAGTAGAGTAGATAGAATCAAACCTAAATACAGTAGTTATAATTAAATTGTACTTGATTGACTTCAAAAGACCTGGGTTTGAGTCTCTTCTTGAGTAATTCTTGATAATATTTAGCAAGTTATTTAACCTTTTTGACCTTTCTTCCATTCATATGAAAAATGAATATAAAACCTCAGGTAGTCTTTGTCTACTTTACAAGGTTGTGATGAGGGTTGAACTAAATAACATGTTAAGTCCTTCATCAGTATAAAAAAGTTTGCAGAAATCTGATACTGTTATTGGAATTGCCTTTTCTTCCTTGGATTTCCATTGAAATTATAAGTTTAATAAGAGGTAGTGTGATGCAGTGAACATAGAATGCTGAGTTTAGAATCAGGAAAATTTTGGTTCATTTCTCACCTCTGGCACTATTAGATATTTGATTTTGGAAAAGTTATTTAACTTAAATGTACATCAGGCAACTCCCTAAGACTTATTTACTAAATCATAGATTGCAACCTGCTGGTAGAAGGAATACTCTTACTATAAATTCGCTAGGCTGACAAAATTACAGGTAATTCCTTTGAGTTTAAGATTATTATGTAAAATACTTTTTGAATAACGTTTCCAAAAATCCTTACCTAATCTATAATTATTTTAGATACTTGTGTTTTATTCAGCAAATAGATCATAGGCTTGAGTTTGTATTTTTTAATTTATGTTGTTTCTTTACTAAGAATGCTACCCTGCAAGCAGAGAAACAAGCGTTAAAAACTCAATTGAAGCAACTTGAGACGCAGAACAATAATCTACAGGCCCAGATTCTTGCACTTCAGCGTCAGACTGTTTCTTTACAGGAACAAAATACTACCCTTCAGACTCAGAATGCTAAGCTTCAGGTAATTTTTATATAAACTTTTTGGTGAGAGGGTTTTATCAAAAGCAGAAATTCTTTTATGGGTGGAAAATTTTGTCAATTGCCAGTCTTGTCAAATACTTGATACTGATTTCTTGGTTTAAAAATTAACCATGGATGAATTAAAATATTTATAGTACTATGGTTAGAGTATTTACATCAAGATTATTAGGCTTCTAAATAAAAAATAAGTAAAATATGAGTAAATAGGGTATGTTAATGTAAAATATAAAATAAATTTTAGAACTTTTTAAAAAGTTGAGATTGTAGGGGATTATTTCAGAGTATATATGGCTATAGAGTATGAATCCTGGTTTCCTTTTTCCAGATCTTTGAGTCAGTTATTAGAAAAAGAGATAAACAGTACTTTAAAAATAATTTTTGGATTCTCTTAAGACTTGCCTGTGTTCTTGGTCTCTTTCATCTGTCAGTTCACTAGATATTAAACACCTAATATGTGCAAGGCACTGGGAGTATAAAGGCAAAAACAAAGTAGTCCCTTCCAAAAACCTAAATCCTGCCATAGCTTGAGAAGGAAAAAAATAGGTCTATCACTTAAAAAAATCACTCTCTTTCACTTTCAAAACTGTAAAAAAAATGTCACCTCTGAAAGGAATAAAGAAGAGGTTTCCTTCTCTTTATCTGGCTGTTATTAGGAACATGTTATCACTATAATTTCAGCTATTTTTGGCAAAAATTTTAGTTTTTTAAAAACTTTTTTTTAAAAGTTTAAAGTGGAAATGAACAGTTATTAAGTTACAAGAATTCCTGATGTGAGACTCATAATGTTCCAAAATCCTTTTTATTCACTTTTTGCTAAATCAGTATTACTGTTTTATCATCTGATAATTACATGTTATATTATAACCATTATTACAGGTGGAAAACTCTACCCTTAATTCTCAAAATACCTCACTTATGAACCAGAATGCCCAGTTGCTAATTCAGCAGTCTGCCTTGGAAAATGAAAATGAATCTATGGTCAAAGAAAGAGAAGAGCTTAAATCTCTCTATGATGCCCTGGTCAAAGACCATGAAAAACTAGAAAATCTTCATGAACGTCAGGCTTCTGAGTATGAGTCCCTCATTGCCAAACATGGAACACTAAAGTCTATACACAAAAATCTTGAGGTGGAACATAAGGACCTCGAAGATCGGTAATTTTTGTTGTTTTCTTACTTATAAAATATGTAAATAGTTTTTCCAAGTTAGCTTAATGAATATCATAAAATAAGTAAACATCAGAGAAATACTTTATAAAATAATTGCTTTTTCTTCAATTCTTAAATATTTTAAAAATATTTTTATTGATATCTTTCATCTTTACATAGTAGTCATTTTCCATCTCTTCTCCCAGATTGAACCCTCCCTTCTGACAAAGGAAAAGCGATTAATTAAAAATACATGATAAACCATATCTAACAATGTATAAAATAATCTTATATAGTCCTACCCCTCTCGATGTGTGTTTCATTATGAGTTCTCCAGGACTTTGACTGGTTTTTCAGTTACTCAGAATTTTATTTCCATTTAATGACTTTTCATTTTTATTTTTGTAGTCGTTGTGTATGTTGCTTTCTTGGTTCTTATTTTTTTTTTGCAGTAATTCATAAATATTCACATATTTTTCTGAATTCTTCATATTCAGAATGACTTTTAACACAGTAATATCCCACCATGTTCATAAATCATAGTTTTTCATCTATTCTCCAAATGATGGACACCTACTTCGCTTCCAATTCCACAAATAATGTTGCTTATGAATATTTTGCTAAGTTTTTCACATTTTTTTCCATCTTCAACTTCCTTTGAGGGTATATGTTCAATAGTGAAGACTTTGTTTTTCTTAGTATCATTATGCCTCATTTAGTTATTTTTCTTGCATAATTCCAAATTGAAATATTTAACTTTTAGACTAATTAACAGTTCTACCAGCTGTGCATCACTATGCCTGACTTCCCAACTATTCTTACATTAATTTTTTTCTCATCTTTTAATATTTCTTTCAGTTTGCATGGTACGAAATAAAACTTCAGTTGTTTTAATTTACATTTCTCTTAGTGAGTTGGAGCAGGTTTTCATGTGGTATATATTTTATTTATAGTTGATGAGATTTTTTATAAAGCTTCTTATTTTCTAACTACTTATTGGAGAATTCTTGGTGACATAAATTTATGTCAGTTACCTTTGGTTTTGATATCAGGCTTCAATCAGTGATATTTTATGCAGATCCTTTTCCCCATTCTACTGTATCTTTTCTAATTCTGCTCTTATTTATTTATTGCTAAGAGGACATTTTAAGTTAAATCTTTAACTTTCCCTCCCTGCTTTCCCTCTCTGGCCCCCCAGCTATAACCAGTTACTGAAACAGAAAGGACAGTTGGAAGAATTGGAAAAAATGCTCAAAGTTGAACAAGAGAAGATGATGCAAGAAAATAAGAAACATGAAACTGTAGCTGCAGAATACAAGATACTTCGAGGTGAAAATGATAGGTAATGACTAAAGATACCCAGTCCTATATTTTCTTTAATTCTAAATTAGATTAGCTTGTCACAGTACCATCCATGATGATAAGCCCATGTCTGGACTGAGAGTTTTTAGATAATTAAGGGACCATTTATTCATTCACAGAGTAGGTGCTTAAATAAATGTTTGTAGAACTACTGAATTTACTTGTCTAAATGATTTCATTTAGTTGTCCTCCCTATTTATTCTTAAATCAATAATTAAAGAATAAGCTGCCTATCCTAGTATTCAGTAGTAAGTTGAACAGATGAAATTTCTTTATTGAATCTGTCTACTTTGCATTGAATGTTAAAAACCTTTTAGATTTATGTGAAATAAAAATTAAATATTCATTTTCTATTTTGTACTTTAAACCTTTTCTTACAATTATTCACTTCTAAGAAAGATGATGGCACTTTATGACAAATTATTGAATATAAATTTTGTGTAATCATTTATTTTCAAGTAAAAAGAAATGTCTTTAATCAGTAATGATCCTTTTTAATCCCTCCTCTGTTTTAAGTTTTTTTAATATAAAATTGTATTCAAGAAAGCTTTGCCTTCCTCAATACTGTTATACCCAAATTAGTGAGTCTAAATGCTATTAGCATAGCATTACAAATTAAAAATCAGATGTTAAGCAATGTGAAAATCTTATGTATCTTTGCTGATTTTCTAATTAAAGGTTGAGTCACACATATAATCAGCTGTTGAGAGAGACTGAAATTTTACAAACTGACCACAAGAATTTAAAGAGCCTGTTAAACAATTCCAAATTGGAGCAGACAAGATTAGAAGCTGAATTTTCAAAGCTAAAGGAACAGTATCAACAGCTGGATATTACATCCACTAAACTGAATAACCAGTGTGAGGTGAGCTCCTATGCCTTTGTTTCTTATTAGTTCATAAATGCTATACTCTGGGGGAAAGACTATGCCATCACTAAATATTGGCTTGTTGGAGTTACAGTTGGAGCACTGAGGCATAAGAAATTGGAATCTGCCAGTAAGAAAACGTTGGATCCATTTTGATATCTATTAACACAGTTTATCTGTGTTAATGAGGGTCACAGACATTTTAGAGAAACTCCCTAGACTACTGTTATCATTAATTTCAGTCTCATTTACCATTCAAATCTTTCATAGCCTTGGGTTTTTCAAGAATTAACGAATTAGATGAATTTCAGTTCATACATCTTTTCCACTTAAGCTTTGGTAAGAGCTATTAGTAAGCAAACACTGAGTGGTAGCAGAAAAGGAAAAATGAAGGTCCAAAATAATCAGCCTCTGAATAATTATGACCTAGTGTGTATATCAAAGCCTACTTTCTCATCGTGTAGGTAGTTCTTAGAAACTAGCAATCAGTGAACCTTTAAATGAGAATGTTTGTAACATAGATAGAAGCCTAAAGATTTATACTTTGCGTCTTGTTGTCTAAAGTCTTCAGTCAAAAAAAATCACTTGAAAGATGTTACAGTTGATTACTGCTATCAGTGCTTATTAAATCAAATCCATATATTACCAGTATTTTGGTATTAATCTGATTCATTTATAGTATTTTAAAAATTAAACCATCTAAGTGAGGTATAATTATTAAATTTGAAGAATTTATAAAATCTGATTTTATAATATGGGCATTTGCTATATTCTATTTTTCATAGAAGAAGAAATCCTAAATTTCCAACTACAATGATTGCCTGCACAATCATACACATAGTTTACACATACCAACTGCAGCAAAACAATGACGCTCATTTGACACTGGTTAATAATCAGCAAATCCAATGAGAAATTGCAGTAAGTGATTTCTTCCATCCCAGGACTATATAAACATCCATCCAGAAGCCTAAGGGCAGTCGGAAAGGAGGCTGCTTGCAAAGTCTATTTCAGAACAGAGTAGTCTCCCACAGTGACTAGAGACACTTATAGCCTTCAAGGTTCTGTTCAGGAGTGGAAAGATCACCCAAGAAAGCCCCGGAACAGTCAGGAAGTGCAAGGGAGGGAAACTTGGGAACCTGTGGAAAAAGTGTAGCAAAGCAGCATTTCCAACACTCAGGTCAAGGGGTTCTGAAGTACCTAATGCTTTGTTTCCTGAGATACCAGAGTACCCTAAAGACCCAAGGCTCTAAATCTCACAGATCAAGAGCTAAACCCTGGGAAGTGTAGGTCAGTGTAGGAGCTTTCTTAAAACAAAACAGGGCCCCACACCTTACCCAGAAATTCAGCAAGGGATGGATGAGGCTTACCCTGGCATAAAGCCCCAATTCAAGGTCTAAAGATAGAGAGATGAGTAAGTCAAAGAAAATACTGCCCAGTATAAAGAAAATCATTTATAACTTAGCTAGTCATTATTTAGTTGTTTTTCAGTCACATCTGTCTCTTTGTGACCCCTTTTGAGGTATTCTTGGCAAAATGATTTCAGTGGTTTGCTATTTCCTTCTCCCACACATTTTATGGATAAGGAAACAAGGCAAAGAGGATTAAGTGATTTGTCCAGAGTCACACAGCCAGTAAGTGTCTGAGGTCACATTTGAACTCAGGACTTTGTGATTCCAGGCCCAGCACTCTATCCACTGTGCCACAAAGTCACAAACTCTGTAATAACTTCAAGTCAAATGATTCAAAGGAAAAAATGGATTTTCCATAAGACCTACATAAATATGTAGAAGAAATGAAGATCATAAAAAATTAAAACTCTGGAAGAAAGAATTGGAAGGAGAGTAGTTTAAAAGAAAAAGTAGTAAACCTTACTGAAGAAACAGATTCTTTGAAAACTAGAATCAATGAAACAAATCAGTGACTTCATGAGATAGTAAGGAGTATTAGAACAAACTCAAAAGATGGAAAAAATAGAAGAAAAATATATGGAAAACACTGACCAGGGAAACAGGTCAAGGAGAGATAATTTAAAAATCATTTGACTTTCTGAAAACCATGGTTCATTTTTTTTTTAACCTCCTGGACATTACATTTCAAGAAATAATTAATGAAAAGGGCCCAGGTAGAACACAGTTATCACCTGCAAAAGGAAGCCCCAAAAGTAAGAGAGTGAAGACTCCACACAGCCTCCACATCAAAAGAAAAAAGTCCTGCAAGCATACTGAAAGGAGTTCAGGTACCAAGGAACAGGAACCAGGTTGTCATAATATCTGACAGTTTCTACCATAAATCTGAGCTTGGAATACAATATCCCAAAAACGCAAAAGGTACAGACTTACAACCAAGAATAAGTTACCTAGCCAAACTGAGTATTAACCTATAGGGTAAAAAAACCTGATTTTTAAAGTAATAGATGAAAGGACCAGAATTGATTTGAACTTTTCAAGACCACAAACACAAGAGGCCAGGAAAATCTAGAAGGAGAAATTTATTTGAGAAATTGGAAGGGGCTTAATTGTAGCACCATTCTAATAAGAGGAGAAACAAGTATCTCTTCAGAAACTTAATGTCTTCAAAAGATATTGAAAAAGTTAAATAAGAAAAACATCAGATCTGAGGATGGATTGGTTCTCTTTTGAGGGTCGTAAGAGGAGAAGGGGAAGAGAAGTTAAAATGAAGACTACACACTGATATAGAAAGGAAGGAAGGAAGCAGGGGAACTTCAATATTTCTCAAAATTGGGTTGTGAAAAAAGACTCCCCAACCATGAAAGAAGGTGAGAGGAGCAGGCATTAGATAAATCTCATTTTTCTGTGAAAGACACAAAGGAATATTGAACACATATAAACAGTTTGGTAGAAAAACTACATTAATTTTTTTAAAAAAGGAAACAAATGGGGATGGGGCACTTTAAAGGAAAGATGTTAACTGGGAAAAGAGGAGCTTCAAGGAAAGCACAATTTTCCTGTCCTGAAGGGAAGATGAATTGCCTTAGATAGATTGAGGAATGCTGAGCAGATTGTGGTTATTAGGACCAATGACAAAAGAGATGTTCTCAGAGAATCTTGAGTAATATGTCCTAATGCAGAATAAAGTGAGCATAACAGAACAATTCATTCAGGGATAGCAGTGTTATAAAGAAAAACAATTCTGAGAGACTTAAGAACTCTAATCAAAACAATGACCAAATATGTATCCCTAGGAATTTTGATGATGTATGATGAACAAGGAATTTTCCCCCTTTTTCTTTTTTTAATTTGGGAGTTTGTATATAAGTGGGAAGGATAGCAGTGTTGATGCCAAAAAGGGGTCTCTTGAAACATTTTTTAAGTGCAGAAAAGTCAGAAGGAAACAGACAAGCAAGACAGTTTTGAAAATAGAAGTTATTGTATTCTCATTAAAAGCAAGCAGAATGAAATGGAAATTTTTGGTTTTATATTGGAGGCAACTGGTGGGTAGGTAGAGTGCTGGTCCTGGAGTCAGGAAGGCCTGAATTGTTCAACTGACCTCAGCCACTTAGTAGCTGTGAGACCCTGGGCAAGTCACTTACCTCTGTTTCCCCAACTGTCAAATGAGACCAATAATAATACCTGCATCACAGGGTTGATGCTTTGAAAATGCCTTGGGAGCTTTTTTAGAAGATTGCTACTAAAGACCATTTTTGTTGCTTACATTTTTGTAACTATGGGCATGAATTATCTCAGCAGTCATTTGACCAGAATTGTTTAATAATTTTCTCATTATACTGTTCCCCAGCTTTTTACTGTGTATAATATTCGTGTGACTTCTCCAGGCCTCAGTTTCTGTATCTGTAAAATAAGGGTGTTAAATTTAGATGGACTTTACGTTTCCTTCCAGTTCTAAACTTTTGTTTTATTTCCCCTCTGCCCCTTCCCCGCGGTAGAATGTAAGATCCTTGAGAGCAGTTAAGAACTGTTTCACTTTTGTCTTTCCATTCTTAGCTCCTGGCACAGGACCTTGCATATAGTAGATGCTAAATGCGTTATTAATGAATTGGATTTTCATCCCTGTAAATTTAGTTTATATACTAGTAGAACTGGCCTAGTAATTTATACATTAGTCATACTTGAAAGGCAATGTATAAATATCACAGAGTCTGGATCACCCAGGTGTCAATCTAGCTCTGTCACTTAACTTCTCAGTGCCCCAGGTAACCCTCCAAGACTACAGGTTGCAGATATAATTGGCAGAGAAGGTATCCTCACCAGAATTCCCTACAGTAAGGAAGTCACAGGTCAGGACAAAAAAAGTTCATGTTCAAATGTTATTTCTGTTTTGTGTTCAATTGAATGCTCTTGTTATTACTATTCTTTTGGTAAATGAGTTATTCTCGAGAACTTTGTGCATAAGTTTTGAGGTTATTAATAATACAGTTCTATCTGTGGATATATTCAAGTATGTATTATAAGCAGGATAAACATCAATCTTCTGTAAAAATTTTCCCTTGGATGTTATATAGTCTTTAATTTTCTTGGATGAGGTAGACTTTTTCTCATCTTTCTTGTTGGAATAATCTTTGTAGGAAACAGATCATTTGATTTCTTGATGGCTACATATTATTTTTCTTTGCTCACGTTTAGCCCAGTGGCCTAGATTGGTTCATGCTCTGTGAACTCTTTTAAACATAGTAGGTGAATATGACTCATGTCAGCCTTTATAAAGAAAGGTCATTTGAATGATACTTTTGCTCAAAAATATTTTAAAATAAAACAACAACTTTAAAGACTTAAAAGTAGCCATTAAGGAGAAGATTTTAAATTGCACATAGGAGCAATTGTAGCAAAGATAACCACTGCTTTGGAGAGGCCTCTTTTTTTTCTTTTGTGGAGAAAGCCATGGCAAGCAGTACCTAAGCAGAAAACTGTAATTGACTGTTATGGTCTTCCTAAAAATCATGTGTCATCCCTGAAAGTGAAATGTAGCAGTTTAAAAAAAAAATTATGGTAATTTAAAACAGGAAATCACATGAAAAATAAAAAGTAAGGTTTTTATGAATTTGATAGTTTTTGCTCTTTTGTATACCATATACATTTTTTTAAACAATGATAATTCTTTTGTTCAGAATGATGCCATTATTGTTCAAATGTTAGCAGTCTTAAGAAAGACTTGGAAAATATTTTATATTATTTAATTGATTCTTTCTATTCTTATTGATGTATATATTGATTTCTCTTAAAATTTTATTTTCTTTATCAGTTACTTAGCCAACTTAAAGGAAACTTAGAAGAAGAAAACAGACATCTACTAGATCAAATTCAGACATTAATGCTCCAAAATAGAACACTATTGGAACAGAATATGGAAAGCAAGGATCTTTTTCATGTTGAACAAAGACAGTATATGTAGGTACCAAATAATTATGAACTGTTGTGTACTGTTTACTTTCCAGTAACACTAATTAATGAATCCCATGACCTTTTCTCATTCCTGATCTTCCTTGACCTCTCTTACTCATTTAGCATGGTCCCCCTTCTTAAAATTCTCCTGTGGTGGTACCTATAATTCTAGACTATTGTAATTGTTTTCCTGCATCATTCTGGTAGCTGTTCCTCTTTTTCATTCCTTGGTGTTTTATGTTCCACCTACCTTCTCTAATAATGACATTTCCCAGAATTTTCTCCTCCTTTCTATTTTTTTCCTTCCTCTGTGGTATATGATCCTCTGCCACAACTTCCATCTATTACTTTTGTGTGAACAATTCTCATATCTGTATCTTTATCCTTTCTTTTTCTCCTAGGCTCCAACCATACATCTCCATTCACCTACTAGGCAATTTTTTTGGCATGTCAAATTCAATATGTCTAAAACTAAAGTCACTTTATTTACATTCCCCATTTCTCCTTTCCCCCAGCTTCTACTCCTTGTCCCAAAAGGCTTCCGTTTAACCCATCTTCCTTATTTCAATGATTGGTATTGTCTTTCTTATAGTCATTTTGTAACCTCAGAGTCACTTTTTTATTCTTTGTTCTTCCTTGCCCCTATATTGAAAAACTTTTTGAGTCATATTAATTCTTCTCCTACAGTATCTGTCTCATACATCTCACTTTTCCATTTTCACTTACATTACTTTATTTCGGGCCACCATTATTTCTTATCCAGACATCCTATTACCTACTGACTAGTTTCCCTTCTCCAGGACATCTTTTAAACATGGCTAGATATTCTATTGCATTTATCTTATAATTTCCTTTATTGACACCCCATTTTTAATAACCATTCCCTAAATACAGTCCAGTATTTAAGGCCCTTCAAGATCTGACCCAGCCTTAATACCTGCTTTTTGGAGGAGGGGCCCTAAAGCTATGATTTCGTTAGTATGGAGAAATCCTGATGAGATAGCTCCCTCTACCAAAGCAGATTAGAACTGTTATAGCGTAGAGAGTTGACTGGGGCATTGAGAGGTCAAGTGACTTTCCTAGTACATCAGAAGGAAAACTTTTAACTGTGGTCTTCCTGACACCTACGTAATCTTTCTATTCACTATGGCAAGTCAAATCAACAAGCATTTGTTAATCACCTACTATGTGCCAGACACAAGGGGCTCACAATTTAATGGTAGAGACAACATGAGATAACATATGTAAAAAGAACACATATACAGGATAAACTGAAGATAAGCTCAGAGGGACAGCACTAACATTGAGGACCTGGAAAGGTTTCTTGCAGAAGGTGATATTTTAGCTGTATCTTGAAGGAAGGCAGAGATAAGGAAGGAAAGGTTCTTATTCCAGGCATGGGGACAACCAGCGAAAATGCCCAGAGGAAAAGCAAGGGAACTAGTGTCAGTGCTTCCTAGAGTACTTGAAAGGGAAATAAGGTTTGAGAAAATTGGAAAGGTGTTGGAAGTTACCAAGGTTATGAAGGTCTTTAAAAGCCAAGCAGAGGATTTTATCTTTTATCCTGGAGATAATACTTAGCTACTGGAGCTGATTGGGAGTTGGGGGTATATGTGTAACATGTTCAAAAGTATTTTAGGAAGATCAATTTGATAGCTGAGGAGAAGACAGACTAGACTGGGGAGAGGCTGCAGGCAGGGAGACCAACCAGAAGGCTACTGCAATAAGTTACGTGTAAGTTAATATAAGCCTATATACCAGGGTAGTAGCAGTGTCAGAGGAGAGAATGGTGCATATAGGAGAGATGTTACAAAAGTCAAAACTACAAGCCCTGGCATTCAGTGGATTGGGGGATGGAGTAGAGGGGGCAGCAAAAGAGAATGGAGAGTCAGGGATGACACCTGGGTTGTGTATCAGTAAGCACCCCAACATACACAGGGGAGCCTGCTATCACAGGTTCTTAGATCTGCATACATAAAAGGAAAGCAACTTTTGAGGGGTTAACAATCCCTTTAATCAAATACATGTAGCATTCCTTTAACCAAGCACATATATCATTCACCTAATTCAGGGGAGTCAGCACCCTGAACTTCAAAGCAAATACAGAGAAATTAAAAGTCAACAGACATGGCTTCCTTTGCCTGAATTCAATAGGCAGTTCCAGCTGTCTAACAAGAGTTACCAGAGAGGGAATCACAACATCTGAGTTCTCAAAGCCTGGGGCTTCTTCTTAGCTGCTTCCCACAGTCCTCCTCTGGCCAAACAAACACTTCCAGTCAGTAAGCCCCAAAATAAAACCTGCACCTCAGAATCTTTATACACTTTTTAGAGCCAGAGGGCATCACATCCGTTGAGAACCAGTGCCTCATTAACAAAAGGCTTACAGATCTTCCCAGGCCAGACAATGTGTGAGAAAGATCCTCCTTAATCACATTCTAAATAGAGGCATCATACTTCTTGAACAGATCCTATTTTACTTACCATTACAGGTTGCAAGGCTGGGTTGGCTGAGGCTGTGGTAGTACTCTGGAAAGTAATAGAGAAGTTTGGAAGGGAGAGATTTTGGGGTTAAGTTAATTACTTCAGTTTTATACATGTTTAGCCTAAAACAACCTCTCTGAGATGTCCACTTGGCAGTTGGAGATGTGAAACTGGGGGTCAGGAGAGAAGTTAAAGGTTGACCAAGACATCTGAGAATCATCTGCATATAATTGGTAATTGAATCATGGAAGCTGATGAAATCAACAAACACCACAGTATAGAGGAAAGACAATAAAAGAGAACCCAGAACAGAGCCCTTGAGGACACCTACCTGTAGTGGACCAGACCTAGCTAAAGATAATCTAGCAAAGGAGACTGAAAAGAGCTATCAGACAGGAGGAAAGCCAGAGAGAGAATAGTATCGCCAGACCTAGAGAGAAGAGAGTGAGCAATAGTGTTAAAGTCTGCAGAAAGGTCAGGATGAAGAGATCACTGGTTACTCTTGAGAGAATGATTTCGGTTACATGTTGTCAGATGGCAGAGCTGTTTAAAAATAGAGTGGGGGGGCACAACTAGTTGGTGCAGTGGACAGAGCATCAGCCTTAGAGACAGGAGGACTCAAGTTCAAATCCAACCTCAGGTACTTAAAACTAGCTGTGTTATCCTGGACAAGTCAACTTAACCCCAATTGCCTCACATACACAAAAAAAAGTGCAAGGAAAGGAAATGGGCACCCCCATTATAAATGGCCCTCTCTAGGAATTTAGCCACAAAAAGAAGGAAAGATAAGATGATAGCTAATGGAGATGGACAGAACAAGAAAGAGTTTTTTGGGGATGAGGGAAGACATAGATGTATGTCCATAGACTGTAGGGAAGCAGCCAGTAGACAAGGGGCAATTGAAGATTAGTAAGGTATAGAGGTAAAGGTGTGGGGGTGAGGGAAATAATCAGTTCAGTTTTGGACGTATTGTCATGACACGCTGTATCTCTCTCATACATGAATATGTTCAGTATATATTCCAGCTAAACTTGTTTTTTCACCTTTTCCTTAAGATAAACTGCGCTTTTCTCCATCATATTATTTTTTCTGTCTGCATTGCAATTCCTTATTCTGTAGGTCTGTCTTTCAAAATGCTCTCTCTCCTTCAAGACCTAGCTTGTCATCTCTTCTGTCAGGTTTTCTCTGAATTTCCCCGACTAAGAGTGATTTCTCCCTTTTCTTAAGGGAAATTCCTTTTGTATTTTGTAACTTTGGGGGCATAATATTGCTATCTTTTATGGTTCTTGTATGTATGTCATCTCCCTAGTAGGTGGAAATTACAAGCCACTGAGGACAAGATACTTTGTACCATACATTGCCTAGGTCTTGTTCATTGTAGGTCCTCAGTTAATATTTGCAGAATTTTTAAATTAAATATGTTTTGAAGAACATATCACATTGATACTTTAAACTTCTAAGAATTTGTGTACTATTATATAATTTCATGTATGTTTTTTTATAAATGTCTCCACTAATCATACATACGTACATTTTTTGTATATATGTATATATCTTTGATACTAACCACATTGAAATACAAAAAGTAAAATCTTGCTATTAAATTTCTTTCTCATGTAAGGTTAAAGATCACAATAACACCACTGGTAAATCAGAGCCAGCTTCAGAGGCAGCAAAACCTGGGTGTAAATCCTGCCTCTGATGTTCTAGATTTGTGATTCTCTGTGCCCCTGAGCAAATCTCTTAGGCTTTAAGTTACATAGCAATTGCTGATTTGCATTGGTAGAGGAAATTTCATTTTTGGGAGTTGCCAATAATGATAATAATAAAAATTGCTAGAATTATAGGGAGCTTTAAAGTTTATAAAGCCCTGTCTCATTTGATCAACCAGTGAAATTATAGGTCCATTTAAAAAAAAGAAAAAGGCATGATAGTGCAATGGAGAACGAAAACATAAATAGCATTATTCTAGAGACTTTTATTAGTTTCTTTACAATGGGACATGTACTAGGTTGGTAGGCCATGCTACCCAAAGGGATGGAGGGAGCCTTAACTTTAATTTAATTGCATCTATCAAGATTATTTTTTACTTTATTGCTAAGTATATATTATAAATTTTAAAAGAGCAACCTAAAAAGAGTAACACCCCTTAAAGCTATTATGTTGTTAGCTATTCTCGATTTTTCTAGACAGATTTAAAACCAAATTTCTAAAAAAATTAATTTAATCTTATAAATAACTTTGTAAAGTTCTAAAATGTATTTCCCCTTATTTTAGTGATAAATTAAATGAGTTGAGAAGACAAAAAGAAAAATTAGAAGAAAAGATTATGGATCAGTACAAATTTTATGACCCATCACCTCCCAGAAGGTATTGTCATATATTTATGAATATTCATTAGCAAAAATGTTAAATTAACAGTACTTGTAGAATCTTTTAAAGTTTTATATTTTTACAGAAGACTAAATATTTCATGTTTAATTTTTAATGAGTTGTTTTCTCAATGACAATTATTCTATTAGGAGAGGCAACTGGATTACTTTAAAAATGAGGAAACTTATAAAGTCTAAGAAAGATGTTAATCGGGAACGCATGAAGTCTCTAACGTTAACACCCACACGTTCAGAATCCAGTGAAGGATTTCTTCAGCTACCCCATCAAGACAGTCAAGATAGTTCATCAGTGGGTTCAAATTCTCTAGAAGATGGGCAAACCGTGGGGACCAAGAAAAGCAGCAGTGAGTGCTTTAAAAGTTTTAATTTTTGTTAGAAATATTGACTGACATCAGTATCTTCCAGGCATGTTAACAAATTACTTAATATAAGAGAAATGCCCTACATTTCATGTTCTTAAGTGTAAGTATAAAAGGAATTATAGAGATAGTTAAAGAAATGAATTGACTATTCACACATCAGGTAGCAAGAAAAAAATATTCTTTCACACTGATTACACACTATTTGTATATCTATTTCTCCCTTTTTCCTTCTCCCTTGAGTTTTTTCTCTTTTCACTCATATCTTTCTGTCTGGTATCTAAATTGTGGCCTTCATAATAATATTTGCTTAATTAACCTAGGTAGACTGCCTTTGTGGTATGGTGTAGTTAGCTGAGTTTACTTTTAAATTCCACATGGTTTCTCCGTTTTTAAAATATTATTATAATAGAACTTAAATGTTGGGATACAAGCTTAACATCATCACATCATTGACCTTTTCTGAGTTATGTGCAAAACATTCATATGAACATAGAGGGAGACAGTTTGACCATGAAAGCCTCATGATGGAATGACAAGAATGCTAAAGAGTTAAATCTAGATTCTGGTCTATCTCAGCCACTGACAGACAGTTTTCTTAACCATTCTGAACTTTAGCTTCCCTCCTGTGGGAAATAGTTAAAACATCAGCCCTAATTCATCTCATAAGTATTTTGTGAGCATCATCTGAGATAATAAAAATGAATGCACTCCGAAATACTATACAGTTGTTACTTGGCATTCTTTAGAAGTCGATCCATTGAATGGTGAAGCATGATTGTACTGTACATAAATATTTTTAGGTCGTTTTAGGTTCTAAGAAATAACAAAACGTATTTATTTTGTGATTTACACATGATAATTAGCAAAGGAAGCATGTACAAAGGTAATATATGTTTGTATATCAAATTACAATTTTAAAAGAATTGATTTTTAGCAATAATTGCAAAAGTACTATATCAAAGCTATAAATGTTGATGTTGTGCCCTAGAGCACACTTAATACTGCAAGTTTTATGGTACTTTTGCATTAGAGATATGTCTAACTACATGTACTTGACCTAAAATAATTCTAGGAAGACTGTTTTTTAAGAGGAAGGTACAAGTAATTGATAGGTAGATCCAGAAATTTAGATCCTGGAATTATTAAATTCAAAAAAAGCTGTTGAAGTTATTACTCATTCTTTCAGAAACAGATACAGTAGTTGGGGAGAAAGAAGAATAAATAATGCATAGTATTGTAGAATTTAAGCTATAGCAAACTAATGAATAAGTCTTTAAATTTATATATTGTATTTTGCTGGTTTGGGAAAAGTATTTAATTCTGTCTTATATTTTTATATGTCTTGTAGAATAGTAGAGCTTAAGTTTTTAACAAAATGTATGCTAAATTTCTTAGTTTTCGGTAGATGATGACAATCAAATTATTTCATTAATATAATGAATATTATACAAACTTTTAGATCTTCAAATATAAAATATCTGATATGTGATTAAAGAAAAGGAGCAAAAATGAAGCTTTATTCATTCTGTTGGATAGAGAAACTTTAATGATAGATGGCTATATATAAAACCTAGGTGTATGAAAAGGTGCTGCAGTCTGTTTTGGACCCAGTGTTTTTTAATAGAACTTTTTGTATGAGGATCTAAAGGAAATACTCTCTCCAGTTTAAAATTTAAGGATCCCCCCCAAAAAAATTTAACACTTACAAAAATTAGCATATTTTTATTCCAGTAATCCATGGCCATGCAGTAGAAAAATGACCACATCTTAGTAAAGGGATCCCATTCTTCCCTTTTCTGTTAAATTCAGAAATGTTTTGGGTTTTGTTCCTTTTTTTTGTTAATGTGGCCAGCAAAAAGTTGAAATAAGTTTGTTTTAGATAGGACAATGCACATGCATGCTACTACCATTCAAATTTGTTTTGGCCAGCGTCCATTTTCACATTTCTTTTAGTTCTTTTCTTTTTAGTCATTAAAAATATGTTTGCCAAACTAGAAAAGAAATAGTTCACATAAACTTTTTGCCTATATCACTATTGTGCCAACTTTCTAACTTACCAGTAAGTATAAATTTCACAAATTTACTATTTTTAACTCTATTTTAGTCAAGAGTTCTTAGTCAAAAGGATAATATTTACATGATGATAATAACCAAGAGAAAAGCAAAATTTTAAAAGAAAACATAGTTTACAATTTTAAAAATTTCTATGTACTTAAGTTGAACAGCTTTATATTTTGGTATAAAATTCCAGAAATTTATATTTGCGACATATTCTCATAAAGAATTGGAAAAGGGACCTGTGTTTCTAGGCACCTGCATTTATAATGCTCCAGATATTCCTGAACCTTAATGATTCTACCTTTTAGCCATAAAATGTTACTGCAAAATAAGATCTTGTACTTTCTAAAATATCTTTTTAAAAGTGTTGTGGAGATTTTAAAGTACATGAATAATATTTTCTGTTGTGCCTGCTTGCATATATAATATCTCCATTTCCTTTTATCTTTACCAAAGCTTAATTCTAATACAGTGCTTCTATCAGAATTCTCTTTTCTAAACTCTTCCTATATCTAATTCCTCCTTTATAAAATATGGATATTATTGTTTGTTTCTCCATAACAAAAGTTCTCTTAGAGGA
This sequence comes from Notamacropus eugenii, assembly GCF_028372415.1. Lineage (NCBI taxonomy): Eukaryota > Metazoa > Chordata > Mammalia > Diprotodontia > Macropodidae > Notamacropus > Notamacropus eugenii. The sequence goes on from NC_092872.1 coordinate 650,954,527, forward strand.
GAACAACATTATCATAGTGCTAATGCTGAGAATTACTATCCAAAAATTTAGTTTAAACTGAAAAATTAATTCCCTCTTCTCCATGTAATATCTTGAGGGAATTGTGAAATATCTGTATAGGCTTTTGAGAAATTCTTTTAAATTTCCCCCACCTCCACAATTAAAATTGATACACACTCATAAAATATACAGTCTACTTTGATAAACACATTAGTTTTTATCCCTCTCCTCAAAATAAAGCTTTATCTATGAAGCTCTAATATAAACATTAAAGGGAAAATAGAAAATTGGAAAAGGTGGTGAGGTTTCATATGTTACTAAGTAATACCATATGTTTCATTACAGGTATATATGGTCTTTTCTTATTTCTGTTGTATATAATTCTCAGCAATTCCTGTGTTATAGGAATAACCAAACTCCAAGTGTATGTTCCTCACCATTGTCTTCAGTGCTATTCCAATATATTTAGATTTCATGGTACAGATTTCATGATCACTATCATTCAAAAAGCATGAGAATAATAGATTTAGAATAGTGTACATAGCTGAAACTCAAACATATTCATTCCTGTCCTTAGTTTCAACATTTAACTCCCATCTGTTCTTCTTCCTTTTTTTCTTTCATTTCCCTGTTTCCGTTTTTCCTCATGCTCTGACATTAAAGTGGTTGCACTGAAAAGACTGCCCTTTTTGAGGAACAGACCGAAGGATAAAGACAAAATGAAGGCCTGCTACCGTCGCTCCATGTGTAAGACTTTATGACAGTTCAGCTTCTTTCAAATGGCTATACTGGCTTCCATTACTAATTTTTCACTAACCTTTTTCCTTGGACTGCACTAATTTTCATACTTTGCAGAGTGCAGTCTTCCTATAATACAAGGAGCTGGAGCATTATTTTTTTTCAACCTGGCACTGAAATTATATTATATGCATGTTCACTAATGCATATATAATATGTGTACCTGCTTAGTACATATACGTTGTCTCAGTTTCTAGTACAATTCAGATCTGAGGGGATAATCCCTCCAAAACTAGATTTGATATATCACAGGAAATTCCTTAACAAGTTTTATTTTTTTTTTTAAATGTATCTAAATTATTAGTTTGAGACATTGGTTTTCTAAAAAAATCTGGTGCAAGAAAAATAAAAAGGTCTGTGACCCTTGAAAATGTTTGTCATTCCTTCTTTTGTAACACTTTCTGTTTGGTCAAAAAAAAGTAGAATGGGTAATTGATTAATTTAAAGGTATATGACTTTGGATACTATTGTTTTCCAGTTTGTCTTCCCAAATTTAATGTTTGTTTGATATACAAATAATTTGTTCCTTCAGTAACCTACAATGACTAAGAACCCTTTACCATTTTCAACTTTAATATTATATTAGAACCTCTATCCATCTTACCTTTAATCATTCCATTTTGTCATTGCAAAACAACATACCAAGGCTTCTAACTCTGTTGCATATCATTACAGCAAAAGCATGACAGTTGTATATAAATACCTTTCTCTGACTGCCAAAGGAAAAGTTAAAAAGTAAAAGCACACATTCACTGAAAATTCAGCCTTTGGCCTCTGTAACACTTGTCATTCAGCTGAATGCATGTCTTAATGTGGTTATAAAGCATTTATGTACAGTTACATTGATGCATAGACTGATGTCACACAGTTTAAGATACAAAATAAGATTAAGAACAAATTCATTAAATCATGCTTATTCATTTGCTTTCATTTGCATCCCAGCCATGAATGACCTGGTGCAATCCATGGTCCTAGCAGGAGGACAATGGACAGGTAGTTCTGAGAATTTGGAGGTTCCTGATGATATTTCTACGGGTAAAAGGAGAAAAGAATTGGGAGCTATGGCCTTCTCTACTACAGCTATCAACTTTGCAGCTGTCAACTCTTCTACAGGCTTCAGATCCAAGCAGTTGGTTAATAATAAAGGTATAGGCAGTCTGTTTGAACTATGGTGTGACTTTGTTGGCTACAAGAATTTATTCTTAGTTGCTTTCTTTTATACTATTTTCTTGGCCTAACTAAATTTCCACAAAGTTATGTGTTAAGTTTTTTTAAGCTGTATAAAGCATTTCAAAGAGCTCAAGGCATTGAATAAATATGTTATGGAACTGTACCAAAGCAATTTTCATTAACACCTGCAAAAATCCCAAAACAACATGGAAAGGAAAGGAGTGGGAGAAATCAGTGAAAGAAACAGTGCAACATAGGAAAGTAAGAGACATTAACTTCAGACAAAAGGAGCCACATAGAACTATCAAGATATTTGCTTTCTAAGATCACAGGGAGATGCTAATGGTACTTTTAGGGCCTTTCACTAAGACATTCTACTTCAGCTAAAACTACATAGTTTCTACCTCTTAGCTCTAGCTTTTCCTTTTTAAAAAATGCAAAACTCACTATAATACAGCACTTTATTCAATGAAATATATTACATAATGAACAAGGTACTAGAATGAAAGAGAATTTCCGTATACTTTGTAAATGAAGCCTTCTAATGAAATTTTTGGGGGATGAAAAATTTGTTTTATCCTTTTTACTATTTTATGTGTAGATACCACATCATTTGAAGATGTAAGTCCACAAGGTATTAGTGATGATTCTAGTACGGGATCAAGAGTTCATGGTAAGAAGTGGACTTTTAGTTAATGCATAGTGAATGCAGAATGGGAATGTTAAGAATGTTGCATAATGTAGGTGAATGATAGCATTTCAAGAAAGCATGTGCTTATATAACTTCAGTATTTCTCGACTGCTCTTGTAACTTCTCCAATTCTAATACTTCCTTTCTAAAGGATATTGCTTCATCTAAATATTCTCTATTTTTAATCATTTTCATTTATGAAGTGTGCCTGAACAGGATCCAGAAATGGAGGTGGGGGAGTTTGGCCAGTTTCTCCAGTATTGGGATAAAGTTATAAATTACATGTTTTACTATTTTTTAAATAGTAATTTTTTAAAGTTCCAATTTCTATTTGAAAAAAGCTATTAGAAAACTTTTTTATAAAATAAGTCATTTTAGAGTAGGCAAATTTTATTTTATGAATCAGATTAATTGAAAGACATTTTATCCTTATTCAGATAAAATAGCGTAGGACACTTAATACAATTGTCTCCCTTATATTGGATAGGAGTACTGGACATTAACTGTGCAGATGCTCGTACTCCTCCTGTTCGTGGCATCGCTACCATGTGCAGGGTTCCTTGTCAGATCTGTTGTAAGTGATATAATTACTAGCATTTTTCTGCATGCCGTTATTTTCAACTAATGCAGACTTGGTTTCTATCTCACTTACCATTTTCAGTATTAATATGCATTTTCTCTTTTCCTTTTCCTTAAATCCAACTTTGCTAGTACTGTTCTTTTCTGAAGTGTGTGTCCTCTTGAACAGCTTGGAAATTCCTCCTCTTTCTAATCTGAAAGAATCAATCTTTAGTTACACTGGGCATGCTCAAGCCTGTGAAATCATGCATGATTACTACCACAGAGCATTCAGGAAGATCTGCTGGATTGGACTTCTTATGTTGTCTCCTGATTTTTTTTTTTTTCATTTAGCTTCCAGACCAGCCAGCCTTGATAGTGGTAGAACATCCACTAGTAATAGCAATAATAATGCTTCACTCCATGATGTCAAAGGTATGCTGGAAGGAAATAATATTAGTGTGCTCCATCGATTCCTGTTATTTGAAAGGGATTTACAGTGATATGTCTTTGATAAGATGAAATGATGAAGTTGTGTGTGAAATCATCTATTGAAAATATTTTTTACTTTGGGCATGATAAGAAATGTGTAAAGACTTTTTACACACTTAGAAATGTAGAAATGAGAAATATAGGTCTCAAAACCTATAGGCATATGTAAAGAGGGAGTCAGTTGGAATTTTTTAGTTTCCATTTTTTATCTTCATAGAATCATCAAGTTTGTAGTAGAAATATTTGTGTAGGTTTTTAGATAAACCCTCCGCTTGGTCTTTAACTTGGAAAGAAGTGTCTGATTTTTAATGGTTAGTTTATATTAAGTGTATTAAAATCTCATTGTTAAAGTACATAAAGTAAATTCTAAAAGTACATTTGATTAATTGAATTAATAGCTTAATACTGTAAAATTTTGAACATCCTACGGAATACTAGTTAATCAGAACACTTAGCTCTCTTCTTTAGTGGGTAAATAGTAAAATATCCTTTAATTTGGAAAGAACATTGTATGTCTGTATGTAGGAACATAAGTGTAAATTACATGAATAATTTTAAATGAAATAATATTGCAATGAAATATTATATGAAAGTGTAATATTATGTGAAAAAAGAATATGTTGAAGCTTCTTTCTCTTAAATTTTGGTGTTCATTTGAGAGTCACATTTCATTTCAGAGGAAGGGTCAGTAAAGTCTTAGAATTTTTATCTTGAAACTTGTACCATCACACTAATATGAAATTAACCTTGTTATTTATTATTTTATTTTATTTTAAATATTTTAAAAGTCTTTTTTACAAGTGAACTGGGTTTCTATCTAGTAGTCTTTATTTGCCCAGGTTATCTATTTTTAAAAACTCCACTTTTTCAACTGATTTATGTGAGATTTTACTCAGTTTGAATTAGAGTTTACTTTCCATTATCCATTTTGGCAGTAGTGCCTACTTTTTTTCAGTCCAGTATAGAATTATGCAGTCTGATGAGAACCAACGGTTTCCAAATGTATTTGACCTAAGAATTAACATATTGAGAACAACTTAGAGCTTCTAGGGTGTTCAGCATCATTTCACTTACTGCAATTAAATATCTGCACACCAATAGAGAACTGAATCAGTTATGTATAATAAAAGCCAATTTTTAAAAGCACTTTTAGTTTTCTAAGGTAAACTTTTTTTGCTTTGAAATGTCTAATACCACTTTATATTTGTATAACATTTTACAACTTACAAAATATTTTCATATAAATATCAATATAGATAACCCTACAAAGTAGATAAGGGAGATGTTGTTATTCCCACATTCTCATCTTTACATAGAAGGAAACAAGTTTCAGGAGGCCTTAGTTACTTGTACAGGGCCACACATCTAATTAAAGGGCAAAATTGGTATCAGAACCCAGGTTTTCTGAGTTCTTTCTATGTTACCTTTTAATTATTGGAGGTATCAATTCTCCCATTTATTTTGCTTTATAAATATATTGTTTAGGTTTCTGATATTTTTGTTTTCTTAGGTGGCACAGTGGATAGAGTGCTGGGCCTGGAGTCAGGAAGATCTGAGTTCAAATCCAGCTGCAGATATTTATTAACTGTGTGACCCTGGGCAAGTCACTTAACCCTGTTTACCTCAGTTTCTTCATCTTTAAAATGAGCTGGGGATGGAAATGGGCAAACCACTCCAGTATCTTTGCAAAAAAAACCCAACAAAACACCCCAAATAGGGTCACAAAAAGTCAGACAAGACTGAGCAGCAACATAGTTTGTATAAGAGCAGAACTTCACTAAGTAAAAAGATGTACTTGTCAGCTTTCAAGGGAGAAAAAAGAATTTTATTTAAATGCAGAAAATTAGAATAAAATGTCAGCAGCTAGAATTGTCAGTAGTTAGAATTGGCTTCTAATATTCTTCAGAACATTTTAAGTACTTTTTCCTACTTTTCTGTTTGTATCCCCAGAACTTAACACAGTGCTTTGCACATAGTAATTCTTTACTGAGTGCTTTTTCTGTGATTTATTCATAAATATTAATAAGTAAAGCTTAGAATTTTTCCTGTGTGGGCTAACTTTATTTTAAAATTGTGTAAACCATTTTTATTAAAATAATAAAACCGCAGGCTAATGACATCTTTAAAATGTTGATAGCATATTTTCAGAACCATTTCTGAAACAAATTTTTAGGGTAAGTATAGCTATTGTTAAAATGAGGACCCGGACAAATAAATAATATTTGAATGGTTTCTGTCTTATTTCTGTTAAAGGCCTTTTAATACCATTTGCTCTAAAAGCAGGTGCAGTCAATAGTCAAAGCAGACCACAAAGCCACAGCAGTGGAGAATTTAGCATACTTCAAGAACATGAGGCATGGTCCAGTAGTAGCAGCAGTCCAGTCCAGTACTTGAAACGATATACCAGATCAAGTCCGGTACTCCAGCATAAAGTTCCTGAAGCACTAGATAGCCGAGCACATCACAAGACGAAAACTGGTTCCCCTGGGAGTGAAGTGGTTACTCTACAGCAATTTTTAGAAGAAAGCAACAAGCTTACCTCAATACAGGTAAGGTACAAAGAAAAGATTTTTAAGGATGTTAACAGTTTTGTTGTGCTACTATAGGAAAAAAAATAACTTACTTTTGAAGGGGCATAGCCGTTTTTATGATTGAAGACTTTCTATTTCATTTTCTAGTTGAGTGGTGGAAAGGAGTTTTGGGAATTTCACAGCCAGTTCTATATAAATGTGTGTATATTACATATTTGTGTATTCGTGTGTGTACATTTGTATGTAAACCATTTTTAGTGAGGGGGGTGTAGGTTTAATTATGAAGAAAAATGGTTTATGCTAATGTGTATGAACCTCGTAATGCAAAAGATGTCAATATAAGACATGTTTAGGCATTATACTGCCTGTTATGTATTGGTGTACCTGAGGCTATATGACGATAGCAAGTAGTGACAGAAGTGACAAAACTGAAATGAAAACGGAGAAGCAGTTAACTAACATCTTTTAATAAGACTAATAAAGCTTGGCCCTCTAATTTCATTTGCATGAATGAAATTATCAATGAAGTTTATAAGTGACACATTGGCAGCTCCTCTGTAAGTTGAAGACTCAAGTGGCTTGTGTGCATCAGAGGCAAGACTTGAATCCAGCTCTTCTTTGAAAGAAGAGTTTGTATTTTATAATACGGAACAAGGGAGTGACATGACTAGACCTGTGCTTTAGGAATATCCAAATTGGAAGGAACGGAGAGGAGTGAGACTAGAGGCAGAGACGTGTTTTATGAGACTATTGCAGTAGTCCAGGTGAGACTCAGTGAGGATTTAACTTGAATGCTAGTTTTATAAAAGGAGAGGAAACTGATTAAAGAGATATTGTAGACCTAGAATAGAAAGCCTTTTGCAACTGTAGATATGGAGGGTTACAGACAATAGAGGATAAGTTTGAAATCATAACCCTAGAAGAGTGGTGCCTTCAGTAAAACAGGGAAGAGAAGTTGGGATAAGGGTTAGATTTGGTAAGAAAAGAGAAATTCTTTTTGGAAAAGATAATCTCATTTTGGACATGATTAGTTTAAGATGCCTCTGACATTCAGGTGAGGATTTCTGGAAGGCAGTTTTGTGATGTGGTACTGCATTCTGTGTTGATGCTATCCAGCCATACCTAGGGACCCTTAAGAGTTTCCTTCTTGCCACACAAGTAGCAATATGCATTCCTAGAACATAGCATCTCTAAACCTCTTCCGAATACAAGAATATTCTTCATCAAATCAAGGCCATGGGAAAAGAGATTCATATTGTCTGAGAATGTGCGAATTTGGAGAAATGAGTATATGTTTCTAGTTTTCCAGCAAATCTTTATTGATACTGCAATCATTCTAAATATTTTTCAGCTGGATTGAGCCAGTGTTAAAAGTTATTGTTTCAAACATTTCTACCATAAGACCTTATTAATTCTCGTATTCAAAATTTGTTAATTCCAGCCAGATTTATTAGATCACATCTGGGGTGTTGTGTAATATAAAAGTTCTTTGTTAACACATTTTAAGAAGGACATTGAGCTCTAAGTTTTGAAGCTTATCTCATAATAATGCTATTCTAGCTGTTGCTATTCATTGTAGGTATGCCAAAAGAGAGGGGTCTCATTTTCATAGAAAGCAGTAGAAGTCCATTCATATGAATAACTCGCATATATAGATTGCTTAACCCTTTAAGAACTTTCCTCACAAGAACTTTGTGGCATAGATAGTATATGTCATTGTCCTCATTTTATAGATGCAGAAAATGAGGCTTAGATAGGTGACATGATTTGCCCATAGGCAGCAGTTAGTATCAGAGACTAGTACCAGAGTCAGGTCTTAAAAATTCAGGTTACTACTTTTTACAGTGCTCTTTATTCTGCTCTTTACATTAAATACAAAATTTAAAGCAGCCACAAACTTTGCATTCATATATAAATGCAAATTTGCCATAAAAACATCAGTAAAAATGTTGACTTGTAATTAAATGCAATAATACATCAAAAAAAGTAGTATAACCATTGATCTGTGTTGATTTATTGTTGTTATATTATTACAGATGAAGTCTTCAAGCCAAGAAAATCTTTTAGACGAAGTAATGAAAAGTTTATCTGTCTCTCCTGACTTTATGGGAAGAGAAAAGGCAGTTAGCTGTGGTCTTGTTAGGTCATTAAGTGGAAAAACCACAGCTGACTTCTCTGATGGACGGTCAACTAAGGCCGAACAATTTTTAAGGCCTAGTCCTCGAAAGACTGAAGATTCTCACTTCATTAGTTCTCCAGGAAAATCTACATCAAGCACTCAAGGAAAGGTCAAGTTAGTAAAAGAAACCTTTATATCACAACGACAATCAAAAGATAGTAATCCTTATGCTACTTTACCTCGTGCAAGCAGTGTGATCTCTACGGCTGAGGGGACTACACGAAGGACAAGCATTCATGACTTTTTGTCCAAGGACAGTAGACAGCCTGTGTCAGTTGATCCATCACCAGCTACAGCTGATAACATCCCATCAACTTCTAGTGAGTACTATGTACACCAACAGCCCCTTGGTTTAGTTCACAGTTCCACAAATACTATAGATTCCCATTCACAAAGTGATTTAATCACAGCTATGCATTCTGCCTATGTTATGTCTGCCTCTCCTCAGATTAGAAATTCAAGAATTGAAAGGTCAAATTTTCATGATAAAACCTTTGCAACCATTAATGTGTGTAGTGATACAGTGGGAATATCGGCTAGTGAAAGCACAGGACCCTTTTCTGTTACTCATATAGCCCAGCCATTTTTATCCTTGAATACAGAATTAGTTAGTAACATAAGTGGGTTGCCCCAAAGACCAGCCATCCAAACTAATGATCAGACATTCGTCTCATCACTTAAAGCTGTACAAAAAGATAATGAACAGCCTTGTGAGAATCAGCAGTCTATTAATAGTAGCCCACAGTCTTCTCTAAATAGCAGTGAAATTGCTACTCTTTCGTGTGTAAATCCTGGTGAGACAGAGCCCCCATTATTGGTTTCTGAAGATAATCAAACTGTTTGGTATGAATATGGTTGTGTATGATAAAAAACACGAAATTTGAAATGTATGTCGTCTCATGTGCTTTGTGTGATCTATTACCTAATTTAGGAAGCTTTCTACTGAAAAGCCTTTTGTGGTTAGGTTTACGTTTTATTTTTGAATGGTGACATCGTGCTCAGCATGTGTATGAATGTAAAAGTGTAACCACACCAAAGCTTGCATGAAATATTAATTGCACTGTATATTTTTGCATGCCTTTGCCAGCCTTAACAATCCAAGCTTAATGTTTCATATTTTTGTTTGTCATATGACAAAAATATTTTGTTACATTTGTTTTACCTAGAGCATGTTAAAGAAATTGCATGCCATGCTGTGAGGAAGGAACCTCCGAACTAAATTTCAGCGAAAGAAATTGCTTCTAAATTGTGTTCTTCTCCTTTTTTGTTGCATTACCTATATACATTTTATACAACTAAGTCAGAAGATTCATTTTCTCTTTTATTGTAGAATATACATATTTCATCTTGCACATGTACAGTACTAATGAGAAAAACATGTAGGGAGATTTCCAAGTTATTATTATTAGTTATTTATGGTATTTGTCTTGTCATTTTGCTTTTTGTGCAAATTATAGTTAATTCAGACAACTAGTTTGCATTGCAGATATGAAACAGGATCCATATTTATAAACATTGTTCAAATGTAAGACATTGTTAACACTCAAACATGAATGAGTTTTTTGAGTGCTCAATAAAATTAATTGTAACTAGGAACTTTTTCCTTAATTCTTTTCGTACTCTTTAAGTCCTCTCTGTTGTATAGAATTGCTCAATGCTATTATTTCTATTTAAGATGAATTTTTCCATAGAATCAAACAGTACAATAACTTACTTTACTTTTTTAGTATAATAATGATAATAAACAGTCATAACATTGTGGTGGAATTCTTTTTTACTAATATTAAAAGATCTAAATTAGCAAATGGAGGACATGAAGTCTTTTTAGAGCTTATTAGCTCTGTGATCACTATTTGAAATAAAATATTTGTTAATAAAAATGATGATTTTGAAAAAATTTTCAATATTTATGCTTAAGCCTCTAAAATTACAATTCAGAGTTTTTAAAATTACCTTCTTTATACACAGCATGATTTCTAAAAGCTAACAAGCTTTTGTGGGATTGTTTTTTTTAAGTAGAAAAAGTTTTGAGAAAAATTGCTTGTTAAGTCCAATAACTCAGGTACAGCATGTCTTTGAAAGTAGTCACATTTGATCTCTTGTTCTTTTTTAATAGATATTTTATTGTTTTTTTCAACATGTCTGTCACTTCCCAGTGACTTCTCTCACAGAAATAGAATGCTCTTTTATAACAAAGGTGTAAAGGTTTAAAAAAAAAAACGCAAATCAACAATTTGGTCATACATGACAAACTATGTACCTCTATCCCTCCATATCTGCAGTCAGACTTCATCTGAAGTCAAATCTGGTCATTGATCTCTTTCAGTATTTTCTTTTACATTATTGTGATTATCTTTTAAATTGATCCCTTTGTCTCTGCTTACTTCACTTAGCATCACTTGAGGTAAACTTTCCCAAGCTCCCTTGAATTCTGCATATTCATTATATCTTGGACACAATAATATTCAAATACCACAGTTTGTGTAGACAGTTCCCAGTTGATGAGCCATTTTCCAATTTTTTTGCCATTTTGAAAAGTAATGCTATAATTCTTTTTGTATGTATGGGAACTATGCAAGTTTATTAAAACTATAAAATTGGAACTTTGAGCCGGTTCCTTCCAGAAAGCAAGTTGGACTTCAGATCTGCTGCTTAAATATTTTTGTCAGCTTTTTCTACCTGATTATGGCCAAAAGCAGTTTAACCTAGTGTCCAGAAAGAAAAATATCTTGAAGTAAGACTTTTTAAGTGGTGGAAAATTATCAAAGAACAATAAATGAAAACCAAAAAATCTACAGATCATTTGCTTGATAAAACATGTTTTAGATATTAGTCTTTCTATACTCATAGGCTAATATTTGAAAGTTCTACACCATTCCCACTCATATATTTTGGTCTCCTGTGTGTTTTATAGTCAGTTATCCCTAAAAAGTCTGTTGCTAGAGAAGTAATATAGAGGGATAATCAGTACCTCTTATATCTTACCCTCGTTCCAAAACACATTTTCTACATGAGGAATAAGTCGCTTTTTCCTTGCTGCTTATATAACACAATCTGAGATATTTTCAGTGTTCATTATTATTTGTACTGTAACCTAAAAAGCAGGTTCAACTCATATGACTTGTAGAAACAATATACTTGCACAGATGTAGATGTCTCTATATTTATGAAAAACATACTATGATGTGTCCATTTTTGTAGTTTTATCATAATTGATATTTTAGATAAAATGAGTCTACTCAGAATCTTCACCTTAAAAGGTTTTAAGACATTAGCTTAAAACACAAAGAATATACTATATTAATAACTAATCCACTGGCAGATTAAACTTTTAAAAAATCAGCATCTCCATAAATAGCTAAATCTGACTCACTTTATTCATTTGAACTCATGGACTAGCCTAATTTATTCCTTTAATGTCCTACTTCAAAAGTAATGGTATCAAAACATATACAATAGTCCATTTTAAAAAGTAACGGCACTTCAGATATTGTCCTGTGCCATTATTTAAATATTCATCTTTCCAAGGAGAGCTTTATTAGCCTAGTCAGGTTTGAATTAGGAGAGCACTCCAATGCATGTATATTTAACCTTTAAAAATTTAGAAGTTTATCTGAAACAAGATTTTACTTCTCACATTTAGATTTCTGAAGAGATATTTTTACATAATTATAGGTATGTACTTTGCATATGTGTATGTATATATATGTATATGTGCGTATGTATGTACTGTTCTCAGAATAAACATTCAAAACAAATATATATATGACTAATGGCAATGCTATCCATCAGTCTTTTGAAATATTGAGAATTGACAACAAAAACTTCCCTCAGAGATCATCAGCCCCTGTAAAGGCAAACAAAAGCTTGCCCCAAAACACCAAAAATTTTGTACCTCTATTTTTCTATCTTACAGAACCATTGCATTTTTAGAGCTCCACTTTTTCATTCTACAGATGAGAAAACTAATGCATCTGAAACATTTCAGGGCCAGATTCCAAGAAATCCTTTCCACAAGCCTTTTAGAATCTTGCATTCGTTATAGTAAACATTCTTGGTCCAAGGCAAATTTTAGATGTTGTTTGCTATGAGCAAGTACGCTTTTCCCTTACGAGGTTTTCTTGAACTATTTTTATTAGTAAAGAATAAAAATATTGCATTGTGCATGTTTTATCTGTTGCATGCAAGAATGACTTTCTGCTTTACAAACACAACCATTCAAGTGAATAAATGTAATACTTAAACCTACTAGACATTAAAAAGTTGAAAATGTCAATTTTATTTGGTAATAATTATATCCTTTTTCAATTAAAAAAACTCTTAATTCAGATTAACACTGCCAAAAAAAAATCACTAGGCAGTTATATATTTTTTCTTTGCCCTGTTCAGTGTGATTTTCTTTTAATTTATCATTTCCATGAACTGTGATATGTTTTAATCCTTGGCTAAGTAAATAACATGAAATGCTTTTTTCCTGCAGATGTGGACACTATACAAGAAAGCAGGAATTCAAAAAGCAGGTCTAGGGAGCAACAAAGCTCCTAATTCTATTACCCCCACTAGATGAGATGTGGGCCAAGTGGTGAGTTTCCTGCCCAAAATGTAAATGAGATTAGTCTCATTTATTAAAAGCACAAACAAAAACTAACAGCATTAAGTGTGAGAGTAAGTGCATATTGCATTAACAGATGTAAATATTGCTTGCTTAATTAATTGGTTTGCCCTCTTCACTGTTAAAGTCATGTCATACTATATTGCTGTCATTTGTTTTGCCCACCTGGGCAGAGAGCAAAAAAAAGCCTTCCTTAAAAGTACTTTTTTGGGTGGAAAGGGGGAGGAAAGAGAAAATGATCTACAAAATAGCATTTTCTCTACATAAATTTAGTCTTGCTATTTAATTGCTTTCTAGAATTGTTTACTTAAATTGATGTTTTCTAAAAATCAGCTTCTGAAAATTTAAAGACATCTATATCTAAAAAGTTGTAATTTGGTGCCTTTTTCCTTTCAACCAGAGGGGGGGAATTGTTTTCAAAAACAAAGTATAATTATTGGAAGAATAGATTGGTAATTTTGGTAAAGTGGTATATATTTTGAAGGTTTGATATTTTTAAGTTCTTCTAGGAAAAATGGTGTCTGGCATTCTGTCACCTTCTTATTCCTATTAAAATTTGTCTGGGGCATGCTGCTAGTTCTTCAGTACCTATTCTGTATTTTAGATCTCTTGAAACCTTTAAACTTTTCTCATATTTTCTTTCTTCTTTCTACCTTTTAACTAAACAGAGAGAGAAAGTGTCCTTCAGTATCTCAGTATGAAGCCTTTATTTCTGAAGTAACAAGACAGCCAACTGTAGAAGTCATTTAAAACAAACAAAAAAACTTTAAGGGAACTTTTAACAGTCCTTCGTGAGTAGAGCAGGCAAGAAATGCAAACCTTCCTTTCTTCCTTCCTTGAATCAAGGAGCACTACCGGAATCAACTGCCAAAATTTTTAGAAGGTCTTAGGACTTATAGCACTTTGAACTGTTAAGATCTACTGAATAAAGGACAGTTCTCCTCTCCCTGAGAACCAAGTGTTTTATTGTTTCAAGAATAACTCCAAGAACAATCTACTTTCATCATTTGTTCATGAATTTAGGCATTGATTGCTTAATGCTTCTGCTAATTAGCCCAAATCTAGCCATTTATATTTAGTTCTGTAAATCTGAATTAATGCTATTGTATTTTGTGGATTGTACTATATATCCAGGTACAAAAAAAAAAAATTTGGCATGTCACTGCCTATTTTTGGTTGGCAGAATGCATGATGTTATTCTTTTTAAAATTCTTCCAATTATTTTGGTGCATACTACAAGAAAAATTGAGTTTATGAGAAGACATGTCTGAGAACTCTATAATAAAATAGGAGTTATTTAAAAATTAGCACTGAAATTCGTATGCTTTCCATGTTCACCATTCATCATTAAGGAACACTAAGCAAACATACGTGGATGTGGATGTAAGCCAGTTAATGAGTAATTTTCTGGAACTTCTAAGGTGGTTTCCCTTCCTCCTCCCCCACACCTTTACTCCCCCAACAAATGGCATTCCCAGGATAAAGCTGTCTTACTCTAAATATTTAAACTCATTTTCTTTCTTTGATATTGAGGATTTTTGGTTTTTGTTCTTTTTACATGAGAGCTGACTATTGCTTAAGAGGTTTTCTTATGGCAAAAGATAATGTAAATAATTTCATATGATCTGCATTTTGCCAGGAACCCATTTAATTATTGAGAATCACTTATTAATAAGACTTTTTTGTCCTTTGTAACCTTACATTAAAATTGATAACTGTTATTGGTACTTTTGAAATATTTGTATGCATTTGTTACCCTAAACATCTGCAAGAAGCACAAAAAAATAAATTTAGTTAACCCAGGGAAATATACGTGGACTTTGTAGTAATTCCCATTTTATATTAATATCAGTTTTATTTTCTTAATACAAAAATGAAAATACCTATTAATGGGAATTGATTATTCAACCTCAGTCTACATTTATAGAGAATTTCTTAACATTCATACAAGTTTGAAATGGGAAATAAGTTGTTTTTTTTTTTAATGTTAGCAGTTTACTTCTTAGGCTCTCAGTACCAGCTACAAAGGCATTTTTGAGATATTTCCATATTTGATGTATTTCTGTATGTGGTTTATGAACTGTTTGTTTCATTGCTAATCTAACAGTCATACAAAAAGTCTCTTTGTTGTATGACTACCACTAATGATATTGTACTTGCATACTGTTTACTCTCAGAGAAACCCAAATTCCAATATAGAGAGACAGCGTGATATTTTAATCAAAAAATAGGGTAACTTGGGTGTATCGTTAATGCCACTTTTATTTGGTTTTGATTTTCCATTCCTAAAACAAACTTATTTTGCTACCATATGATATTGTAAAGTTAAAACAGCTCTGATGCCCTTGGATGAAAGGTGCTATAAAGAATTGTTCTAAAACACGAAACTACATGGGAGACATGTTTCAGATCTATTCTATGGGCTTTCAAAACATTGTTTTTACATCATTAGGTGACCAAAATCTTTAATGGCTTCTTAGACTAAAGGTTTAAATGAGCAGTGAGTAAACACCCCAATCTAAAGAAATTTACATGTAATAAACATATAAATTTCATTGCAGGTAATAAATTTAAAAGTAAAAAATTATGTTTTAGTTAAATACATTCAATTAAAAGAGACTTAGATTTCTCTTGAATTGCATCTGCTTGGCAAATAGCACATGTCCTGGGGCCATCACTGAAATATGCCGTGTGATGAGTTGGAGGTGACCCAACAAAGGCATCCAATAATCATAGGTCAACCTTCCTGCAACATTAATAGTCTAAAAAGGGGATCCTTCAGGATCACAGTGCAGCCTTAGAAGTAGAAAGAGCTTAAGGGCAGTCCAAATAGCACCATTTTAAGTAGCCTGGGAGGAAGAAACCAATGGGAAACATCAAGATGATCCCTAAAATGTTTTAACTGTACTTGATGCCTTCTTTGTTCCCTTTAGAAATGGGGAGGTGAAACTCATTGGAGATAACAGTCACAAAAATTCCCCATTTTTTCTCTGAAATGATTTCAAGAGGAGACCTTATTAGGTGGACAACCCTTTTTGTCATGTACAAGCTTTCTTAGCCAAATTGCAAATCTGCTCTACTGGAATTTGAAATGAGAGTTTTTCTTCTAGCCTGCTTTTTCAGTATTCCTGTCTCACCTGTATCAACAGCTCGGTTCCTAGAAAAACAAATAATTCAATGTGTAGGGTAATGGTCTCATTTCTGGTAACCACAGGAGATTTTACTGGATAGTGCTTCACTTAGAGGCATACGTGGAAGTTTTTGGTCCAGGTTTTGGGGTTGGTAATTACCAAAGAGTTAAATGAAACAGGTTTATATGTAGCACCTTTCATGCCAGGACATGGTAAAACCCTCTTTAAAATTTACTATGCTCATTATTGAATTGCAGCCACTTCTCATGTCCCATACTTTGTTAGCTAATACTTTGTTAGGAGTGAAAAATGTGTTGCAAAAAAACTGGAAATAGATTGGGGAGCATGTGTAATAAATGACTTAAGGATTTTTATGTTGCTTCTTATGAAAAGATGTTCCTTTTTTGGTTATATTTAATCCCAAATTGTATTTTTCTTTTCTTTAATCTTTGGAACTAATAATAATGCAGGTTCAAAAAAGAAGCCCGTTGTCAAATGTAAACCTTTCTGTACATGTTTAGATAGTTTGACAATAATGGAAATGCCTTAAAAGGAATGGATATGGGTAAAATGGCACTTATAACAACTTTTAACAAACCTTTCTTATTTAAAATTGTCTTTTCTTTATCAAGGGCTCTCTTTTAAATGTCTGCCATTGTACTTATAATTGTTATTAAATACCAAATCAAATAATACACATTCTGTAACATTTCCTTTAAAACTCACTGTTGGTAATTTGGGGTTGTAGTAAATGATCTGATCATTTGATGATGCCTGAACACTATGGAAATCAATCCTGCTGTTCTGTTTCTTATTTTTCTTTATATTCATTTCTTGACATTTTAGTTTTTGACCTACATATTCTTTTAAAATTTGACTGTTAATTTGAAGTTCTCTGTTATCCATATTGACTAAAAAGACTTAAGATATAAGTGATTTTTTTAATAACTAGTGATCATCATTAAAACAACTAAAATTAATTTAGCTGTGTGGCAATTTGGAACAACAAAAATGTCATTTTGAATCCCTTGGTACCTAACAATAGGTTTTACACATGATTAAGGAAAGATTTTTAAGATTTCTTATGTTAGAAACAACTGTCTCTAGTTTTAAGAAATCGTTCAGTTCTCATTTTTGGAAGGGATCCTAGCAGTCATTTAGTTCAATTTAAAACCAAAATCCTTTCTACAATATTCCTAACAAATACTCATTTGAGAAGTCTTCAGAGATAAAGAAGTCTCATTTTGGGTAACTCTAGTTGTCATACTTAGTCTACATAAGTTTTTTTGTAACTCCCACCCATTGTTTCTAGTTCTGCCTTCTGGAGTCAAGTAAAATAAGCCTAAAGCTTCTATATAACAGCTTTTCCAATTCTTAAAAACAGTTTTTATGTAACTCTTGAGTGTTTTTCTTCTTCTGCCTAAATACCCAGGTCATTCAACTAATATTTATATTTTGAGTCATCTTACCATACTGATCATCGTCCTGTGGAGGTACTCCATCTAATCAATTCATAAAATTATTTCTCTAGTCTAATATGTTGTTTTTCAGTTCCACTCTTTTTGACCTCATTTGGGATTTTCTTGACAAAGATACTGGAGTGATTTGCCATTTCCTTTTCCAGCTCATTTTACAGATAAGTAAATTGAGGCAAATAGGGTTAAGTGACTTGCCCATGTTCACACAGCTAGTATCAGAGGCCACATTTGAACTGAGAAAGATAAGTCTTCCTGACTTCAGACATCATCTTTTTCAAAGTCTTGGAATCATTTATAGCTAAAAGGGATTAGGAGCATAACCTTCACATTTTATATACATGACAAGAACTGTGTCTCAGAGAGGTTAAGTGGGTCCCTCTGACTCCAAATCCAACATACTTTCTATTGGTCTGAGCTGCCTTCTTGAAGGCAGGGATTTGTCAGTCAGGGTCTTTATGGTACCCAGGTACTTGGTAAGCTTTCAGTTAACACTTTTTGATTAATCATTGTGGTTTCTATATTTTACCATTGCAGTCTGAATGGGGCTGAATTATTAATTGCTAGAATATTAACTGGTAGAATCTACCAGATATAGCTGGGATTGGGTGAGCCAAAAACCTACCTTACTACAAATTGGCAGGGGTGTGGACCAGTCCTTTGATTCCCTAGGTATAGAGGACAAATGCTGAGGAAATTCCCTGTGCCAACGTAGATAGGCAGGTGTTTTTCCATTTAATGTTAAGAGTTGCCTGAGGCACTAAAGGAGTCATTGATTGGTGGTTTTTGTTTTTTTGTTTTGTTTTTGCAGTTACATAGCCAGTATGTCAGAGGTGAAACTTAAAATAGATTTTTTCAGTCTTTGAGTCTAGCTCTCTCCACTAGTCCACACTGTCTCTCCTTACTAAAGTTCAGGGAAAATAGACTGGAGCATCACAGAAAAGATGATGTCTGAGGAGTGGCTACTGTGTTCCACAATTTGAATAAGATAAAATTAAGGCCAATAGAGTACAAGTCTTTTCCTCATTATTCCTTAAATTTCCTTATTTGTTCTATCAGTTGTATTAATGATCCCATCCAATATCCCAGATGAGAATGTTTACCTGTTCATAGAACTCTTAACATATCTTTGTGATGGGGACAAGATCTGATATTATGGCTAAATGTTCCCTCAGGAGACTTCTTATTTTAGAATATGATTTAATAGCAAACCCAGAAAACATGAAACCACAGATTTTAAGAATTAATCACACCATCTACATCCAAGACCATCCTTCAGCTTCTCCCCGAACTCTTCATCAGTCACTTAGGCTAAGGTTAAGATTAAATAGGAGTCATAAGAAATCAAGTGACATCAGCTACTTTCAAGCTTCTTTTACAGCTAGTTTCAAGTTAGTTCTTTAAATTAGTCTGAGCTGTTAATGATTTGTACAGTACGTGCTACAAGTTCAAACTGCTTGTGAACAAGTTTGGTAGATTTAAACTTCATCTTGTTTCTGGTACCAGAAGGGCTATTTTCTATATTCCCAAGTATCAAACAATGCAAATAGAAGCCAGCTGTATAAGTCTGATTTCTTTGTATGCCAAAACAAATCCTAACAAGTTCTGAGACTACAGCTTTCAATCCCTGTTAAAAGTATTATGGCATTCAGTTTGGGGATGCAATAGGCCAGTGGTACAATTATTCAGACAGATGGAAATGGACACAGGACTACTGGTTCTAATATTTGGATGTGTACTTGGTGTTCAGATCTTTAAACAATTTATGTATGACAAAACAGTTTGATAATACTTATTAAACTTTAGGGAGTCATGCTTATTAACCCAGTATTGTAGTAGAATGTGTAGCAAACTTGGAATCAAGGGGTCTACACTTTAATTCTGCTACTTAGTAACTTAAGTAAGTCATATAACTCTAAGGGATTGGATTAGAAGACATCTGATGTTCCAGTTTTAATCCAAGGCCTCTTTAAATTTATCTTTGGGAGGGGTATTGTGTTTGGAGAGCTTGTGTTAAGAGAAGATGGGCTCATCTCCACTCTCTGGTTTGGCCATTTTTTCATATAATTATTAACCATCAATACTATTATTTTAAAATAGCAGTAAATTTTTATATTTTGTCTCAGAACATCATTTTGGGTAACTTTTTTTTTCAATTTAAACACCCAAAAAAGCATTTTTACTTATACAGCTGAACACAAAAGAGGGAAAATATAAATATATTGCTTTCAAAACTGATTGAGGGACAGTTTAAATGGTTTAGTGAGAGGAACAGTGGTCCTGGAATTAGGAAGACCTGAGTTCAAATCTAGTTTCAGACACTTACCTTCTAGCTGTGTGACACTGGGCAAGTGACAACTTCTGTACCTCAGTTTCCTCATCTATAAAATAGGGATAATAGCACCTACCTCCCAGTGTTGTTGTGAGAACCAGAGGAGATAACTGTAAAGCATTTAGCACAATGCCTGGTACATAGTAAGCAATATATAAGGCTCTTTGTCACATACCCTATCTATGAGAAACAGCAACCCTATCTGTAGAAATACTACAAAAGTGCACATTCCTCTTATTAGCCACTCTTTTCTTTTCCTCTTTTAAAAATGACTAAAGTGATTTCTTTAAGATGCATGTCCAGCTTCATCATCCTTCCACTCAATAAATTTCAATAGCTTCCTATCACCTGCAGGATCAAATATAAAATCTGTTTATCATTCAAAGCCCCTCATAACTTAACCTCCCCCACCCTCACTTCTTTTCAGTCTTCCACCTTCTTCCTACCAGGTACTCTTTTGATCCAGTGACACTGGCTTCTGGGCTGTTCTGCAAACAAGATACTTAATCTCTTGACTCCCAGCATTTTTTTTCTCACTGTCCCCCATTTTTGGAATGCTTTTCCTCTTCATCTCATCATCCTGGTTGAAGCTTCCCAGACTTCCTTTAAATCCTAACTAAAATTCTACAGGAAACCTTTCCAAACAACTCTTAATTCTAGTGCCTTCTTACTGCTTATTATTTTCTGTTTATCCTATAGCTTGTCTGTATGTACTAGCTGTCTCCTCCTGTTAGACTGTGAGCTCCTCGAAGGCAAGGATTATCTGTTGCCTTTTTTTGTATCCCCAGGGCTTTGCACAGTGCCTGAAACATAGTAGGCACTTAATAAATGTTCATTGACTAAACTTTAGAAGAAAACCAATCCATCCTCAGGTCTGCTGTTTTGTTGTTGTTGTTTTTTTAATTCACTTAATACCCTTTGAAGACATTAAGGTTTTAACAGAACACGTTGTTTCTCCTACCTCCATTACAATTTTGGCACTACAGCATGATTTAGGCCTTTACGTTGTTCAAATAAATTTTATGTTTCTCTGGACTCATGTTTATATTTGAAAGTCTCTACATAATTCTGATCTTTTTATCAGAAATGTTTGAAAGTTTTCTATTCCCTGAAAAAAATCTGTAGAATGATACTTAGCTTTGCAGAATATTCTTGGTGATAAGCACCTATCTTTTGCCTTTTAAGAACATTAGATTCCAAGTTCTCCTCTCATTTATAATCGTAGCTGCTATATACTATGGGAACCTGACTGATTACTTGGTACTTGAATTCCTCCTTTTTGGATACTTGCAGTCTTTTGTTTTATTTTTTGATGTTGAAGCTTCTTAGAGCAGGTGGTCAGTGGATTCTATCTTCACTTTTTTTTTTTTTTCAAAGAACTCTAGTTCTAAAATATCATGGTTTTCAGAAAGTCCAGTAATTTTTAAATTACCTTTTCCTTAACCTATTTTTTCAGATCAGTTGCTTTTTATATCAGATATCTTAAATTTTCTTCTATTTTCTCCATCTTTTAGTATTCCAGTATTTCTTGCTATCTTCTGAAGTCATTAATATTTTTAGTAGGTATTTTCTTTGATTTACTCATCTCTCCAGCTTTAATTCCTGAACTGAAGTTTTATGGCAACCTAATCCATCCTCTGCTAAACTACTGGGTGGGGTAGTTGACCCTCCTTGGTTCCTGAGATCAAGCCCCACTTTGACCTTTGAGGTTCAGAGGGCTAGATCTTCAGGGCCTTGAATGGCATCTCAGGATCAGGACAAAGGGATCTTCAAGTGCTGCCATGGCACTGACCACAGCTGCTCCCTATGGCTTTCAAGGTCCCCACCTTTTTGAGTATCTAACCTGTCTCCAGACAAAGAACCCTCCAAGCTACATATATTTCCAGGCTGGAAAGCTGCCAATTATTTGCTTGCACTAGCACTGACTTGTGGCAGCCCTCTTTACTACTGCCCATGAGATTCTGGCTTGGTTTAGTACACAATTCTGGGATAGAAGAAATTGCTTATTGTAGTTTTCTCTTAATCGTTATTTGGTCTGGCACTAATTTAGTATTTTTGCTGGAATAAAAATATGTGGAACAAGGGCAATTTGCAGCCCTCCGGTCCAGAAGGCTAAGAGACTCATTTTTATAGGAAAATAAAAGATAATGTTTACCCTACTGACCTATATCTCTCTACCTGAAACATTATCTTCCATACCAGAGCAACCTTGAACTCTAACCAAATTCTTCAGATTCTAGAGACCCTGTTTCAGGGGAAGTTAATCCATTCATCTTTGGAGTTCTAGCTCTATCTAGGTCCTACACTTGAGGACTAGTATATAGTCAAGACTAGCCCATTTAGCAAGCTCTGTCTATTCCTGGCCCACGATACCAGACCCTGCTTCACCTACATGTCCCATCCAAGCCATTTATAGGATCCGTCCATCATACCATCTAAAAAAAACAAAACAAAACATCAAACATCATACCATCTCTTCCCCAACTCCTTCGTAGGACAAAACTCCCTTTCCTGATCACCACTACTGTCTAATACAAGGATGGATATTTCTTGAGGACATGGGACTATTTTTAAATATTTGTATCCTCAGACCTTAAATGTAATGTGGTTTCTTTTAGAAGTGATTAATATATAAAGGAAAACTTAGAGAGCAATCTTTTCAAAAGTGAAGTTACATATTCAAAGGGAGTCTGTACTGGATTTTAGCAAGGGATGGGATGCTAGATGAGAAACTGATTACAGGAACCTATGGTTGTTTAGCCTGCGGAAGATTTAAAGCAAGCGTACTCTGACATTTTGTAACTCTTAGATGCCTTCAAGTTTTTTAAGGGCTTATAGAAAGGATTCAATTCGTTTGGTTTCTCTTCTCCAAACCCTGAGCCCCCCTGCCAAATTCAAAACCAGGTAGTAAAAATTTGTACAAGCAAATTTAGGCTTGATAGAAAACTTCCTAACAGTTATCTAAAAGTGAAAATGGATTGCCTTTGAGGGTAATTGGATTCTAATTTTTTTGCAAATTTTCAATAAGGGAAGGGAATAAGCACTTCTCATGTACAAAGTACTATGCTAAGCACTTCACAAATATTTTCTCATTTGGTACTCAAAACAACCCTTAAAAGTAGGGATTGTTATTATCCTCATTTTACAGTTGAGGAACTCTATTGATGACTTGCCTAGGTTCACACAACTAGGAAGCTGGATTTGAACTTAAGTCTCACTAACTCCAGGCCTGGCACTTTATCCATTATATCACCCAGCAGAAGCTGGATGATCACTTGTTAGGCTTTCACAAGAAGCCTATGAAATAAGTATCAAAGATATTATTAAGCCTTTGTTTTGAAGGAAGTGAGACTTAGTGTGTCTGTGTTAACTCCCTACCCCTCCACTACTGTAAGTTTTGAAGAGGCTTTTTAAAGTGAGGTCTCTCCTCACTCCCTAGGCATAGCACTTTGTCACATGGAGGTGGTCTTATACAGGTATCGGTTGGACAACCTGTTCTAACAACTCTTTAAAATTAAATAATTTTTATTAAGACTTCCTGACTACTCAAGCCTTGGCCTGACATTTAAAGTACTCCATCAGCTGGTTAGAGTGTGCCTTTTTTGTCTTATTTAACATTATTTTACTTCACATGCTGTGTTCCAGGTAAAGTTGATTTTTAGTTATATCCTAAACTCACCTTTGCTAGAAGATGCCACCTTTCATCATCTTCATTGCCCAACATTCAGCTCAAGTGCCACACCTTTTGTGTACTCTCTCTGATCTTCTCCAGCTACAAGTATTCTCTCCTCAAATTTACCCTAGAGCCCTTTAAGGTCTTGCCCCTATCATGTGCTACCTAGTTATTATACTTTGTATACGTGAGTGTTCCGCCCAAACAGAACTAAAGTTCTTTGGGGGATCCTTTATATCCACTGTTTAGCTCAGGGCCTTGTACACAGGAAGTGCTTAATAAATGTTGATGAATAAAAGCAAATGATCCCCCAACTCTAGGATTCTGTGATGCCAATAAACTAAAACAAAGGGTTTCCTTCTCAACTCCTTTGTCTCCAGTGAACTGGTGAAAATGTATAAAAACATAAAGATTTCTTACAATTAGACTTAAGGATACTACTCATTTTTCAACCCTTTTGATAAATTTTAAACAAAGGAAGTTTAAGCATCCTTGACAGTTTCCAAAGTTATATTTTATTCAAAATGTTGATTGGCCCATTAGTTTAATCAAATTTTAATATTATAGGATCATGCCCAGTCTTCTTCACAAAGGTGAGAAAGTCATCAGGGCTCAAGCCCATTGTGGCTGTGTTTGTCATTGGATGAAAGTACACTTTTTCATATTCACCTTCCAGAAAAGCAGAGTCCAGAACAAATTTCACATCTCCCTGATCACAGAAAAGAGCCAGAGGTGTGGCACAGCCCTGGCCAACTTTTAGTTTTTCTAGCATGGACATTTCATCAGCAAACCTCAAATTTCCACTTCCAACACCAAGCTGCTTGGCGAGTTCATTCAAGTTAATCTTCCTGTCATGAAGGACTGTTACCAACCAATAACTCTTCTTTTTTTTGTCTTTAAGAAACAGGTTCTTACTGTGTGCCCCTTTCAAGTGTTGGATATGAGGCATCATTTCTTCCACTGTAAATACCTATAAAATAATCACATGATCAGAAGATTATGCTTGGTAAAAAAAAAAAATTCTCCTTATTGTGCAAAAACAGTCAATAACGCGAATCCTCCACACTATGAATCTCATGCTTCCCTAGTCCAAATAGTGGCATATTCAGTCCTCACCACCGCATTCCCTTTCTTCCCCATCACTATCAAACATCCTAACCCCAATTTGTGTTCATTTTGCTCTCTGGCTCATATTATCCCAAATGGGTCAGGGCTCCCTCTTCTCCTACAGGCTCAGCTAAAGGCCCCCCTCAGTTTAGCCTCCTCAACTTCTTGTCAACTTCAGCGGCCCATAACCAATGACTCCAGTAGGAATGGGATTCACCCACACGAACGCAGAGGAGCCACAAGGTGGGAGGGTGGTGAGAGGAAAAGTGAGAAGGTAAAAAAGGGGACAAGTACTTACACTGCTACTTTGTGCTGAGCACTCACTGGGCCAGAGCTTAGAGATGTGACGGGAAATAAAAGAACGGAGGGAGTGCCACATAACCACAGGATAAATGTTTTCAAGAAAAAAATTTAAAAGTGGCGCAGCAGCATGGTGGACTGAAGAGGCCTCAAAATCACGACCTGAATTCAAATTCTAGCTATAAACCCTCAGACAGGTCCCTTCTCAGCGTCCCAGGCCTTAGGGCGGTCCTTACTCCCGATGGTGTCTCTGTCTGGTGAAACCTAGGGGCTCCTCAAAATCATGTTTTTACATGCATCAATAGGGTGAAAGAAGAAACAATCATACTGAAACGAAGAAGCAAGTGCTCTAAGAATAAGCTAGAGAAGATGCAAGTTTAACATCTGATGTCAGCTTGCTGGTGATCCCCATGGGGGGCAAGCATACAGCAGCGGTTTGCCGTTTCCTTCTCCAGCTCATTCTACGGATAAACTAAAGCAAAAAGGCTTAAGCGACTGGCGAACGTCGGAGGCCGGATGGCCGTCCGCTGCCCCGTGGGGCTCACGCCCGGAATCCACAGAAAGGACAGCCGAAGGGTGGATTTCTACCGGGCCCAAGTCACACGACTACTCTGCAAGCCCCCGGAAGGCGCGGGCTGCAGCGGGCCTCTCCTCGGCCCCGCCACCGGGCCATTCCGAACGCTTCCCGCACACACGCCGAGGCGCGCTGCTGACCCGTGTCCTTCCACGCGGGTGCGGCCCGGCAGCGCTTTTAAGACTCCTCTTTATTATAAAGCACTCCGAGCCTCCCTGCACAAACAAGGCGCTCGGCGGCGCTGACCAAGGCCCCTCGTGTGATCGCGGCCGGTTCACCCCAGGGGCCGCTAGATGGCGCAGCGAGCGGACCGGACCGAACTGCGCGACCCTGGCCAAGGCGCTGCCCCCTGCAGGCCTCAGGCTCCTCCTCTGTACGACGGGCTGGAGAAGGCAACGGCCAACCCCTGCCGCACCTGTGCCAACAGAACCGCACAAGGGGTCGCGGGGGGCGGGACTCGACTGAAAAACAACTGAACGAGTGACCGTGGACGCGCCCTTCGACCTTCTTTACTCCGCGATTCCAATACCTTTAGTAAAGGCCAGCCCAGACGTGCGACTCGTGGGGAAGACGAGGCGGCAGAACCGCCCGAACCCTCCCGCCTCCGGCCCCCCGGCCTCCCGCCCCGTCCAGGCTCGCGTCCGCTCCCGCCGCCCGGGCCGTGGGGGGGCTCACCTCGGGGTGATCCACGCTCACCGTCGGAATGCCCAGGTGGCGGAGCTGCTCCTCCAAGGCCGCGCGGAGCTCCGGCCCGGCCATGGTGTCGGCGTCGGGCCTCTGCCCCCGTGGCTGCCTGGGCGTGGCAGGCCCGGGGGCGGGACTGAGCGCCGGCCCTCCCGAGGCGGGCGTCTGGGCGTGGCCGGGATGGAGGCGTGGTCGGTCCAGGGGCGGGGCTGAGCGGCGGCCCTCCCGAGGCGGGTGTCTGGGCGTGGCCGGGATGGAGGCGTGGTCGGTCCAGGGGCGGGGCTGAGCGGCGGCCCTCCCTCTGCCGCCCTCCCGAGGCTGCATGGGAGTCCAGCTTCGCCTCCCTCTCTCCCCGGTCGCTCCCATTCATTTTGTCACTCCTCAAAAAGTGGCTCCCGAGGCCTCGCCGCTCTTTAAATATCCCCCCAGTCTGGCTGCGGCGTTTTTCGAGACTCGTCACGGGTTCCCTTAACGCTTCGTGCTAGACAAAGTGGCCTTTTTGGTATTACTCATTCAGGAGATTCCCTGTCCCACCTCCACGTCTTTGTACAAGCCGTTACCCTGGCCCAGAAAGCTCTCCCTCATCCCCTTCGTCTCCTTTGCCTTCGAGGCTTCTCTCAAGGGCCACCTGCTTCGCGACACCTCGTCCTGCGCCCATTTGTTACACTCAGGGCCTGCTACAGCACACGTGCATACGTATATAAAAAACAAACAAGTAAATTCTCGTTTAATCCACCGCCAGGGTCGCTAGAAAAGGAGCCGCGATGCCCGGGAGCCCCTCTCTACTTTCCCTAAGGCTGAATCCTGGCCTCCCCAGGCATCCGCGTCGTCCGAGGGGGGGAGGGGCCGGGGGAACCCCGCCCTTTCCAGGAGGCTGAGGCCGGGGAGCCGCCTCCGCTTGGGCACGTGACGCCCTCGTGCGGCTGCGGAGGACCGCCCCGACCTGCCCGAGGCGCCGGGTGCGCCGGGTCCGCGCACGGGCCTTGCCCCTGGGACGAAGTCTGATGGGGTGCAGGGCGCACGCGCAGTCCTGAAGAGCCTGTCCAGTTGTTTTGTGAAAGGAAGAAAAAGGGCCAACCCTGCCGTCCGCGAACGTGTCTTTTCAATATTCCCCCCAGTTACACGTAAAAGCAACCTTTAACATTCGGAGTTTGTTGTGAATTCTGGAGTTCCCCACGCTGCCCTCCCTGCCCCCCCCCCGCCCGCCTCCCCCGGACAACAAACAATTTTCTATAAATCACGCGTGTACAATCACGTAAATCACATTTCCGCATGGGGCGTTTGGGGCAGGACAACGTGAAAACACCCCCTCCCCAAAGAAGGGAAGTGAAAACCATCAGGCCTCCGCGGGTGTGCTGCGGCTTCCGCACATCAGGGGTCCCGGGATCGCCTCAGCGCACGTTCATTGAGCGCTCAGTACGAGGCGGGCACTGCGGCGGGGGACGGACAGACGGTGCGCCAGGCACGCGCCCCTGGAGTCCGCGGAGATCCTGGACAACCTTCCCGCGCAGCGCCCTTCCTGGGCTGGGCTGGGCGGGACAAGGCTGGACAAGGCCGGCCCTGCGTGGGGTGTCACCGGCCTTCCCCAAGAAAGTCTGGAGAGGCGAAGACGAGGGCAGGGGGTGAACCCGAGAGGAGGAGGAGGAGGAGGAAGGAAGACGGATGTGTGGCAGAAAAGGGGGCTGCGCTGGAGACCCGGACTCCAGGCGCTAATCCAGTCCTCAGCTCCTTTCCCTGGCTTCCCAGAGCACGTAAATAATAAATAATTCGGCTCCTAACTGGTTTTTGTGCGAGACTACAAGTCTGTAGCTTGAGGTTGAGAGAAGGGAAAGTAATCCACTGAAGGAGATATTCCTCCCTGCTAGAGACGCGCTTGACGCCAGTAAGGGATCGAGGAAAACGCCCTGGAGCGGAGGTGGGGAATTGAATGAAGACCTTTGGCCAGAAGGGCTCAGCCCCCTTGGGGTGTGGAGGTGAGATGGCCTCTGTACACCGTGAGTTCGAGACCCACCCCTCCGCCGGGAGCTGGACGGTTCCGTCATGTAACCCCGCTTGGTGGGGTTCCCCCTCTCAGACATGCTTTCCCACAGGACCCACGAGTCGAGAATGGAGGGATAATTTAATGCTGATATGCATGAGGTCCATCCAGCAAGCACAGCGAAGAAGAACTCTCCAGGTTATTCTGGTTCGGGCTGATTTCGGGCCTGGCCCTTCCCATCAAATACCTTTCGACTTCGGAAGACCTTGTCTGCCTCGTGCCTGGTGGAGTCCGCCCGCAGCCCGTGTGACTTATTCTCCATGACTTCATCAACTAACACCTCCTGTGGAACCCCCTTGCTGCTGGCTCTCGCACCGCTGTGCTCCAGGGCCGGGAGCTGAGTCGCTTGGACGTGTCTTGGCAGTACTATTGATTTCTGAGTGTATTCCATTACTCTGCCTTGGAACTTGGTGAGAAAAATTCATGAGAAAGATGTAAAGATGTGTTGCCTTCTTCTGCCTTCCCTGCCATTGTGGAGGTGCCACCGCTCTCCCGTGCTGGAAACCTAAGCGTCACCCTTGACTCTCCCTCTGTGTCGCCGTCCTATCCAAGTGCTTTCCAAGTCCTGTCAATTCTACCTTCTTCACGTCTCTCCTTCGCCTCGGACACCGCAAACCTTCTTCCCTGAGTGCTTGGACTGCTGTCTGCCTCAAGCCTCTGCTCATTCCTGCCAGCCTCCGCTCAGCTCTCAACTGACATTCCTCAAGTATAGATCTCCCCAAGTAATTCTCCCTCACCCCTAATGGCTCCCTGCTGCCTCCAGGGTCAACCAGAAAATCCTCTGTTTGACAACCTCCACGTTCACTTTATCCCGGCTGTCTTGTTCTCTTCTCAGTAGATCCCAAGTTCAACATTATCCCCAATCTCTTCATTGCCTATTAATATTCTCTTCTATAGACTGTGTAAGGTACTACTTCCTGCATGACTAAGTAGTCATGAATTTCACCCTGCTTCCAAAATCTGGCCAACAGCTTCTTGGTTCCAGTTGGCCTGTAAGGTTACCATGGATTTGTCTGCCTGAATTTTTTAGTTGCTATCGTTTTGGGCTGAAGGGACCTCACAGACCATCCACTTATGCAATCCTCATCTCTTTTCTGGGTCCCAGTCCCAAATCAACCAATATTCCTCGACATTTCCACTGAGACGTCCCCTAGGCACCCAGATTAATTTCCAAAGCAGAAGTCGTTATCTTAAAAGGAACAAGCTGCTGGTAATATAGATTAGTGATTTTATGTATAATCCCTCCCCATTTTTTTTTAGTTTTTTATGCAGAAATGCTCAAGCTCAATAGTGTTTGTTAAATAGTGTTAAATATATATATGTATATATAAACTTGTTTTTAAAGAACCCTATTTTTCTTGCCTCCAGACCATCTCTCTCAATTTATCCTACACGCAGCTTCCAGACTGGTTTTCTTTAAGCACAGGTCAATGTCACTTATGTAAGAGAAGCTTCCAAATCTCTTACTTGACTGCACAGTAAAATTAAAAACTCCATAATTTGCATTTTAAAGCCCTTTACAGTCTGGTTCCAAACTTAATACACATCATTCCCATTGACACACTCTGTGTTCTAGCCAAACTGGTGAGCATGACATTCCTCGTATGTGATATTCCTTCTCTCTCCTCTGCCTTTGTATTCCCTGGATGACGTTTCTCATTGTCTCACCTTTTTGGAATCCCTCTTTTCTTCAGGTGCTACTGCTGGGGATGGAAGCTCAATTTCAGGTGGACAGTCTCGGGCAGGTAAAGGTGGGAACTTCTAAATCTTAGAGTTCTCACGAGACCCCCCAGGAAACGACTGGGAATCGAGGTGAACCGAGCTATCTCGTGTATTTCCGCCTCTTCCCGTGAGAAACGTGATGGGAGAGAGCTCTCCCCGCCCTCGAGATTGTCCCGGATCTGGGCACACTATTGTTATCTAACAGCACGGTATTCAGATGCAAACTATGCTGCTGGAGGGTTTAAGTAGGATCAGGAAAGCCTGAAAGTTCTCTTGGGCGGAGGGGCGCGGAGCGGACAGGACAACAAGGCTCCGCTTTTCCTCTCTCCTCTCTCCTCTCCCCCTCTCTCCCCACTTACACTTCTACTTCCAATCTCTTATTGTAAGATCTTTGCCTCCTTGGGAGATTCTTCGCTCCCTCCTAAGGAAGAATTCCCCTGCACTTGTAACTAGACCCTGAAATAAAGCTCAACCCTTGTTCGACTCTGGAACGTCCTTTCTCTCATACGAGCATCCGGTTTGGCCAACCGAAGACCTCCGATAGAGGTAAGGGAAGACTCGGGTAGCCCACAGGCCTCTAGGCCTGGCATGCTACCTCCTAGGCTTTTTTGTGTTTTCTCAGTTCTTACTGATCACCTCTCCCCCACCCCCCAAAAAAACAACAAAAATAAATAAACAACAAAATACTTACTTTTTATCTATGAACATATTATATTCTCCCAGGCATATCTAGGCTCCTTAAGGGAAGAGACTTGAATTTTTGGCTTTGTTTCCTTAGGGCCTAGATGCCTGCTGAATTGAACAGAGCTGAACTTGTACCTGAGGAAAAATATTCTTTGAAATATATCTGATGAGCTGTCATCTGGCTTTTGATTGCTTAATTTTGTCCCCAATGAATTACTGTCTCTATGACTATTATTCCTCTTTAAGTTAATGATGTCATGTATTAGTTATTCACAAGTATCCTGGATTACTCCTTCCTTTGATTTGGATATAACTAAATTGCTTGACTATAGGTTTGCCTTTGTCCGATGACAAAGCCCACTCTGATGTAGGAATTCCTTAAAAGTCTTTCATTTAGGAACCTAAAGGAGAAAGAAAAGAAGAGGAAGGAAGAGGAAGGGGAAAACCAGTTCAGCTGATACCATCTCTCCCTAAATTTTCCAAAGACCTGCAGAGGTAGGGTTCTAAAGTTCATTCAATCAATAGACATTTC
This sequence comes from Notamacropus eugenii, assembly GCF_028372415.1. Taxonomy (NCBI): domain Eukaryota; kingdom Metazoa; phylum Chordata; class Mammalia; order Diprotodontia; family Macropodidae; genus Notamacropus; species Notamacropus eugenii. The sequence continues at coordinate 650,985,810 of NC_092872.1, forward strand.
TCAGAATTACAGAATTTAGAGCTAAAAGGGATCTCAGTAACTGTCAAGTCTTATTCATACCTCAAAATAATCCACACTAGAACATACTTTAAAAATATGCCCTTGCTTACAGACCATTTCTCTAGACTTTAGAGTAGAGCTCATTGTTAGGAAATTTTTCTTGACATCAAAATCTAAATTTTGTTTTTGTTCAGTCATTTCAGTCATGTCCAACTCTTCATGATCCCATTTGGGGTTTTCTTGGCAAAACCACTGGAGTGGTTTGCTGTTTCCTTCTCTTCATTTTACAGCTGAGGAAACTGAGGCAAGCAGGGTTAAGTGACTTGTCCAGGGTCACATAGCTAACTAAGCTAGTAAGTGTCTGAGGCTATATTTGGATTCAGGTCTTTCTGACTCCAGGCCCAGTACTTTATCCACTTAGCCTGTAGTTGAAAGTCTTAATTTTTCTATTTGCAATTTTCATCCATTATTCCTGATTCTGCCCTCCAGGACCAAACAGAAGGCTAATCTTTCTTGGATAGATACTTGGAGATAATGGACATATCCCTTCTGAAGGGATATTTATGAAGCATCCCCAATTTCTTCCTTCAGTTGTCATATGACACAGACCTGTGTTCTCTAGGAGTGTGCTGGAGCCAGCTCATATTGACTCTTGAGAGCTGATTGCTAAATTTTCACTGTAAGCACTTATACCTTGAAAATCAGCAAACACTATCAATTATGTTTTGATTTGTTTGGTTGGTTGTCTAGACTTGAGAAACTAATGGAGAAAATGTTCATAATGTAGATTCAACCTTAAAAGCATATGGAACAATTTTTGAAGTTAGTTTTTAAGCACTTATCAGCATACCCCTGCCTTTATCTTTCTCCTATTACCCTTCTCTGGACACTCTTCAATTTATCAATATTTTTACAGTGTAGTACACAGAACCGAATATGATTCAGCTCCAGATAAGATCTGATGAGGGCAGAACATAGTAGAACTATTACCTCTTCACTTTTAGTATCTGAGTGTAGGATGAAGTAGAATGGGGAGATATTTGAGGCAGGACAACTATCCAGAAGACAGCAACAGTTCATGTGTTGGGGTAGCTATTTGGGTTAGTCTAAGAGAGGAGTCAAAGATGTTCAAGTTGCAAGGCTGAATAACTGAAAAAATCATGGTGCCTCAACAGTAATAGGAAAATTGGGAAGAGTGGAAGCCTGGGGTGGGAGGAAGATTATGAGTTCTGTTTTAGATTTGTTGAGTTTGAGAGGATTATGGGACAATACAATTGAAAATGTCTTGAGAGGCAATTGGTGATGTGGGACTGCAGCTCAGGAGAGAGACTAAGGCAGGATATAGAGACCTTAGAATTATCTCCATAAAGATGATAATTGAACATATTTGAGGTAATGAGCTCACCAAGTGAAATAGTATACTGGGAAAAGAGAAGAGAGTGTAAACAGTCCCAGGACAAGTATTTCCATTGACTTACTGAAGGAATTTTTGTTCAGGTACAGGTTGTAATGGATATCTTCTGAGCTCCCTTCCAACTCAAGACTCTCTGATTCTGCTAGAGTGACTTTTACGTTGACCATCACCTAGCATAATGTAGTATACGGAAGTACCTAATAAACAGTACTTAATGAAGTGAGAAGAGTAAATCTGGGTTACTGTATTTTAATTCTTTGCTTTAACCCAAGTCACAGAACTTGGAAGATAGTTGAGAGAGCCTGAATGATGTCTAAACAGGTCCAGGCATCAGTCCATTTTGGCAGAGATGAAAAGCTTGAAAAAGTTTCTTCTGCTTGCCAAGACAGAATTGGAAAAGAGACTAGAAATGTTTCCGGTGATAATGCAGCCTGCCTTCTCCAGGCATGCTTCCAAATTACTTAAACTTCAAGATTTTTTATTAAGATCTGAACCTACAATTTTACTTTTCTTTCTTTTTTTTAGGACAATGAATATTTGTCACCTAAAAAATAAGACTGTTTCCCACAAGAAATGCTCTTTTTTCATGTGGTACACAATCAACATTTTAATTTGCTTAAAATAGTTTCTGAAGTATGACTGCCTTAATTCAAAGTGGATTTTTTTTTTTGGTAACACCAACTAAAGAAGAAACCTGAACAAAATCTCCTCAGTTCAGGCAGAGCTCATGAAGGTATTTTGATATTTTCATTAGATAAGAATGAAGGAAAGGAAAAACTAAATATTAAGAATTTAACAAGGCTGGCCATGTGACTAAAGGTGATGTCAAATTAAGGCAAAATACACGTTAGCTTACATCTTGGGTGCCATTGTGGCTTTCTCTCCAAGGAAAATATGAGTAACACGTACAATCTGATATTATTGCCCCAAGAAGTCAAAGAAAAAAACTTTTTTTCATTCTTTTAATGAAGTCAATCAGCAAAAAAACAAATTTATTTTTGTGTGTTGCATCATGTTTGGGGGTATTTGGCTGTTATTGGGGTTTTTTAAATTCACATAAAATAAGTATGTAAAACTGAATGTCAGCAAAGGAACTTTTACCCTGATCTGAGCAATTGTTTTTAAACCCATTTCCAGTAAGTCCTAATGCTCTGTGTTTTAGATGAATGAGTAATGAATGGGGGTGGGGAGGTGGAGCCTCCTAAGCTGGCAACTACCAGTGCCTTCTTATCCAGGCTTCATTAGAATTACGAGCATTAGAATTTTGCCCTGCAAAGTGAGATGAACAACAGTTTGTTCTGAGCCACTTTTCAATATACTCTGTGATTCTTCTTGAGTAGCCATCCCTGTCTTGGTGAGCCCCAGACTTCAACATTAGTGAATGGAGCCTTTGTATCCAGTGTGGAACCTTGTTAGCAGGATGCTCTTGGAATAGCCTAAGAAAATGGATTTCCATCTAAAGGACTTGGCATATTAGATTTCTCTGAGCTGTTAGTGTGTATTTGAAAGCAAAGTAAAAATCATATCTTCCTGAGACTTTTCTTTATGTTTTATCATTTCAAAATGATTATTTTGAATAGATTAGGATAGAAGAGCAATTATAGAATTTGTGCCATAGTCTTGTTAGCTAAGTATAGAGATTGTTGAATGATTTTCCTCCATGAAATTAACTTACAAGTGGAATAAATTTGCATTAATTCTAATCAAAATTGAAGGATGAGACCAGAAGTCACATAATGTCAATCCTTCACTCGGTGTTAGGAATGATCTATTTTTTAAAATCTCTGATTTGAATAACAACATAAAAACATCTTTTGAAATGTATTAGATTGTAATGCTACAAAGAAAAATAATGATTTTGGTTAGAAACAAAACCATTTTAAATGTTTTCCTTGAAGCAATAATTCTCCTAATCATTAGTGAATCTTGGAATGTTACTAGAAATATTGGCATAAATAAAATGTGGAGATGAGGTTTTTCTGATTTGAACCAAGAATTCCATAATGTCTCCACTGAGTTATATTGGACTAGTGATTTTTAAATGAATGCTTTATCTTTAATAGATTATAATTTTTTACTTTACCAAACATATTCTGTTGTTACTTTTGATTTTCACATCGTCTTCACTTCTGAATATATCCCCCTTTCTCTTACTCAGTTATCCATGCTTTTAGTAATTATTTCAACTTTTTTTATTATGAACTTAACAATCATCAACATACATGGTAAAGAAAGTCCTTTGGAGACGAGTCTGCAGTATGGCCTGGAGAGGATGAAGGCCTAGACTCCTTGTTAACCTTCACAGAAGACACTCCATCTTCTTACTCCTAACTAGCTGTCTCCTGTACCTAGAATTCTCTCCCTTCTTTCTTTGCCTACTGGTTTCCTTCAAGTCTGGGCCCAAATCCTACCTTTTACAGGAAACATTTCCAATTCCCCCTAAATTCTAGTGCCTTCTCTCTTTTGATAACTGCAATCCCATATATATCTTTTTTTGTGCAATAAAAAAAAAGTCACCTGAAAACAAAACCCATTGGACTTACCAACTATTCTTAATCAAGTGGAAATTGATCTGAACAAGAGTTTGCAACACATCCTTGTTTAAACTTTGAAAAACAACCTCTCATTTCTTTTATTACCTTGTTCACAGCTTTTATTCAGGCCCATTCTACTTTCAATGAGGATGAACATGGCATCAAGGTCAGCTACTGTACTGATGATAAATTCTTCAATTTGAAAAGGCCACAAGCCAAGGCCGAAGTGGAAGGAGTGTTGGTACATGATTTTCTGTTTGCAGATGCTTGTGCACTCAGTGCAGCCTCTGAAGTTGAGATGCAACAAAGTATGGACATCTTGGGTTGTAATTTCTATTTTAAACTTTGTCAAACTCTGCTATCTTATTGTATTTACAACCTATGCAATTAAGAAATTCCTTTCTAATGATCTAATTAATCACTTATGGAGACCATAAATCTGAAGGACACAGAACACCTTCTTTGTCCTAAAACAGATTTAAGGCTGGCTGTTTTTGGTATCTGATAGCTAGATTTAATATCTAGCTCCGTGGATTTAGCCTATTGCCTCTACTTTAACCAAATTTTCAGGTAAACAGTAAGTATTGCTTATCAGACAGTTGGAAGCCATGTCTGTTGATTTTGATTTCTCTATATTTTCTCTGAATTTCAGGGTGCTGACTTCTTCCCCTGAACTAAGTAAATGATACATGTGCTTGATTAAAGTGATTGTTGATCCCTCAAAAAAAAAACAAAGAAAATGTCTAGTCTTCCATCTTTTTGATTGAGAACCTGGGAGTCGCAGTTTGGGTTAGTTCTAAACGTTTAGGATGTACTTGCTCTGGTGAATTTGTCCTCTTAGAATTCTCGTTTATCAAGAGGTTCATTTATTCACTAGATTGAAATTGTGAGTAGGGATAAGAGGCTAGGGATTTCATAGCTAGTGGAGAACAGACTCGATTTTATGGCTGTTTCCATAAAACAATTTGCAAAGGAATAAAAAACTATGATATAGTATAATGAGCCTGAATAAAAGCTCTGAACAAGGTAATAAAAGAAATGAGAGGTTGTTTTTCAGAGTTTAAACAAGGATGTGTTACAAACTCTGGTTCAAATCAATTTCCACTTGATTAAGACTAAGATACTGCTATATTATTCTTATTCTTTTATCCAGTTATTTACCAGAGGTAATAGACAATGAAGGACTGGGCTAGATTGAGTGTAACAGAGGATTGGGTATAGCAACATGGAAAGTCCAGTTGGACGGGATTATATCCTTGGGCCAATGCCAAATCAAGTGGGAAGATGCAAGGAGAATTGAAGGGGTTTTCCAGAGTCAATACCCTGCCATTGTCAAACAAATAGAAAGGGATCCTGGCAGATTGCATATTGACTTAGAAGACACATGAACGTTATCTATGTTGTATTGTATTTTTATTTATTTTGTTAAACATTTCCCAGTTACACTTTAATCTATTTTTGTAGCCAGCTAGTTTGGCCCATTTTGATACCTCTGGTCTAAGACACAAGCAAACAAACAAAAAAAAAGGTAAAAATTCTGTGAATTAATGCTTAACTCCCACTCCCTAAGCATCCCTCCCCTACAACACCCACCATTCTCTGCACTCAGTCCCACAATCTAGCCTGCTACTCCTTCCTCCTTCTAGTGTTAGGAGACACAAGCCCTAACATGCTGAAATTTGTGGAGGCCTTGAGAACCAGCATCTTGGCAGCATTTTGTATTGTAGAAGATCTCTATAGGAGAATGGAGGAACAGAGCGAAATGGCTGGACTTGAAACATCTCAACTCCAGACCTACCATTCCCTTCCTCTCATAGCCTCAGATATTGTAATAGCGATTCAAATGGAAAGATCTTTCCCATTCATTAATAGGCCCATGTGACCTGCTTAAATCACCTGGAAGCCTAAGTCACGTGTGGTGGGAAGAGCTTGCTGAAAGGGTGGAACTGGAAGGGTGTAGTGCAGAATGGGGGAGGAAGTGAGGAGGGAGGGGTTTAGGGGGGAAATCTTGGGAATGCCTTTGTCCACGACAGTGCTAATGTGCATTGACTTTTTAGCTTAGCTACTATGACAGATTTAGCTTTCTGGTTTGGGGATTTGGCTTTCCAGTGTCTGAATAAATGTTTTTTTTCTTCTGCCTTCTATATGGAGAATCCTTTATACTTTGCGATTCAGAACTATGCCAGAATATTCATAGCTGTTCTCAGAGCTGTGAATATTGTCTGGGCGATACAGATATCCAAACCCCAAATGACAGAAGTCTGCCCAGGCTGCAATAGTAACTACACTCTACTTCCTGGCCAGAAATTAAAAAAAGAGGAAATGGGACAAGGCGTGTCTATGTGTGTATGTGTGTATAAGAGCTGTGTGTAAGTGTGCCTGAGGGTAAGAGTCATCAAGATATTCAAGTGAAGAATGTGAGTTTTCCAAAAACTAAAGAGTTCAATAAGTCTGGGCTTCCTTGGATTGTGGAGAAGCAAGTGTCAGTGGCTTATTCCAGAGTGTGCCTGGAATCCTGTGGGATTTCCCTGCCCACTGTATTCCCCCAAAATTGACTGAGCAGGCTGGACTATAAATTTTCTTAGGGTTGATTTTTCTACCCCTTCTCTTTCACATGGGCCAACATATGATTTAGGACCACTGTGGCCTCAACAGTACCCTCAGAAAGGGAAGTCTCCTTCAGGACTCACAGGTCTCACAGTAGGCAGGAACTGGCCATTTAAGGTAGGTCAGGTCAGTCAGTCAATAGGCATTTATTAACCACCTACTATATGCCAAGCAATGTGATAAACTCTGGGAATAAAAAAGAAGATAAAAGACAATCCCTGCTCTCCAAGGAGCTCACAACATGCAAACCACTAGGTACAGATTGTACTATGTACAGACTGTACTACATACAACATATACAAGATAAATTGAAGATCACCAACACAGGGAAGGCACCAGCATTAAGACTTCTCATGAAAAGTGAGATTTTAGCTGAGATCCAACAGAAGCCTGGGAAGTTAGGAGAGAACTCCAGAAATGAGGGGATGATATTGATACAAAGGTGCCCTAAGGGTTACTTTCCCAGGCTCTCTGAGGGGGTGTGAGGCTCATTTTACAGTCCATCCTATAACTTGAGGATATCCTAATGCCCATTCCCTGATACCATGCAACTTGTACCAAAAGAATTACTTTTGTCCCCCTTATCCTATGTTCCCTGTCCTGTCATTCATCTTCCTCTTCCTGTGTCATGATAACTTTTCCTTATTTTGTAAGCAACCACCTTCCTCCCCTTGTTTGTACTTATCCTGTCCCTAGATCTCCAACCCCCATTTGAAACCCTAAAAATTACATCATCATCCTACAGGATGATGTGTAGCTTTCTGTCTATATAAGTCTGGTTCTTTTCCTATATCAGGGCCTTTGTTCAGCTCCTTGAAAAATCTTAGGCTCCCTGCTTTTGTGTCAATAAAGCTCCCATTGGGTCTAAGTGAAGTCTTTCAAATCTGAACCAGCTCTCCCAACTCTGACCTCAACAGGGACAGTCAGTGAAAATGCTGGGAGTTAAAGACATGGAACGTTTAGAGTGAGCAAGGAGAGGGGGATCACTGGGTCATAGAGTATATGAGGGAAGGTAAGGAATAAAAAGATTGGCAAGGTAGTAATGGGTGAGGTTATGAAGGGCTTTAAAAGTCAAACAGAGAATTGATATTCAATCCTGGAGGCAATAAGGAACCACTGGAGGTATTTGAATGGAGAGGGCGTTGAACAGAAAGGGGTTGTGATGTGGTCAGGCTTGTGCTTTAGGAAGGTCACATTGACAACTGAGGGGAAGATGGACCAAAGTGGGCAGAGACTTGGGACAGCGACATTAGCCAGCTGGCTTTTGAAAGGCTCTAGATGGGTAGCTGAACCCAGACTCCCTGGGAAGTCTCGGAAGAGATGGATGAGACAGGTGGCTGGACCTGGGTTCATCCAGGGCTCCCCAGGAATGTTTTGGGGCACAGATAAAGGCTGGGAGGCAGGTGGACTAGATCTAGGGCTCCCTGACAAATCTCTGTAGAGATTTCCATATAGGAGCAGTGTTCACCTTAACTGTGCTAAAGGGAGGATAGATTTTCCAACTCTCTCTATAGCAATTAGAATCTTCTCCTAGATCTCTAAACCCATGCCAGTGTTAATCATACAAGCAAGAATTAACATAAAAAGAAAAAAGAGAGATTCAACTTCTGTACTGCTACCTGCCACCAGGGATATTAGGAGGGGAAAAGCTCTGAGCCTCCAGCTGGGAGCAGAACTGGAGAGGTTTCTCCCAATCCTCACCCAAGGGCCTTTGCCCTTTCTGAAGGAGCCCAACACTACCCCAGAAGATGCTAAGACTGAAGCACAAGCAGTGTAGATAGCTGCCATGGAGAGGGAGTCTGGTGAATTTTCTCATCCATGCTGAGACACTATTCCCTCTGGGGGTCTAGCCCAACCAAGCTCTGCAGTGGCCCAGCCCAGCAGCTGAATAATCGTCATCACGATTCTGTGCACTGTGATCCTCCTCCAGCTCTCCCTGATCAACATCATCCTGATCTTCCTTCTCCTCCTCATGCTAGCATTTCTATAGCTCCTTTAGGTTTGCAGAATGCTCTAAAAATATCTCCTTTTATTTTCACAACCAGTCCTAGGAAACAGATGTTATTATGATCCCCCATTTTATGGATTAGGAAACTGAGGAAAACAAAGGTTGAGTGACTTCACCAAGGTCACACAGAAATGTGCCAGACACAGGATTGGAATCAGGTCTATCATGGGCTTCCAAGTCAGCTTTCTATCCAATATACTACACTATTTCTCTCCAAAAAGCCTCCCAAAAAACAGGCTGAGAGAGCCAAGTTAAAATGATATCACCAAATGGTTAACTCTGAGATAGTATCTGCTTGATAGCAACATTCACAACCCAGGTGCTACATATACTTAAAAATATACATACAGCATTTTAAGGTAAACGATCATTAAAACTGATTGTTACATTATATTACTAAGTACATCCATTTAGTTTAGATTCTTCTTACAGATGTAGAAAGCTTTTTTCTGATTGCCTTTATCCCTCTCATTCTTTAAGCTAACAAATCATTCTCATTCAGATGTACAATTTAAATAATTCATATGGTTTACAGACCAACATTTTTTGTTGAGCTCAACAATATGAAAATGTACAACAAAACCTCTTGCAATTTCCAGGAACAAGTTTCCACCCAGTGGAATACTGAGGTTTAACCAAAAGGTCTACATTTTGTTCAGAGAATTATCTCTGAGTTACATTAATGAAAGAAGATGAAGATTTCTCAGCTGGTGGTAAGGCAGCAATTTCCAATTTGGTCAAATCAGCATTATCATAGAGTGTTTATTTCATGTTTCTGTCAGACCAGACCTCTGGTGTGGACAATCTAACAAGGATGTACTTGTAAAAGACTACTTTTACAAAGCTAAGTATTAAAATTTTAAGAAAAAAAGTCTCATAACAGGAAATAAATATTGGTTGGTTGTACCAAAGAGAGTCATGTGATTGCTTATACATTGAAAACTACTAATAAAATCATACAGAAAATATTTTCTCTGTGCCCATTTCACTCAGAAAAAAACTAGATATAATCTTGTAGGGAGAAATTGCAAATAATGCATAATTTTATGAGATTCAGGAGGAAACATTAAAAGGCTCTATGTAATTTCCAGGTGGTAAAGAGACAAAAATATCTAATTGTTGATGAAAATCCACCACAGATATCTTTAATGAGTATCAGTATGTTTCTTATTAGTAGGTCAATGGTGACTAATCTCGTGTTTTACACCTGGAATTTAGCATACAATTTTTTTTAATAATGAGAATTATTACTGAGTTTAACAGCAGCTGCAATTGCAAATAAATGGTCTCTGATAGCACACAAAGATTTACCATATATAATGGAGTACGGTTCACCTATATTTTAAAACTAAACATTTTAGGATTGTGTCAATGCTCATTATGTAGGAAAAAATACGAAGAACCTTCAAGTTAATCTAGTTTATTCCTGTCAAATTACAGAAAAGAAAGAAACCTGAAGCCCTGAAGTGTTGAGTAACTTGCTGAATATCACAGTTAGTTAGATGTAGGATCAGAAGCCAAGAATCCTAATTTTTTTTTAAAAGAAAAAATTATTTATGTAAATCATTTTGGGGGGCTGACATTTTCCCAAACCCAATACAGTACAGTATTTTCCTTAAATTATATGAAAAGAAAGAATATATGTTCATGAAAAACATTCCAGGAGAATCTAGCCTAACTTGCACAGGAGGAGTAAAGCCCTACCACAGATTGTTGTTTTTTCCTTCTTTCTGAAGAGGACCATGGGCATCAGGAATGTGTACTCTTGGCTTGCAGGTAAATTGGATTTAAGTGAGGGAGAGCTGTGCACAGTCACCAGCCTTGGTAAGGAATGGGATTCATGCTGGACCCCTAAAAGAACCTCAAAGTCCCAGAACCAAGTCTCTGGCCCTCATTGTCTGCACCTAGCCTCACCCAGGCTATTTCATCTCTCCTTAATTCCATCTAGACTTCTTCTCTGTTATCTTCCTGTCACCCCAAACTATTGGCCACTCCTTGATTCCATCCAGATCTTCCCACAGTCTCTCTCTATAAAAGGTCCATCTTACCTCCATTAAATTGTTCAGATTCTTAAAATCTGGCCTGTATCACAGACTCACCAAGAATCTCACCCCTCCCCCCAACTGATTTTTTTTAATAAACTTTGTCTCTTCCTGAAAGAAGGCTTGAGTCGAATTCTTTTGAGGCAGAACCTGTGCCTTTTGTCCTTGAATTTCAGCGTTATCAGCACCCCTAGACTGTAACAGCCTCACTTTCTCCTCCATAGCCCTTTAGGTCCACTGACAAGATATAGATCAGGACTACTGGAAATGCCCTGGGATGCAGTAGGAAACATTAGCCTTTTTTAAAGCTAGTCTTTTTGTCTCACTTTGACTGAGGCAACACCCATTCAGTGATTTAGGCTGGTTAAGAAATGAGCCTAGGAATTGCCACTTTTATCTAATTAAAAAAAAATCAATCTGAGAGGGAAAGACCCCCAGGGTTTCTGGTCAAAACAGAAACAAATACTATTTACATTCACTAGGAGCCCTCAGCACCCAAATGACAACCACTAAGTGGTGCTTGGGCTGGGACCTATAGTTGTCCAATAAATGAGAGCCATCGTGAGTCGGGTCTTTAAGATTGAAATCTAGCCAGTAAACCCCAAGATATCTTGCTAGGTTTCAGCAATCAAAATTAACATTCCTTTGGACAGGGCACCAGCAGGTGAGGGAATAATACTCCATGTGGACAGAGGGAGAGGAAGGAGGAGAGGAAAGGGAAAAGAGAGGAGAGGAAAGAGCTGAGTTACCTAACTAGAACTGGCCAATTGGGGCTGATGAGGAATGCATGACCTTTATGAATCTGGGTTCCCACAGTTTGAGAGGGGGTTGATGAAGAATTCATCACCCTTGCCTTTTTTCCCAAATGAATTTGAGTGCCTGCTTCTTGAGAGGGCAAGATGGTGAGATTCAAATAGACTGGTCATGAGAAGCCCATTATCTCACGTACCACTTAAAACCACTTTAGGAGATGAGATTCAAGTAGGCTGGTCAATGAAAAAACAAAACTAATAGGGGCCCCTAATAGTGAGTCAGAGAAGATACAATTTTAGTCATACTTTTAGCTTACTTCTAAATTACTTTCCAGAATTGCTAGACTAATTCACAGGTCTAACAAATAGAACATCAATGTATCTCTCTTTCCACAACCCCTCCATCTTTTATTATCTTTGCTACGTGTGAGGTGATACCTCAGAGCTATTTTGTTTCTTATTTCTCTTATTTTTAGTGATTTGGAGCAGTCTTTCATAGGGTCCTTAAAAGCTTACAAATCTTTTGTGAACTTGGGGATATTGTTCTTATACATTTGTATGTTTCCTACATATCTTGGATATCAGGTACTTATCAAAGATACTTATAGAAGTACCCCAAATGACAGCTTTCCTTCTTAAAAAATACTGTCTTACTTAGTTACTATGGCTAAACAGAAAAAAATCACCCTAAGTAATGAGCCTTTCTTTTTTTTATTTTTTTTATTTTTTTTATTTTTTAATGTTTAACAATCACTGCCATACAATTGCGATTTTATCCCCCCCACCTACCCCCCACTCCCCCCCTCCCTCCCCAAGACTGCATACAATTCTGTATAGATTCTACATATACTTTCCTATTGAGTATATTTTCACTATAGTCATGCTATGTAGTCAGACTAAGATAAATGAAAGAAATCGTATAACAAATCAGAACATGATACACAAACACATACACATACACAAACATGATCTGTTACATTATGTGAGTGACTTCCATATTTCTCTCTCTGAGTGTGGAAGGCATTTTGCCTTGAGAACCACCATTGGGATTTATTTATTTATTTTTTTGTAAGAAGTTCTTGTGTTATTACAAAAATCTAGGTCTACCAGAAAAAACTCTCACACACTGTGGTCGTTGCTGTGCATAAAGTTCTCCTGGTTCTGCTCCTTTCACTCAGTATCAGGTCATATAAGTCCTTCCAGGCCTCTCTGAAGTCTTCTTGTTCATCATTTCTTATGGCACAATAGTACTCCATTACATTCATATACCATAATTTATTCAGCCATTCCCCAATTGATGGACATCCCCTTGACTTCCAGTTTTTGGCAACTACATAGAGTGCTGCTATAAATATTTTTGTACATGTGGGACCCTTTCCCATTTTTATGATCTCTTGGGGATATAGTCCTAGTAGCAATATTGCTGGGTCAAAGGGTATGAGTAATGAGCCTTTCTAATCAGACTGTCTGTTCTTTGTATAACAGATGAACAGTTTCTGAGTAGGCCCCTACTCAAGGTTTTTTTTCATTTTGGTAGAATGTTAATAAAGGTATTGATGAAGTTCAGGGGCACTCCAAAATGTTGGGATGCAAGGTGATCTGGAAAAATTTCAATCAGGTTGTCTCCAAATCAAGTAAGGCACTTATCAAGGCATTTATTTTGGGTAACACAACATACCAAGTGTGCTCTTCTGCCTCTTAGAGAAAATGCAGCTTAAGGGGGACCTCAGCTTAAGGGAGATGAGTCCTTAAAGGAGAAGCCTCTAAGGGAGACACTCTCTGATTAAGGAAGATGCACCCTAGCCCAGAGAGGCTAGGGATTCTTATAGAGAAAAACTTACTACAGTTGGTTGGGGAGATGGGGCAACTAGGGGACAGTAGTTCAGAGTTTCGGCCATTATCTGTTATTATTAGTATTTATTCCACTGCTCAGTCCAGAGTAAAGGGTTGGGGTGGGGGAGAAAGGGGTGGGTAATTAGTTTCAGTATTTAATGGACTAGAGTACTTGAATCTTGTAATTTCCTAAAGTGGTACTTGAGATAATGGGCTTCTCATTGACCACTCTATTTGAATCTCATCAGTATCAGGGGGCAGAGGAAATGTGATGTAGGGGAAAGAGGCCTTGATCAGAAGTATGGAGACTTTAGTATAAATTTCAGCTCAGCTACTTGCCACATACCTATATGATCTTGGGTAAGTAACTAAATTTCTCTGTGCCTCAATTTCTCCATCTATAAAATGAGGGGGTTGAATTAGATGATATCAAAAGTTTCTTTCTGTCTTAAAACCATAATCTGGTAATTGTGACTCAGTTTGTGGCAAAACAAACTACCAATCAAAGTTTTAAGTTTTCTTGTTTATCAGATTTACCAGAGTTGTGATACAAATCATTAAAAGCTGTTCATCAGTTTGGGGGCATATATATGTTATTAGTAATTATCAGATTTTAGGGTCACATATCATTGGTAACATCAAATTGACACACAAGTCATTGTCAAACCATACTATTAAAGTCCTTACCTTATTACAGAAAAGCAACTTACATAACAACAGTGTTGTTCAGCTTTGTCTAACTCTTTATGTCCCTATGGACCATACTGTCCATGAGGTTTGCTTGGTAAATATATTTGAGTGGTTTGCCATTTCCTTCTTCAGTGGATTAAGACAAACAGAGGTTAAGTGACTTACCCAAGGTCATACAGCTAGTGTCAGAGGCCACATTTGAACTCAGGTCTTCCTGACTCCAGGCCCAATGATCTATGAATCAAGACATCTAGCTGCCCATATACAACTACTCAGTCACCAAATGAAGGTATAGAACAAAATGAAGATGCTCATCCTAAATTAACATATTTATTCCCACTTCATCTTTATAATATAGAAGTATATTTGAAACTTTATTTCTTTAGTCTTAAAGAAAACCTTTTCCAGACTTCTCATTTGAAGTGATAATCACTTAACATCATTTTTGGACCTCAATAAGGGCCAGAGCCTGAATTAATCAACCAGAAAGAGAGCCTGGACCTAAAAGCCTCTTTCTTTTCTGAGTAAACTCAGAAAATACCTCTTCCTATGTCAACAAAGTCAAATTGGGATGACTTAAGTGCATTTTTCCTCTGTTTAAGGATGTGATACTTAACCAGAGATACTATCCTGAATAATAGGACTTTTCCATATCTTAGTATTTTATGGACATATACTATGGTAAAGAAAACACAGATATCCTGGGTCATAATTTCAATTGACACTTTGTCAACTCTTTTATCTTACTGTATTTACAACTTACTCAACTAAAAAAATTCCTTTCTCATGGTATAGTCACATATGGGGATCATAAATCTGAAGGACAGACATCCTCGGATTGTCCCAAAACATATTTAAGCCTGGTCATTCTTTTATCAGTTAGTCAGAACTTACGTTTTGGCTCCTTGTATGTACAGGTTAAGCTAGCTTCCACTAGCTTTAAGGGAATAAATAATATGAATTTATATGTCACCTAGCCTGTTTGTCTCCTATAACCAAACTTTCAGGTTGACAGAAAGTAGGTTAAGTGGATAACAAAATTTCTTAGGGAAATGGATTAAGGGTGGTAACCAAAATTTAGAATAAAAATAACTCTTGTCTTGTCTCCACTCACCAGAAGTAAGAGCAAATAATTTGTCTAAAATCAGTCTTCTCTTTGTACATTCCTACCAGTATTGACCAAGGATTAAGGTATTGATCTCCGGAAGAAGGTCTTTTATTCACTCTGGGAGAACTCTTGAGGGGAATGGTCAATGGAAGAACTGTGTAGTTTGGAATGGTAACCTCAAATAGCATTTAACACATTGTTATCTTTTTTTGTCCAATATTTCTACAAATGTCACTTCAAAAATCATCTTGGGTTGAGAGTCATGTCAAAGATCATGAGGATAACTAAACCATTTGGATATTTCTCTTCAAGCTAGAAATAGTATGGATATAAAATGTTAAATGAAATTTTTTTGGCAGATTTGTGCCTAAAACAGAGAATAATTATATTTTTCTCCAACATTAGAAATGATAAAATGTTACATGGGCATTAACTTATCTAAACATGCAATAATCCCCTACAAAGACAACTTTAAAATGATTCTGAAATGAACAAATAGAGAAATATCCATGCTCAATATCAGATTGGGCAAATATAGCAAAATATAGCAAACTAACTTACAGATTTGTTACATCAGCTGAAATGTTATTTCATTAGATATATATATATATAAAGTCATAATAAGATTCATGTGGAAAAACAGACAAAAGAAAACAACAATATAAGAAAAAGAAAACAAGTGAAGATATCTAACACTACTAGATATCAAAATGTTTGCTGTGTGTGTATTCATTGTGGAACATATATTTGGTGGAAAGGAAGTGAAGTAGTAGATATAAAACTTGGGCATTGCTTTACTCATTAAGAAATAGTGATCACAAATTCAGCTTGAACCTGAAAACCACATGTCCTTGTCTAATAATATTAAGAATACAATTATCTATAATTCTAGCCCAGTACATACACTCCCTTTGTGAAGAAAGAAAAGTGGCTAAGTTTCTGGACCCAACCTCCTACTTCCCCTTCTGGCAGGAATTAATGTCTCCCTTTGGAGAAGGGTGGAGGGAGAAGAGGCTAGGGATATCTATTTTGCTTCCCTTCAAGATATACAACAACACTCCCATGCTACATTTGGGGGACAGCTCTTGCTACAATACCATAAAGCAGAAATGATAACATTTGATAGTGGAAAATGAATAGAACGAAATAGCAAAATCATTAACAGAACCTAAATTATAACATATTAGTGTTCATAAACACTTTAAAAAATGATGAGAAATGAAATCATTCTTCAATAAAAACTACTGGGAAAGAAAACTGGATAAGTTGTATGGCAAAAAATGAGATTTGGATGTATATTTTACACAGTATGCCATAATCAAATTTAACTGGATTTATTAAAAAAAAATTTAACTGGATTATATAGTATATATATATGATACAAATATATATATGTGTATATATATATATATATATATATATATATATATATATATATATATATATATATATATATATATATATATATAATGTAAGGACATTTCTGGTAAAGAAATAAGACGTCACCAAGTACAAAATCGGTAAACAAGCATTTCTTAAGAGCAGTGGTGTCAAACTCATAGTACTGCAAAATGACAATCCCTTTTTGTCCTTTGGTCTTTCAGTCCACAGTTTGAGCGCCGGGTTCAAGTGTAGGTGTCATAGTTTAGAAAAGATCCTTGATAACTCCATCTGATCACTTCATCTTCCTGGCCCTGATCAGTAAAGAATGCAAAATGTACGCTTGCCAAAAAGACAATTTTATGGAGAACTCCCATGGGGCAGGCGATCACATGGTGGTCAGAAGAAGTGATACAAGAACACTCTTCAGGTCTCTCTCAAACTCTGGATTTGACTGTGCCACATGGGAGACACTGGCACAGGACTGCTCAGCATGCTGGTGCTGTACTCTTGGAGCAAAGCAGAATTGAGACAGCACAAAAGCAAACGTAGGATGCGCAAATCTGGAGTATCCACCCCAAATATTCACAGGGACTACCTGTGCCCAACCTGCGGTAGAGCATTCGAGCTGTATTGGTCCGATCAGCCACAGTCGGACACATTGTAACCTCCCTTTATCATGGTGACGTCATTTTGGTCCTCTTCCAAGACGAAGGTCGACAACCAAAGTGAGGGGATCTCTGAGATTTCCTCCAGCTCATTCAAGTCCCGGTTTGGTAAAGCGAGTCATGAGGAAGGCAGTCAGAATATAGATCATGCATTCTAAAAGTGGGTTCCAGGAGTTGGGGATAGTCAACGTTTCTTCCTTTTTTTTTTCTTTTGAAAACCTGTCACTTGGAAGTGGGGCCAGAGGTTCTGTTTGGCCCCAGGAGCGGAGCCAGGTGGAAATCGCCAGCATTCAGTAAACGCCTACTGTAGAGAACCTTGCGGGGTTTGAAAGAGCCCCTTATCAAGAGTTCCCCTCCTCCAAGGGAGAATGGTGGCTGACGTGAGAAGTTAAGTGCTGTATCGCTCTCAGGTGCGCGCCTCGAATTCGGGTGTGGAAGTTCCGGAAACAAGGCCCTGCTAGACAGGATAACATTCAATAGAGGCCTGAGGCCTGCCTTTCCGCTCCTCACGATCCGCTCTGTTTCATGCCTCCATCGCTACCCCTGCGGTTTTTTACCGTATAAGCACCCATGCCCTGACTGATCGGCTCAGTCTGTCCAGTCAGACGGCTGGGCCCTGCCTGCCTTTTCCTCCTCGCTCGGTGAGCCCCGGAAGCGCCCGGACCTGCCGGACCGCGCTGGCCGCAGCGGCCTACTGCGTGCTAAACCTGGCGGAATGGAAGAAGCGGCAAAGCCATCCCTGCCCTCGAGAAGCGTACAGTCTAATGGGGAAGACGCCACGGAGGAGGAAACGGATCCCGAGAGGACCACGGAGGGTGAGGAAGGGGGGGAAGGAGAGAGACGACGTGAAGAGCAGGTGCGCACCGCCAGTGGGGGTTACCAGGGAAACGCAGGCGCACGCGCGTCACGGGCACACGGTGGCGCCCGCCCCCTCTGGCTAAGGGAGGAAAGACCTCTCTCCTTAGGGCGGCGGAGCTTCCGGCTTCCGCCGGAAGAGGCCTTGGGGACAGAATGAAGGACTGACTGGCAGCTTGTTCGGGCGCCGGAAGTGGATCTCTGGAGCTCGTTTCCCCGGCTCCAGGACCGCTCTGTTGGCCTCCTCTATCTACCTGTGAGCAGGGTCGGCTTCGCTGCTGCCGCCCTAGCCGGAAGCCATACTCGTTTCGTGAGGTCTCGGGTCATCGGGCTGCATCTCCTTGAACTTGACCCCACGATCAGTGTCACTTCGCGTCATGGACCCCAGGCCCTGGAGCGGCCTCTGATCCTACCTGGAACGCTCCACACACGTCCCAAATTGCGCGGGCGCCCCAGGGTCGTTAAGGTCAGACGAAAATGCTGGGGACCGAAGTCCCGAACACTGTCCCCTGATCTCTGTTCTCGGCCTTTATGTAGCGCTTGAGGGTTTGCGAGGCGCTTACCGGTGTTATCTCATTCGCTCCTCACCCCCGCCCCGGGGAATAGGTCTGCCATTGCCCCATTTTACAGATGGGGGGCCTGCGCTGCTCTGCTGCCTCTGTTTTCCAACCAGATTACCCTGTTGTCTTTTAAATGAACATAGTTGTGTGTAAAGAGCCGGTCCAGAAACGTTTGTCCTGCTGCCCTTGTAGCACCTGGGTCTCCCGTCTGTGACCCGAGGCAGTTGGACTAGGTCAGGATTCTTAACTCTGTTTCATGGATGCCTCTTTGACTACATTCTGGTGAAGGCTACCTCAGGATAGCTTAAAAAAATGAATAAAACACAGGATTGCAGTAGAAAAGTTATATTGAAATACAGCTGTCAAAAATAGTAAAGACAACAACCAGGTTTGAAGACCCCAGATTAAGGAACCCAGGACTACACAATTCCAAAGGACTCATGAGAAAGAACTGATGAACTCTGAAAGCGGATTGAAGTGTATTTGTTTTTATTTTCCTTTTGTTTCTTCATTTGTATAGTGGGTTTCATATTTATTGCCTTCTTAATGGATGGGGGAAGGGGTGAAAAGAGGGAGAGAATGTGGACCTGAAAATAAAAATGAAAAAGTTTGATATAAAAATTTTATAAAGAAAAAAAGAACCTTTGGACTAGTTGATTCTTTAGATGCTTTCCAAACAGTAGATTTCTGTGGTGACAGTCATGTTATAATGCTTATTGAGCCTTGCACCAGAAATCCAGAAGACCTAAATTCAAGTCCAGCGTCAGACACTGACCTTGGGCACACCACTTATCTCTGTATTTCTCAGTTTTGTTATTTGTATGATAAAGCTAATAATAGCACTTACCTCCTAATGTCACCTTGAGGTCAAAATGAGATAATATTTGTAAAACAAAAGAGCCTATGTAGATGTTAGCTATTATTATTCTGGAATATGTTTTCTAGATACTGACTACATCTTTTGATTATATCGGGTTGTTTTCCTGCTTCAGATGCCTTCCTCTCTCTTTTTGCTAATCTGTGACAATTTGTTTCTTCAAGAATTGCCCCAAAACTTATTTTAAAAGAAGGCTTCTTCCGCTACTTCTGTTTTACTCTGATCACTCTGAAATGCCCACAGCTCTTTGGCACCTCCATGTGCAGTTCTTACCTAATTATTTTTCTTGTAATTCATATTTTGTTCTTCTTTCTTGTTTGTATATTCTCATATATTTACTGAATGAATCTAAATCTTAATTGGCTTCATTTCTTAGGTATTAAGGAAGATATTTCTTGCTAGTTTCCTGAGTTGGGGATCCTGTGGGAGGTTTTTGAAAACCTAGTATTTTTGCTATGTTAAAAAAAAAAAGATCCAGAAGTAAGCAGTGTGGTGACTTGTGATCGTTTTAGAATGAACCTAGAAGGAAATGAATTACCAAAATAAGTCTGTTTAGTGTGAAGAGTCATCATATTTGTTATAGATGTTAGAAATTTGTTAGAAATTTGTTTTTTGTTAGAAATGTTTTTTCAAAATGAAACTGCATAAATATATACTGTAATTGATATATGAGAAATGTCTTTTGCTTATATTAACAGATATTTCAGATCTGTTGACTGTCTTTTTTTAAATTGAAATATTCAGTATTAAAGATTTTAAAAATATTTTTTGTAGGAAGAAAATGAACATAGGAATAATACTGAAGTTGGAAAATCTGATGCTGTTTCCCAGTGCTTACAGGCAGCTGCATATTCTTTGTCGAAGAAGAGTTTGTTTGGTACAATGGAAGCTTGTACCCTCCTCCACTTACCCTGTGTGTACTACCCTGTGTGTACCACAGTCCTGGCAAATAGACACATTCATCAATGTTGCTTTATCACAGTGTAGGCTTTTAAGTATAAAGAAGGTACTCAACATCTTTTTAGTAGTCACTTTATTTTTGATGCTAAGATAAAAGTACCCAGTGCCATTCTTAGTAATTAATTTTGACTACTTTGTTATTTAGAGACTTCTTATTTTTAAATGCTGCATATTAGGTAATCTTTTTTTGGGGGGGATGTGGGGAAGAAGAGAAATTTCAGTGGGCCAGTAATGCTAATAATATTTGGCATTAATATAGTTCTTTAAAGTTAACAAAGCATTATGTATTATTTCATTTGATTCTCTCAGTAACTTTTTATTATCAGAGTGGTTATTCACATTTTGCAGATGAGAATAATGGACCTCAGAAAATTAACCTTCCCATGGTCACACAGCCAGTAGTTTTCAGAAACAGGATTTGAACCCAGTTTTCTCCTGATTCCAAGTCCAGCACTCTCTGCTACCATGCTGCTGTTTTATTACATTAAGAGCAGTGTATATTGTCCTAATTATTAATGTCACATGTCACTTTCAACCTGAAGATCAAATTATTTGTGGGAATGTATATTTGAAAAGAATTAAGTAGCTATTGTATGAAAAAATATTAGCCACACATAATCTAATTGTGTCACTTAGATTTCTTTCTTCCTATGTGCATTTTTTTTATAGGGAGAAAGGCCACAGAAATCTAAATTACCTTGGAAGAACTCTAAAAAGGAACAACAGGAGGTAGAAGCCTGGAATGGAATGACTGTGGAAGACCTTGCCAGATCTATGAATAAAGACATAGGTGAGCCAGATGTTTTTGGAGGGAAAAGAAATCCAAGAATACTGAAGAGCTAGTGTTTGATTTAGCATTAGATTGAGGCAATCAAGAATGAAGAATAGAGTATCATTTGAAGAATAATATGCTAAGTGTTTTCTAGTCTTTTTCAGGTTATGGGTCATAATTGATCCTGGAACAGATTGCCATGTATGGTTTTCTATCTTTAGCAAAATAAAAACATAAATTTTTACTCATTTAACCTTTCTCAGAAATTGATGTAGATTATTAGAATGAGGCCAGAGACCGTCTTTGATATTCCTATATGCTTTTTCTCTTATCCATTTTTTTCTTCATTGATTCAACATTCCATAAACATTTATTAAGCACCTACTATGTGCAATAAACTGTATTAGGTCCTGGGGATAAAAAAAGGTGTCATTACCTTTTTTCCTCAACTTGCTAATAGTATGGGGGTAAGAGGTATACACAAATAGATGTGTAATACAGTTGAGGATATGATAAGTGCATAAGAGAAGTTCATTGAGCACAACAATGAGAGATTGAGGAAAGAAGGGTAACTGCTTAATGAGAGTGATGGAGGATCAGGGAGGGCTTCATGGAAAAGGCAGGACTTGAAGAAAAAGGATATCAATATGTGGAGATACATATATGGAATGTGTTTCAAATGTAGGTAGAAGGATTACCTTCGCAAATATATATGGAAGTGGAAGAGAACTGGATGGGAGTGGTTATTCTTTTTTTGGCTTTCATATGAAATAAAACTTGAGACTCAACTACCAGGATAAGGCACTAATGAAGGTCTTTGAACAATGAAGGTAGTTGGTCAGAACTGCATGTTTGAAAGATGACTTTGTCGACTGCACAAAGTCTGAATTGAAAAGAGATCAGTTAGTAGTCTAGGCCACAGAGATGACAACTTGCCCTAGCTTGGTGGCATTGTGAGTGGAAAAGAAGGGATGCACAAAGGCATATTTCAGAGGCAGAATTGATGGGGAGGGAAAGGAAAGAGTCTTTGTTCTACAGAGTCTCTGTAGTTTTAAGTTTAAGCCTAGAGGCCTGGGAATGATATCTGCAGTAATAGACTTTTCCTAGCTTTAAATGCTAAGATTCTAAATGGGGCAGTGAAGAGAAAGGTCTGGTTTGTGGAATAAAATCGTTTGCTTATGGAAATGGTAAATTTTAGGTGGTGGCAGGACAATCCGGTTGGAGATGTAGAGAAGGCAGCTTGGTGTTCAGGAGGTGAAGAGTGAAGCTATATATTTGGAAACCAATTGAAAGAACATAATTTTGAAATCATAGCAGTAGAGATCACCAGAGGAAAAAGTAGAGGGCTGAGGACAGACCATTGTGCAATACTTATGTTTAGGGAATTAGGGAAGAAGAGGTAGGAAAGACAGAGAAGATGAGAACTAGAATGGCATAGTATAATAGAAGCCATAGAAGGAAAGAGTGTTAAACAGTGTTAAATCTTTGTGAGAAGAGGGTCAAAGAAGATCCGAGAAAAGACAATTATGAGATGATTGACCTTCAAAAAAGTCATTTCAGCGGAGGATCTGGGACAGAAGCTGGTTTGGAAGGATTAAGGAGGGAGGATGTAGGACCAGAAAGTGATGACTACTCTATTGAGACATTTGTTGGTGAAAGAAAGGAAAGAGGATAGTAGTTAGATAGGGTAGCAGAGTTTAAGGAAAGTTCATCCTTTTTATGAAAAGGGTACTTGACAATATCTGTAGGCACAGGGAAGGGGTGACTAAAGAAGACTGAGACAGAGCAGATAATTGCTAGATCAAGTCCTGTGAGTGGCAGGAAGACATGAGACCAAGGACATAAGAGAGGAGTTAGCATTAGAAAAGTGAAAGGAAACTTCTTTCTCTAAGACAGTAATAGATTTGTTTTTGGAAATACCAGAAGAAATTTATAATAACATTTTCTTCTATAACATAGTTTTGTAGTTTTTGCTTGGCAAGGACAGCATTGGAGCCAGATTCCCAGTTAAGAAGTTGCTTTGTAATTTTCCTTTTCTGGCATTATGTTCATTAAAATATCTTAATCATATGGTTGGGATGATAAAATAAGTTAGGAAATCAAATTGTAAACTGTTTCACAGATATGTTTCTGACTTTATAGAAAAACAGTGACTCATAATGCAGGTTGTTGAAATAGGAAGAAACAAAACCTAAACCTTAAAATAACAGCTTTTTCTTAAAAATAGTTTAATGTGAACCAATATTTTATTTAACAGTGAGATTGGTAGAACTGCTATAAGCAGAGAGATGGAGTTTTGTGTTCCCCGCTCTAGAAATGCTTCACATCTCAATGCACATAGTTTAAAAAAAAAAAAAGCTCTTAATTTATTAATTCACTGCTTTCTTTTTTTTGTTTGTTTTCAAGTTCATCTTTTCTTTGATTTTCAGAATTTCTGTTTTGGTGGTGAATTAGAGTTTTAAGATTTATTGGTTTTCTAGTTTTTTAAGTTGCGTGAGCAGTTCATTGATCTGTTCTTTTTGTTACCTGTTGATGAAAGTATTTAGAGATATAAATTTTTTCCTAATGACAGCCCCGGCCACATCCCAATAATTTTGGTATATTATCCCATTGTCGTAATAATATTTAATGAAATTATCTCTTGTTTCTATAATTTGTTCTTTGACCCACCAATTCTTTAGGATTGTTAGTCTCAAATTAATCTTTAGTTCTTTTCCTTATGGTTCTTTTTTGAATAGAATTCTTATAATGTGGTCAGGAAAGATGTTTATTATTTCTGAATTTCTTCATTTGTTTGTGAGGTTTTTATGCTGTACAGAAATAATCTCTCTCTTTTTCCTTTTTGTTTCCATTCAGAAATTTCCAGAGGTCATATCTCACTTCATTGAAATTCTATTTAGATCTTTAACTTCTTTCTTGTTGGTTGGCTGTGTTTTTGGTTAGATTTCTCTGGGTCTGAAAGGAGAACATTGGGATGTCCTGCTGTTATGGTTTTACTTTATATTTTTCCCTGTAACTCATTTAGAATTTCCTTTAAGTTAAATATTTGTTAACTTTTAAGTATTTAAGTACTATACTATTTGCACTCATGTTAAGTGTTGATATTAATTCATTATCTCTGTTACCCTTTAGTAAAGTATAGTTTTACTGTTTATCTATGGCAGCTAGGTGGTACAAACGATAGAATGTCAGGCCTTGAGTCAGGAATACTCATCTTCTAGAGTTCAAATTCAGCCTCAGATACTTACTAGCTGTGTGACTTTGGGCAAGTCACTTAACCTCTCTCTAACTCAGTTTCCTTAACTGTAAAATGGGGATAATAATAGCACCCCTACATCCCAGAATTTTTGTAAGGATCAGATGAGATAATATTTGTAAAGAGCTTATCACAGTGCCTTGCTCTATAGGCAATATATATTATACATAATAATATATATGTGTTATATATATTATTATGTATAATATATCATAATCACATTATTATAATGATATATAATATGTATTACATGTACATATACTACATATGTAAGCACTATATAAAAATGGTACTCCTCCATCTACCTCCTTTAAAACTTCTCTTGCTAAATATTTTCCTTCTTTTTTCCAAAGTTAGATATACTTATGATTAACCATTTCTGAGTCTACATACTTATGCCCCTTTCTTGTTTCCTTCTGTGTCTCTGTTGAGTTAAATGTATTTTTGTACCCAACTCTGTGTGTGTGTGTGTGTGTGTGTGTGTGTGTGTGTGTGTGTGTGTGTGTGTTTCTGTCACACCTTTGTGATCATTTTGGATAAAAGTGAGGTCCAAGTGTTACTTGATTCCATTAGCTCTTGCTGCTTGTTTGTATAATCTTCTGTATGTTTACTCCAGTTACATGGGATAAATTCTCACATCCTTCATTCCCATTTTTTTCTCTATACTATTCCTTTCCCAATTTCCTTTCCTTTCTTCCTTAAGGTCATCAGCCCAGGCCAGGTCGACTTTACCACCTGACCAAACTCATATAGTATAAAGATCTTCCAGCTTTTACTCTTTCCTCTTGTCAGTCCATCCTTTATGTAGGCTCAGACAAATCTTGCTTATGCGTAGATCTTATTATGTGATTTCTGCCCCAAAATGTCCAGTGGCTTCTGTCAGCTACCAAGTAAAGTTCATATTTCTTTGTCAAGGAATTCAAGACCCTTCACAATCTGTCACTATCTTGATTTCCAGCCTTATTTCAGATTAGTCCCCTTCTCAGGGGCTGTGCTGCAGTCAAACCAAAATGCTCACTAACTCTTGAATACACTCCAAGCTTTTTCTCTTGTGTTTTTGCTCAGGTTGTTTCCTATGACTGGAATTTTCATCTTTTTCCTTTCTTGACTGTTGAATTTCTCTCCCTATCCATTAAGGCTCATCTCAAGTGCCATCTCATCTAGAAAGTCTTTACTTATGTTCTTTTTGCTAGAGACACATTTTTTTCACTATCTTTCTAATGGACTTAACAAATAACTCTGTGTGTTATGGTAATCTGCATTTGTCTTTTATCTCCCTTCTCAACCTTAAGATTCTTGTGAGTAGGGACCTTGTCTTGGTTAAACTTTGCCTCTTCCCCACTTCTTAGCCCAGTGCCCGTGTCTGTGGACTTTTAAAATCAGTATTGGTGAAATTGAACACAGCAATACTCTATTCTTCTTCCTAAAAGCTGTATCATCTCCTTCACTAGATCATGTATACGAGGCCCTGTTGAACACTACTCTTGATGTTGACTTACTTGAGCCTGAGTCACCCCTAGATGATGTTTGGATTAAAGAAGTTTTAAAAAAATCTGGCATGAAGTACAAAAGAGTCCAACTAAAACAAGATAAAGTCAGAGAAAACAAAGATGCTGTGAGAAGGTAAAAACTCAAGCTTAATATTTTTTAAAAATGGAAACACCAATGAATCACCAAGGATTTATTGAGTACTTACTATATGTTGGTTTCTGTGCTACATGTTGGGGATATAGGGAAAGTTGCTTTTCTCGAGGAGCTTACATGTGCCTAGGGAGGCATCATGTACATAGAGGAATACATTCAAAAAGATAGGGTGGTTCTGCTGGAAAGCATTAGTCAATTGAGGGAGGATGATCAGGAAAAATTGTGTGTAGGAGATGGCCTTTGAGCTGTCTTTTGAAGGAAACTAGATATTCTAGGAGTTGGAGTTGATGAGGTAGTTAGTACATTCGAGGCTTGGCTATTTAAAACATGCTTTACGAATTGCTTTATATCTTGAAAACGCTGTGAGAGTATTGAGATAAATTTTTTCTTATTTCAAGTATCCAGAGCATTTTAAAGCAACAGCTATTACTTTGAAGATGTGTTTGATTGTTAAAAATGAATGAGGATTGTGTTTCTCAGTTTGCCATGTATGATTGCTAATGCTTGAATAAAAAACTTTGGTTCAGCAAATATATATTGAATACCTATTAAGTATATACCACCGTGTTGGGAGTTGTAAGGATGCTAACTAAAAATGAGCAAGTTGAATAATAAAACTGCTTAATATATATTTTGGTCATGAATAATTTCATATATAGAACAAAAGAAGTATAATGATGTTTATGTAAGTGATGATTATGCTACAACTTATGTTAACTTAAAGAGCAAACTGAGAACACACTATATACAATGTTTCTAACATTTTTGGAATGAAAATTTTTTGCTATTAATTGTAGGCCTGAGGCAGATCCAGCGTTCTTAATCCCAAGGTTCCCAGTTGTTACCATAATGGGTCATGTTGATCATGGGAAAACAACTTTACTTGACAAACTGCGAAAAACTCAAGTAGCAGCTATGGAAGCTGGAGGCATAACTCAGCATATTGGTGCTTTCCTTGGTATGAATATAGATTATCTTTTAATGTGCTTAGAAATTCCATTTATAATTTTCATGTCAGTAATATGAAATGCAGTGTTCCAATTTAAAAGTATGGAGAGGACAGACTGAAGCACAAACCTACTACTGAATTAGATGAAATATGCTTAGATGCTTGGATAAATCCATAATTTCTTTGGTATGGGCACTCCCCCCCCCCGCTTCATCACTGCAGAACACTACTGCTTTAATGCCTTCTTATCTTAAGTGACTCTTGTCCAGATTTTTCCTTAAATCCTTCATGATTTAAGTGTTGCTGTAACAACAGTAACAACAAAAATGATCATCCTCATTGCATACCAGTGCAGTATTTGGACTGTCCATCTGACATTCCTTTCTCTAGCTACTCATGAAATAGGTACATTTTGTAAGAGGTAAATTTAGTGTTCTAATCATCTTTCTAGTCTAGGTAAATTTATAATAAACTTTGAATTTAAAATCATTCCATAATTCTAGTTGGATCATTTATTTGTAACTTTCCTAGATGTTAACAGGGTTGCTAAGGGAATTGATGTAGCCACTGTTTTCTTTTCTCTAAAATGGAATGGTATACATTTGCAAAACATAGGTTCTTTCTCTTATTCCTGATTTTTCAGGGTTTTTTTTTTTCTCCAAAATATACATAAGAATGTTTTTGGATTTTGTTGTAAGCTTTAAATTTAAAGAATGCTGCATAACAGAAGATACTTCATGTGCAGTTTAAAGATGATGTTGATTTTTCGTCTTTTTTCAATGTGAATTTGTCATCTCTATTCTGAATGCCAGTAGTTTGCTAAAAAAACAAAATCAAATCAGTACTTATTTCAGAGTAGGATACATTTAGTAATGGCACTTGTGTTTGTTTAAATTAAACATGATGCATTTTAAATTTGTCTCTTTGGAATTCTGTGTTTATAGTTTCTCTACCTTCTGGGGAAAAGATAACCTTTCTTGATACTCCAGGACATGCTGCCTTTTCAGCAATGAGGTCCAGGGGTGCTTATCTCACTGATATTATCATATTAGTTGTGGCAGCAGAAGATGGAGTAATGAAACAAACTGTGGAGTCTATTCAACATGCCCAAAATGCTCAAGGTATTTTGTGTGACTGACCATTTTTACTTTAGTATTTGATTAAATATAGAAGTATTCATGGACCTTGCACAATTTAAGAAAGCAGTTCCAGTCACAAATCTGTTCTTCTAAATCCCAAAAAGGAATTTTCATATCTTAACAGAGAGAATGCTTACTACTAACTGTGCAAAGTGTAGCAAATAACTCCTCCCTTGGTAAAATTGGAATGGTACCTACTTTTTCCTTTTGAGAAAGAGTTAGTTTTGTGAAAATATTATTGAATCTTTCTAGGAGGCAGTGCTCTCGCAGTATTGACTCTCAGTGCTTGCTTTATTGTCCCTTGTGGGATTTATCAAATCCCCATGTAGTCATAAATCAAGCTTCCAAATTTAGGGACAACTCTTTCTCTAGTATTTATGGATTTACTTTGTTGACATCTCAGGCACCTGGTGCTAATTCTTATCTCTGAGTCTGCTTAATAGATTTATTGACAGCTAAGCTCCCTGCATTTACTTTATATGAAGAAACTGTGTCTCACATAATCAGACCTTGTTTCTCTTGTCAGATCTTTATAGTAGGATACAATTTACATGAGACACAGGCATATTAAAATGAAAGGCCCCAGACACATTTCAGTGCCAGATATTTGGATCATTTAGTTTTGTATTATTTTTGTTAATGCTTCCCTTCATTAATGAAATTGAGAATTCATTATGCCAGGTATATGAGAATGAGTGCTGGTATTACTGATGATGGTTGTTGGAAGAGGGCCATGACATCAGGAAAATGATGATATGATTTGAATGAGGGAGGGCAAATAAATATTAAAGCAGTGGATAAACTAAACAGGAATGGACTCTTTTCCTTTGGTCTACTAATCTGAAATCTGTAGGATTAAGATTCTTGAGTGCAGTTATAATAAAAAGGTTCCATACTCTCAGTAGGAGTGATGAGATTGACAAAGAGCCATGAAAGCTTTTTAAAGGTCTCTGATTATGGTTGCCAAAAATGCTTGAAGATCTTCACATTCTTCAGTCTAGATGAACTTAATTATCTCTGTGTGTGTATTTTACATATACGCATAGATACATACATACATACATATATATACACACACATTTATGTTTACATGTTTTTTGCTCCTATAGCTCTTAGATAATGATAAATATATTACAAATGAATAGAGCTTCAAAGTTTATAATACGTTTTCCACATAGCTTATCACCTTTGATCCCCTATTGGGTCTTACAGTAGTGGTAGAAGGATGAAATAATTTTTAAAGACATGTAAGGAATTCCTCAGTTGTACTTAGATGTATTGTCAAAAATGTGCTTCTGTTTTAGTCTTTTAAGTACTATTTCCGTTCTCACATTGTGAGTTTGCATACTTTGCATTGCTTTTGCATTTGGTTTGCATTTGATTCTCCAGTGCATACATTGGGAAATATGAGACTTGGACTTTTGTGCTGACTCTGTCCATTAGGAGCTCTAGGACTTTGATCAAGTTGGGTGGAAATGGTGATGCATGCCCCTAATCCCTGCTACCTAAGGAGACTGAGTGAGCCTTGGGATCTCAGTTCTGAACTGCAGGAGGGCTAACATCCATTGGGTGTCCACACTAAGTTCTTTATTAATGTGGTGAGCCTCTGGGAGTGAAGGACTGACAGTCTGTCTGTGGAGGGAAAGGCACTTAGGAACAGGTCATAGCTTCCATGACTATCAGTATTGATACCTTCCCATGAGTGGCTGCTGTATATGTCCAACCAGCCTGTCTGAGAGAGGGAGAGACCCAGTCTCAAAAAGAAAAAAATACCTTGATAAAATTTAATTACTTATCTGGGCCTCAGTTTATTTATCTGTAAAATTAGTGGGATCCTCATGGCTCTAAAATTTAGTGATTCTCTTTTTATTAGGGCATTTGCATGCTTTGTCATTTTAATAAATACTCAAAAATCTCCCAAAAGTTTCCAGGGAAGTAATTAAGAGACTAAGTTAAATCAGTGACCTGCAGATGGTATAGCCATACTTTCAATAACTTTCCCACTGAAAACACTGGCCTGGTTTACATCTTTGCCACATATTATATAACAGAAATGGTAGCTAAAGTCAGTAAAGAATTGTTCACTCTTATACTTACTGTCACCATTAGATCCCAAAGTGAATGTTGTAAAGCCACTGCATAAAGGAAAATCAGTATGGATAAGGAATTATCATTTTAAGTAACAGAGGAAGAAGTTTGCTGTAAACTCATTTATCATTTCACCTTTTTGAAACTCTTATTTTTTAAAAGTTCCAATCATTCTTGCTATAAACAAGTGTGACAAACCAGAGGCTGATCCTGAAAGAGTGAAGAAAGAATTATTGGCTTATGATGTCGTTTGTGAAGAGTATGGTGGTGATGTTCAGGCAATACATATCTCTGCACTTAAGGTAGGTTGTAAGTAACTCAGCGATAACCATATTCAGGTAATGATAATAATACCTTAAATTTGTATAACCTTCAGAGTTTTGAAAGGCAGTTAGGTGGCACAGTAGATGGAGCCCTCCACCTGGAGTCTGTATTTGATCTACCAGCTGTCAGATCCTGGGCAAGCCACCTCACTTCTGTTTGACTCAGTCTCCTCACCTGTAAAATGGAGATAATGATAGCACCTATGTCCCAGGGTTGTTGTGAGGATCAAATGAGATGATATTTGTATGTGCACAGCACATAGTGGGTGCTTAAGAGGTATTGGTTTACTTCCTTGAAAATGCTTTAATATATGTTATCTTGTTTGATTCTCAGAACCAATCTGTAAAATAGGCAAAACTGGTATTATTGTGTGGAGGTTGCATGAAGTAGTAGATGGAATACTGCATTGACCTTCCTGGATTCATATTTTACCTCAGATACTACTTGCTGTGCAACCCCGGGCAAGTCACTTAATCTCTCTAAGCCTTAGTTTCCTCATATTTAAAATGAGAGGTTTGGATTTGATTGCTACTGAGGTTCCTTCCAATGCTAAATCTGTAATCCTTTGATCTTATTTTCCTCATTTTGCAGATGAGCTTCAGAAACATTAAATGACATACTTGAGGTCACACTGCTTATTTCTGGAGCTAAGATTAAAGGCCAGGTCTTCTGACTCCTGTTCAGAGGTTGTCGTGATGGCTCCGTGAAGGGTATAAACATTGTCATTGGGTTTAGAGAAATAATAGGCTAAAAATATTTTATGAAATTCTAGGAAGATTGAAACAAATCAGAGAATATAGTGGGCTTACTTCATCCGTTATTGATTGACTTTTCTATAACTGTTAGGTTTGGACCATGCCATAGTTTTCCTTTCACTTAACCAATTAGTTCCTTCTTGCCCCTTAAATACAGTGAAGGATAGTTATTCCATCCATCAGGTACTGCTTTTAAGTAATATTAGCTGTTTCCTTCATTCACATCTAAGACCCTCTGCTTGCCCATAGCAAACATCTGTTTTTTGATCATCAGCTAACATTGAACATATACACTAACACATACATACAGAGTTATATTCGTGCAGTTAAATTCTCATTCTGTCTTTACTTGCCCAAAATTTGGTATCAAGTGTTTAGAAATAATTTTTTATATTAATATTAAAACTATCTAATCCAGCTCTCGTATATCTATAATATATTTTTAGTTTTCCTGTTATATTCCCTGATGTACATTTTAGATCTGCATGAGGCATAACAATCAAGCTAATGATGAGATGAGGCTTTGAAGCTTTGGGCAGCTGGAAATATAAGACTTTCT
The DNA here is from genome assembly GCF_028372415.1 of Notamacropus eugenii. Classification (NCBI taxonomy): domain Eukaryota; kingdom Metazoa; phylum Chordata; class Mammalia; order Diprotodontia; family Macropodidae; genus Notamacropus; species Notamacropus eugenii. The sequence goes on from NC_092872.1 coordinate 651,017,584, forward strand.
CTGATCACATTAGATAAGTATAGCAGATATGTGACTCTACTAGGGAATGATGGAGGTGACTTCCAATGAGGGTTGGCAGTGAGACTTAGTTTTTCCATAGTACGTAGCAGCAGAGAGCCCCTCATTTTGAAGAAAATTAACAGTTGCCTATCTACTTATAGAAGCAGTTCTTTTACTATGAGTATTGAGTGAGAATTAATCAAATCATAAGAATCAGTGTCTTTTTGGGGAGATCTTTGAGGTTACCCAGCTTAGCCTCTTTATTTTACATACGAAGCCCAGAGAAAAGAAATAACTTGAATAAGAACACGTAGCTGGGGAGTGACAGCACCTGCATGTGACCACAGGTTTTTTTGATATCGAGTACTTAGACCTTTCTAAAATACAAATACCTTTCATTTACCCATAGTTCTTGCCCAGTTATTTTTTATAAAAATATTTTATTTTTATTTTATATTTTTCATCAGTCTTGTTAGTCCTGAGTGTCATCACCCCATACTGTGGTCAGGTTTTGTTGTTCAGTTATTTTATTTGTGTCTAACTCTTTGTGATCCCATTTAGGATTTTCTTGGTAAAGATACTGTAGTGGTTTGCTCTTTCCTTCTGTAGCTCATTTGACAGATGAGGAAATCGAGGCAAACAGGGTGAAGTGACTTGTTGAGGGTCAAACAGCTAGTAAGTGGCTAAGGTCTTCCTGACTCCAGGTCCAGAATGCCATCCAGTGTGCCACCTATCTGCCCACTGTGGTCAGGTGCTGTAGTAGAAAGAGCATCCAATTAAGAATTAAGAAACCTGTTATAATTCTATACTAATTCATAAGCAAGTTAATCTCTCTGAAACTGTTTCCTCATATATTAAATGATAATACTAGTCCTTTTACCAGCTCATATGATTGTTGTGAAATTCATATGAGAAGTATGTAAAAAGTTTGACAACTTTGAAAGATTTAAGGACCTTGATTAATACAATGACCAGATTCCAGAAGACCCATGATGAAACATGCAGCCCACTTCCTGACAGAGAGGTGATAGACTTAGAGGGTCGATAGAGACATATTTTTGGCATGATCAGTGCTAAGATTTGTTTTTGCTTGCTCATACATAGTTCTTAACAAGGGTTTTGTTTTTCTTATTCAAGGGTTTGGAGGAGGGTAGAGGAGATAGGTTTTTGTTGACTTAAAAAGCAAAAGATATCAGTGTAAAATGCATAAAATTCCATACAGATGTAAAACAACATTATTAGGAGAAACGGTGAGAGAAGAAAATTCAACAGTACAACACACATTTATTAAATACCTAGTGTGAGGTTCTAGGAATATAAAAACAAAAAGAAGATTAATAAAGGCAGGTTTAGGAGAATAAGAAGGATAAAAGAGAGGAAGATAAAAAAGTAGAGAAAAATAAAAGGTGAGATGTATGGTGGTGAATTTTAGAGATCTAGCAACAATGACTAATGTGGCATGGGTTGCTGGCTTCTTTTTGAAATTTTTGACCATGGGCTAACTTACCTTTCTAGAAATTTTCTTTTTAATTGGTTCTTATAATTAAAAGTTAATTGAATACACTTTAAGAGGAAAAAGTATAATGAAGATACTAAAGATTAGTGTACTTTCTCTCTTAAGTATAGGTATATAGTGAGTAATTGCATCACAAATAATTTTTAGTAATACTTTTTTTTTTTTTTGCTTTTCAAGGGTGACAATCTGATGGCTCTGGCAGAGGCAACAGTTGCTCTTGCGGAGATATTGGAGCTGAGAGGAGATCCCACTGGTCTTGTAGAAGCAATAGTAGTAGAGTCTCGAACAGATAAAGGAAAAGGGTAGGATTACTAATATAGATATATAAATTATATATATACAGATATATCTATATCTATACAAACACACACACGTACATATATATTGCTTTTTATCGGTTATACTTTCTAATTAAGCCAGTGCTTGGTAGTAATTATATTATGTGGCTCTATTTTTGTGTTCTAGATTTACTATTACTATATTTGGTTATGGTACGATTTTCCTTTTTTGGCTAAACATTTCTACTTTATAAAAAATTTATTGGTATCTTTAGTTTTTATGTCACCTCAATTTTTAATTTATCGCTGCATCACCAACAAGTAGTTGGTAGATTCTTTCTGTTTTCACTTTTCTCCTTCTCAGAAATATAAGCAGTTTTCTTTTACGATGTCTTGAAATAGAATGTCTGGATTCTTTTTTTTTTTTTGGTTATGGTTTTCAGGTTGTCCAGTGATACATTTTATCAAAAATTAATTTAGGAACATTTTAAGTTCCTAACTCTCTTGCTCCCTCCCCACCCTGAATTAGAGAAGGGCACCATTTGATGCAGATTTATAAATATATGTAAAATCATACTGTGGGTACTTGTATTTATCAGTTCTTTTTCTGGAGGTAGATAGCATCTTCCTTCATAGGTAGTCCAAAGATTCTCAAGTTATCTTTCCTTGATTTCTTCTAGGTCTCTTGTTTTTGATAAGAGATATCTTATACTTCTATTTTTCAGTCTTTTGAGTTTGTTTTAATATTACTTGTTATCTCATGGAATTATTAACTTCTGTTTAGTCCATTCTCATGCTTTTTATACTTCCCTTTGTTAAGCTGTTGATTATCCTTTTAATTCTTTCATTTGTTTTCCATTCCTCCACCATCCCCCAAATGGAGGCACCTGTTTCTTTTCTAATTGTTTCCTCTAATACTCTTATTTATAAAATAATTTTTATTTTATTTTTAAATTCTTATTTCATCTTCTCTAGCAATTCTGTTTGAAATTATATCCAGGACGTGTTCTCCTTCGAGGTTTTGCTTGTGTATGTTTTGGAGGCATTCTCTTCTTCAGGGTTTGTGTCTATCACAGTAATAGCTCTTTATGATGGGATTCTTTCTTTGTTTGCTCATTCTTCCAGCCTTCTTCCTGACCTATGACTTTATGTTAGTTCTGGACTCTGTGTATACGGGGCCGGGGGAAGGAATGTCTGAGGTGAGCTTAGATCCTAGTTTATGTCCTCTCGGATCCTAGTCCAGTCTCAGGGTCATTGTCACACAGATGTTATTTATTTCTGTTCTACATCATCATCATCGAGCCTTCTATGTATCAGGCACTATACTTGGATAGTGGCACCTGGGTGACAGTATGTCAGTCTGGAATCAGGAAGACCTGAGTTCAGATGCGTCCTTGACTCTCAGCTGTGTGGCTTTGGGCAAGTCACTTAATCTGTCTGCCACAGTTTCCTCATTTGCAAAAAGGAGATTAACTGCACCTACTTCCCAGGGTTGTTGGGAGGATCAAATGAAATAATATTTGTAAAGCCCTTAGCATAGTGGCACATAGAAGGCACTATGTAAATGCTTATTCTCTTTGTTTCCCTTTCCCTTCCTTTGATTCTGACAACAACCTTGCGAGGTAGGTGCTGTTATTGTCCTCATTTTTACAGATGAGGAAACTGAAGTAGCCAGTGGTTAAGAGACTTGCCTAGGGACACACAGCTAGTAAGTGTCTCAGACTGGATTTGAACTCAAATCTTCCTAACTTCAGCCCTGGTGCTCTAACCACTGTACCACAGTGCACAATATAAGGCCTATAGCTGCTTCCTTCCCTGGCATGCCATACTTAAATTCAGGTCTCCTTCTTGGTCTACCTATGCATCTATGACCCTGCATTGGTAGTCAGTGACAGAGCTGAAAGCTGACACCTGTTTCTGTTCTCTGCATAGTGTTGAGTATCTTTGTGCTTGGATATGAGATTTTTTCTGACTCTGGTACAGCCCTGGGAATGCCCTTGTTCAGTTTAGTCCCAGTTCTGGAAGGTCTTGCTAGATCCCATCCTCTGTGTTTGGAAATGAAGACTTGGAAAATCCTAAACACCTCAGGATTGCCACTATTCTCAAAAGTCATAACAGGTAACCTTTCTGTCCTTGGGAATAGTCCCTATGCCAACCCCAGCTCAAAAAAAGTCTCATTATGATTTTTTTTCTAGGATTTCCTTATCAGGACTTGATCTGGTATGCTTTCTGGATTTTATGTGGAGTAGTTGTGGAGGAGAGCACTATTTCTTTGTATGTACGATGTCCATACTATTTCTTTCTATTCTGCTCTCTTGGCTGGTCTTTGATCGTATGAATTTTCTGTGATACTACTTCCTAAAGATGGAGATTTTCCTTCTGCATCCAGTTTTCTTCCCATTCCCAACCATTTCACTCACTTCACCCAAACTCTCTCACATCAATATGTTTTTATTAATTATCCTCCTCTAGTACAGGGGTGACAGGAGCCCAGTATTTGTAGTCACGTCATTGTGGAACAATTCAGGAATGAAAGGTTGGAAAGTCCTAAACACTTCAGAATTGTCACTTATTATTACAAAAGTCATAACATCTAAATTTCCATTCCCCTGTTCCTACCTGTGTGAAATCCACAGCAGTAGTAAGACCTAGTAGTTTCAGACATAGTGATTTCTAGTAATACCATGTCTAAAGTCAGCAAGGAAGTTTATGACAGACATTTCTCATGTTTTTTATTTCAGTTCTGTACGGATTACAACAGAAACATTGGATTATTGGACAGGGACCACTTTTTAAAAAAAAAATCACAGTTGTTGACAGTTTTAAAAGAATTTTGTTTATTATGCTGATGTGGTTCCTTTTAAGAAATAGTTTTGAAATAGAGAGAAATGGTTTAGGATTAGAATAATGGACCTCCATGAACAATCCTGAACTCATTTAGAAGTATCTCATGATGCATTTCCTTGAAATTTGCTTTCTGAGATCATGGAAACATAAATGTATACAGTCATAATGGTATCATCTTTGGGTGCAATACAACGTTTTGACTACATATGGATTATGACAGTATGAGTTTTCCTTTCAAAATACTTTTTTCTCCTTTTAGTCCAGTAACTACAGCTATAATTAAAAGAGGAACTTTGAGAAAAGGTGCAGTTCTGGTCGCTGGAAAGAGTTGGGCAAAAGTCCGTTTGCTGTTTGACGAGAATGGAAAAACAATCAGTGATGCTTGTCCCAGCATGCCAGTGGAAATTATAGGTTGGAAGGACCTTCCTTCTGCAGGAGATGAAATTCTTGAAGTAGAATCTGAGGTATATTAAGTTGCTAAATATGCTTTTGTTGATATTGCAAAAAGAGTGTGTTTATTTCAGAAAATAAACTAAAATGCCATAAACGAGCAGATTCTTTTCATTATTACTCACATTTATAAAGTGCTTTAAGTCTTACTTTCTTTACTTTACTTTACTTTCTTCCCAGTAAAACTGTTAAGTAGATATGCAAGTATTTTTATTCCCATCAGTGTTAAAAAATGATAGGGTAGGCATGAAGGATAATAGTTGGACAGTCTGAATCCTGTACTCCTGACCAGATGATGTTAGGAAAAGGAGAGAAAAGAAAGCTGCCCAGACTTGGGTAGAGTTTCTTTGGAGGATTTGTGGAAGAACTTGGAAGAATTGGACAGATTGAGAAGGGGTGGATAGACTGGTAACTGCTGCAGTGAAGGGAGTGTCTACATGGATAGTACATTGTAGCTGATTTTGTCCTTTAGATCCATTGAGGTATCAATGTACAAACTCCTGAAATTCAAATTTTGTAAAGGTATTTTCATAAATTCTCTAAGGAAGTAACTTTTACATTGTTTCATAGTAGGAAGATTTTACTGCTGTTCTATGATTTCAGTGTTCAAAGTGCTTTCCTCATAACAACCTTGGGAGTCCTGGATTTTAATTAAAAAAACTGGGTTCAAACACTTGTTCTTCTTTGTACTACCTATATTATCTTGGTCAAGTCACTTCACTTCTCTAGGCTTTTGTTTCCTAATATATGAAATGAGGGGGGGCAGGGTATATATGATCAATAAGGTCATTACCAGGTCTGCATCTGTGATCCTAGGAGGTTCAAATACAGGTCTTCTGACATCAAGTGCAGTGCTCTTTCCAGGACACTATTCTGTTTTTCATAATGAAAAAAGCCTCATGTCAGCTTTTCAACATAGCCGCCACTGATTTCTCCCTCAGTAAATAATACCACCATCTTTTTTTGCAAAGCAAAGAGCACGTGAAGTTGTTGATTGGAGGAAGTATGCTGAAGCACAAGAGAAAATGAAAGAGGATTTTAAAGTGATTGAAACGAAACGAAAGGAACACCAAGATTCACATCGTAGAGCCCGGGAGAAGTTAGGATCTTTGAACTGGAAAGAGAGAGGATATAGAAAGTATCAAGAAATTAAAAAACTACAAAACATAAAACCTAAAGAGAAAACAGAAGAAGATTTGAACACTCTTCCTATAATTATTAAAGGTGCTAGTTTGTTAATGTGTTTTGCTTTTGAACTTTTTTTCAATGGATCAGTAAACATTTATTACGTGCTTACTGTGCGCCAGGCACAGAGGGAAGCTGTGCTTGTTTATTATTTACTGCAAGATTAATGTACAAAGTATTCATGATATTTAATTCTCATGAAGATTTTCCTAGTACAAATATTTTATTTATAGTTGTAGTATAAAATACACTTAAAATACACGTAGTGACCACTTAAACTTTTAATCAGATATTCATTATGGTTTTATAGGCTGAATGGATAATATATATAGTCAAGGTAAAGAAAAATGAATATAGTTATAACTGGCATTTCATGTTTTTTTGCATTAGATTATTCAGATTTAAATACTTTTGAGTTTCAGCCTTTGAACATCAGTAGTCCTAAACTTTTCTTTTCTTTAGGTGATGTAGATGGTTCGGTTGAGGCTATTTTGAATGTTATCGATACCTATGATGCTACAGATGAATGTAAACTGGAGTTACTACATTTTGGAGTAGGTGATATTAATGAAAATGACATTAACCTTGCTGAAACATTTAATGGTAAAGTTTCTATCTTTTAAGTGACCTTTATAGGTATACAATTGATCTGTGAGCCTTTGTCAGTTTTCGTTGTTAGCTGCAGGCTTTCTGTTGCCACTTGAGACCTTACTTGCTAGAGAGCAAGGGAGTCTCCAGTATCCATTCAGTAGAATCATGACTCTTTTTCACTCTCTTTTGATGTTCTCACTGGGGAGCTCTTCCAAGGACTCACAGGTGACTAGTTATTTTTTTGGGAGGTGGGGGCATGATTTCCACTACTACAATAGCCCACTTATTAAGGCCTGAGTTTAACAGTTGCCTGTTGTGTTTTTTTCATTGATTTGTAAAAACTCCCCTTTTACCTTATGATCTACCGTGGTGCTTCCCCATCTTTCACTTATGGCCAGCCATTTTGGTGTGAACAGTTTTTAACTTCAAGAGGACAAGGACCATATGTCTTTTTAAATTAACTATATACTGCATATCATAAATTTAACTCAAGATTGCCTTGCGCACTTTGTACAATACTAACAGTACAGCACTGTAAACAAACAAGTGCTTTGGGTAACATGTTTCTTCCTCTCTCAGAATAAGCGATATATAGAATATGGAAAAATTATTTTTAATAGTATTATTTGATCACTAATCAAGTATGTTTATGGCTTGCCTACTGTGTACCACCTCTGTGTTGGGTAATATAGATAATTTATGCTTTGTGATCTGTTTACACATTGATGAACAGCCTTTCTGAGGGGCCTTTCATGTGTTTTTTCTAAATGGTTGAGGTATTATTAAAAGCAAGTGGGCTTTAATAATAGTTATATATACCTCTGTCTTATGGTCTTTGGAAAAAAGTATAGAGGAAATGTTTAACTTCAAGAAACTTTTGAACTCTTTAGAAAAATCCTGGCTTATTTAAGTAAGCCATTTCATCTTTGAGTATTTTGTGGCAGATTTACATTCAAGAGCATATTAAAGGTGTGGGCAAGAAGATTTTAATTTATTAATAATTTACTGTTTTTGAAATCATACCAGTAACATTTGTAATTCATTTCTTCCCCTAACATACTTCATTCTGTTACTTGCCTGGCATCAAATGTAAAATTGTGTCTACAGTCCACATTATGGTACTTTAGGTGATCTTCTTCAGCAGGGTATCTGGGAAATCGAACTTATATTCGAATCATGTCGATTTCTCCAATCCCTTGAGAACCTGGTAATTATCATCAAGAGTTTTACAGGATTTCTTATCTCTTGATATTGTCTTTTTGTTGACATGTGAAGTCAAGAACATGTTTAGGAGTTTATTTTCTGTATTAAAGGCAAACAGATGTTCCAGTATTTGTGTGAGCTAATCATCAAATTCTATTTCTGCCTGTCAGGTGTTGTATATGGCTTCAGTGTGAATGCAAGCAAAGTAATCCAGCAGTTAGCTGTGAAAAAAGGAGTCAGAATTAAACTTCACAACATTATCTACCGACTTGTTGAAGACTTGCAGGAAGAACTGAGTAGAAAACTCACTCCCTCTGTGGAAGAAAATGTAATAGGTGAGTATTTAGAATAGTTAGTATTTATATTGCACTTTCAGGTTTGCAAAATGCTTTGTAAATATTATCTCATTTTTATCATTATGATAACCCTGGAAGGTAGATGCTATTATTAACCTCATTTTGCAGATAGAACTGAAGCAGACTACGGTTAAGTGACTTGCCCAAGGTCACATAGCTAGTGTCTGAGGCTGGATTTGAACTCAAGTCTCCCTGATTCCAGATACAGTGTTCTCGCTACTATGCCATTCAGCTATAATCACTTGCTATTTCTTAAATTATAAATACAGAGCCTTTATAAAATCTTTGGGCATTTAAAAATTTCACGACTTTGTATTATCTGTGAATAGTGCATTTATTAGCATTAGGTCAATTGTATTACATTATAGGCTATGAAATATTCCCTTTTTTATCTATTGATAAATGAAAAATGGCTGTCATAGCATATATTATTATTTGCTTTTAAATGATGTTTACAGATAATTTTTTTCCTATTGTACATGCAGTGTATATTGTTTAAAAGACATACAGAGACTTAATGAAGATATGAAGATTCTACAGTCCTAGAATTTTAGAATCAGAAGGGAGCACAGTAAATTTCTAATTGAACCCATACCCTAAAAGAATTTCTAATATAACATAGGTTGTCTAGCTTCTGCTTAAAGACCTATGTGAAGGGTAGGAATGCCAAGAGTAGAACAGAGGTCTGTGTACAACAACAAGGTCTTTGACGCTGTCAATTGTGAGGGCTTGTGGAAAATTTTGGCAAAATTTGGTTTCCTGGAGAAGTTCATCAGTTTTATATGTCAGTTTCATAATGGCATACTTGCGTGGATTCTGGGTAATGCTCGCACTTTCCCAGTTGCCATTGGAGGGAAGCAGGACTGTGTTCTTGCTCCCATGCTTTTTTTGTCAAATGCCTTCAACAAGAATGAAGATGGCATCAAGGTCAGATATTGCATTAATGGTAAATTATTTAATTTGAAAAGGCTAAAAGCCAAGAGTAAAGTGGATGGAGAATTGGTGCATGACTTTTTGAGGCTGAGATGCAACAAATTATAGATTGATTCTTTGGTGTTTGTACTAATTATGGCCTAACACCAAAAACCCCCCCACAGATTCTTCAACACCTAGCACCACACTATCCACATATAGAACCATTGGTTACAGCAAATGGAGAGATTTTGAAAACTGTGGATAAGTTCATTTAAGTTGGCAGTGTACTCACGCATTGCCAGAACTAGCTCACTGTTTGGGAGACTGAAAGAAAGTATGAGAGAGAAAAGGTATTAGACTGCCTACCAAACTGAAGATTTGCAGAGCTGGTGTGCTGGCCTCATTGTTGTATATCTCTGAAACCTGGACTGTATACCAGTGATATGCCAGGAAACTGGATTGCTTCCATTTGAAATGTCTTAGGAAAATTCTGAAGATCACCTGGCAAGATAATGTACCAGACACCAAGGTCCTTTTTTGAGTTACACTGCTAGGCATTCAAACTCTACTACGGAAAGTGCAACTCTAATGTGCTGATCATGTTGTTCAAATGCCAAACATAATTGCCTAAAAGACTTAGAGAGAACTCACGCAAGGCAGGTACTCACATGAAGATCAGAAGAAATGATACAAGGACACTCTCAAGGTTTCTCTGAAGAACTTTGGAATTGATTGCATGACATGGGAGATACTGGCAAAGGACTGCCTACCATGGCATGTCTGCATCAAAGAAGGTGTTGTGTGCTTTATGAATGAAGCACAATTGCAGTAACTCAAAAGAAATATGTGATGTGCAAATTCAGAGACATCTCCACTCCAAATGTTCATGTAGACTATTTGTGCCCTACATGTGATAGAGTGTTCCAAGCTTGTAGTGGTCTGATCAGCCATAGTCAGACACACTGTACCTTGACTCCAACATAGTGATGTCATTTTGGTCCTCTTCAAGAATGAAGGGCAACAACCAACCAACCAGTTAACCAACATGGAGGGTGAACCCACCAACTCTCTAGATATTCTGTTTAATTTTTGAACAGTTAATTTTTAAGAAGTCTTTCTTGACATCAGACTTAAACTGTTCTTGTTGCAGCTTTCTGTTGCCTCTGGTTCTGTACTTTGGTACAACTCGAATAAATTTGAACCTTTCTTCACATGATAGACCTTCAGATATTTGAAGACAGCTATCATGACCTCCTGAGTCTTCTCCAGTATTAAACATCTCCTGTTCCTTTAACCAATCTTCATATAACATGGATTCAAGACCTTTACATCCTAGTTGCCCTCTTGGACATCATCTGCTGTTTTCATTTGGTTTTTAATTTTTTTAGCTCCCTCTTTAATTCTTCAGGGAATTCTTGTTGGACTTGTGTACAGGCTGCATTTATCTTTGAGGCTTTGCTTATAGATTTTTTTGAGTCATTGTTTTCTTTGTTGCAATAATAGCTCTTTATTGTTGGGACTCTTTGTTTGCTCATTGTTCCAGATTACTTCTTGACTTTGGACTTTAAATTAGAGCTGGGCTCTGTTCACTTCAGGAAGGTGAGGGTGGTCTGACTTAAAGTCCTTTTGCAGCTTTCAGTGTTCTGGCTGGGATCCTGAAAGCTTTCAGTGCCCCCAGAGTGTCTGGGGCAAGGTCTGTTCACAACCTTCCCTGTCTGAATTCTTCAAGTTCCTGACCCAGATTTGGGTCTCTTGGCTTGTTTCTGGTTGAGAGTTTCATTATACTGCTGCTTGACTCTCCGAGAGGCTCTGGAAGTTCAGGATCCCCTCTGGTCTGGGATGCTGCGTTTGGTCTTCCCAGAACTTGCTCCATATCCCCCTTAAGACTGTTCTTCTCTGCTCTGGATTTGTGACCCAGCACTGGGTCCCGGATAGCAGTGCTACCAGAAGATGCCCATTCTTGCAACTGCTTAGGGATCCCCCAGGACTTCTTTTTGTTCTGTCTTGGCCTTTTCTCAGTCCCTAGTTGCTGAATTAGTTCCTGGAGTCCCCTAGTCCCCTGACCACTGAAAAGTACTTTCTTGTGGCACAGCCAATGCTCCTGGCCACACAGTAGCTTCGCAGTAGCTTCAGACCTCTGTATCTTCCTAAACCTCCTTGGACAGTTTACGTATGGAAAACTGACTCTGTAACTTTTTGACTTTCCCAGTCAGAATTCTGGCACATTCTCTAGACCTGTGTTGACTAGGTGTGAGAAGAAAAGTAGACTCAAATGTTTCCTCTCACTCTGCCATTTTTGCTCTGCCCAAAATAGAAATTCAAAGTACTTATCAGTAAGTATTTAAGAAGAAATTGTGAGGTGCTGTGCTTTTTTTGGGGGGTGTGAAGAGAGAAACAGAGACACACACACACACACATTCTCTTTCTCTCTCTCTCTCTCTCTCTCTCTCTCTCTCTCCCTCCCTCCCTCCCTCCCTCTCTCTCCCTCTCCCCTCCAACAGATGGCTGGATAATTGAAATTCCTCATCAGTACTATACCTTTGGGCTCGCTTTCATCCCACCAAGTCTCACTGATACTGGTGAGGTCAAGTTTGCATCCTTGCATTAAAACTTCTAGTTTTTCTTGTTTATTGGCTAAACGTTGGGCATTTGTATATAAACAATTGAGGCCATACTTTTGGCTCCCTGGATTTTCGTCGTGGGGTGTTTCAGTTGTTCTCCCTTTATTGTAGCTGTACTCTGTGGTATTTAACTTGGGAGATATACATAGGTGGCCTCCCTCATCTTTTTTAGCTTAAAGCACTTTTGATTAGAATTGTGATACTTGTCACCAGCCTTGGTCTGGTTGGTTTCATCTCTGGCCAGGAATCTGTCATTTCTTTATTTTAAGCTGTGGTCCTGAAATCCAAATCTTATTTTCAGATACCACCTTCTTAGCCAGCTGTTCATTTCCCAGTTTCATTTTTCTCATCTACATACCTTGCCTTCAGTGTGCTACAATGAGGAAAATACAGCTTTGATCTTCGTTTTATTTATGCCTGATTCTTTATTAGCAATATTCTTTAGGTTCCTTCTGGCAGTATCTTTTTGTGCCCCTGTACATCACCAGAAGTGGTGAGCTGTTATCTATTTTAATAAGTTTTAAGAAGTTCTGTGTTAGATCTCAAATAACTGCCCATGAAAGACATTTCATTTGTGTGGTTGTCAGGTTGATAAATAGTACTCTAAATACCTGAGCAGGGAATTGCTCTTTCCTTGCTTCAGCCTTTGCTGAATGGTAGCTTTATGGCTCTCTATTATGTCAGTTATTGCAGGACTAGCAGCTTCTTCCTCCAGAGTATCCAGCTCCCTTCTTCATGAAGAGTCTCAAATTCTCTTTAGGATTGAATTGTACAAGTGCCTGTTTCATTCTCTTTTTTTCTCTGTCATTCTGTAACATGTAGCCTCTCTTTTTGTTCAAATCTCTTTTTTTCCTCCAATGAAGCCTTAATTTCTGTTTCCTTGGAATGTGCAGATTTTTCATGTTTCATCACTTTCAACCTTACATTTGGAACAAAGATTACAGTCACTCATCTCTGGCAGAAATATAAATATTGCACACTCAACACATGTCACATCAGTTTCCTTAATATTTATAAGAGCTAAAATTTTTAGCCTTTTAAAAAAATCTACTTGTAGGTGTTTACATCTTAACCTTAAAAATCTGGTTAAACCTTTTACAACCAGTTATCTCTAATTAATTTTTGCTTCTTAATTATGTGACATTCCCACTCAACTTCCTTCCTTAGTCTCAACCACTCCCTGCATAACCACCCCTAGCTACCCTTCAGCTTAAGAATATCCTCCTATCTTGTAAAATAAATAGGGGGTGACTTCTGGTACTAAGATGGTGTAGTAAGGCAGGAACTCCCTGGAGCCTTCCCAAGTACCCCTCCAAATAACTTGAAAACTACCTCAGAATTGATTTAGGAGTGGAAAGCAGCTTACCAGCTTAGCAGGAAAGGTGTCATTCAGGAAAGGTGAGATTAGCAGCCTGCCTCACAGCAGGGGGCCTACAGCTGGGCTCCAAGCCCTGGGGTAATCTACGAGAGATGCCCCACTGCCCAGCAAACTAGCATCAGTTCTGGTGGCTAGTCAGCAGCCTGTGCTGCACAGCAAGGCCCCACTCCAGTGTCCCCACCCCCAGTTCAGACCATTAGCCAGGCCTTGCCCCCATTGCTGATAAGCAGTGAGACCCCACCTCTGAGGCTGGCCAGCATCGAGATCCCACACCCAGGGGAGGCCAACAGGGAGGCCTTGCCCCCCAGTGCAAGCCAGTAGTTAGGCTCTGAAACCTAATGAAAGACAACAGCAAGGCCCAAGCCCTGGCACGAGAAACTTGGGACAGTGCAGTCATAGAGCCCAACTCTCACATAAAAATGCCAAATCACAAAATAAGCAGAAAAAATGAGCAAACAAACAAATAAGACCTTGACTATAGAAAGTTACTGTGGTGACAAGGAGGATCAAGGCACAAACGTAGAACAGGAAACAGTGTCAAAATGGATACATGTGAGACCTCAAAGTAAAATGCAACTTTATCTCAGATCTCAAAAGAACTCCTAGAAGAGCTTAAAGAGGATTTTAAAGAGCAAATTAAAGAAGTGGAAGAAAAATTGAGGAAAGAAATGAGAGTAATGCAAGATAGTCATGAAAAAAGTGTCAATAGCTTCTTAAAAGAAATATTAAAAATGGAAACATATACAAAAATTCATTGAAGAAAATAATTCTTTAAAAAATAGAACTGACCAAATGGAAAAGGAGGTACAAAAGCTCATAGAAGAAAATAATGTCTTAAAAATTAGAATTGGGCAAGTGGAGGTTAAGAACTTTATGAAACATTAAGATATGATAAAACAAAATCAAAGGAATAAAAAAAAAATAGAAAAAATGTGAACCCTTTCATTGGAAAAACAACTGACCTGGAAAATATATCCATGAGAGATAAGAATTATCGGGCTATCTGAAAGCTGTGATTTAAAAAAAAAAAAGCCTGAACAACATTGTTTGAGAAATTATCAAGGAAAACTGCCCTCTTATCCTAGAACCAGAGCACAAAATAGAAATTGAAAGAATTCACTTATCAACACCTGGAAGAGATCCCAAAATGAAAACTCCCAGAAACATCATAGCCAAATTCCAGAGCTCCTGCTCAAGGTGAAAGTAGTGCAAGTAGCCAAAAAGAAACAATTTAGATATTGTGGTTCTGCAGTCAGGATTACACAGGATTTGGCAGCTTCCACATTAAAGAACTGGAAGACTTGGAATATCATGTATGATGTTCCAGAAGGCAAAGGAGTTAGGATTATAATGAAGAATCACCTATCCAGCAAAACTGGGAAGTCTTCAGGGCAAAAAAAATGAACATTTAACAAAATATAGAATTTTCAAGCATTCCTAATTAAAAGACCAGACCTGAATAAAAAATTTGATCTTCAAATATAAGACTCAAGGGAAACATAAATAGGTTAACAAAAAAAAAGAAACTAGAAAGAGAAAACATAAGAATCAATAAGATTAAACTGTTCATATTTCTATATGACAAGATAATATTTGTAACTCGTAACCTTATAACTATAAGAGCAATTAAGAAGGAACAGATGTAGGGTGACTTTGATGGTATGATGCCAAAAAAAACCCCAAAAAGCAAAATAAAGAGGTGAGAAAGAAGATTGCACTGGGAAAAGAATGAAGGGAAAGATAGAATGGGGTCAATTATCTCACATAAAAGAAGTTTGAAAGGGCTATTATAATGAAAGGAAAAATGGGGGGAAAGACAGGTAAAGCTTGAACCTTACTCATCATTGACTCAAAGAGGGAATAACACATACACTTCTGTTAGATACAGAAATCTAGCTTACCCTATAAGGAATTAAAAAGGGTCAGGGATAAGAGAAAGGAGGCAGGGACTGATAGAAGGGAGGGTGGGTTGGGGAAGGTGGTGATCAGAAATAAAATGTGAAGAGGGGCAGGGTGAAGGTGAGAGAGAAAGAGTGGGGAGATAAACAAGTTAACAATAGGATGGAGGGAAATTCACAGTTATCATAACTATAAATGTGAATGGGATGAATTCATAAAAAGGAAGTAGTAGAATGGATTAAAAATATAATACTACAATATGTTGTTTACAAAAAATACATTTGAACCACAGACACACACAGGGTAAAAGTAAGGGACTAGAGCAGGATCTGTTATGCTTCAGCTGAAGCACCAAATGATATATAACATCTAAATTTCTGAAGTTAAATGAATGACAGGAGGAAATAGAGAGTAAAACCTTACTAGTGGGGGACTTCAACTTTCCCTTCTCAGAGCTAGATAAATCTAACCAATAAATAAACAAGAAAGAAGTTAAGGAGATGAATAGAATTCTGGAAAAGTTAAATATGATATATCTCTGGAGAAAACTGAATGGGAACAGAAATGAATATACCTTTTTCTCAGCAATACATGACACCTACACAAAAACTGACCCATCTAGGAGGGCATTGTCTATTTCCTCCTGTAACTCATTCAACTTCTTCAAATATTTAGATGCTTTATCATTTGGTACATGTATATTTGGTATTTATATGACCTCATTTTCTGTGGTACTTTTCATCAAGGCATAGTTTCCTTATGTCTTTTAATTAGGTCTATTTTTACTTTTGTCTGAGATCATGATTGCTACTCCTGCTTTTTTTTTTTTTTTGCTTCAGCATAATAGGTTCTGCTCCAGCCTCTTACTTTTGTCCTCTATATATCTCTCTACTTCAAATGTGTTTCTTGTAAACAATACATTGTTGGATTCTGTTTTTTAATCCATTCTGCTGTTTCCTTCTTTTTGGTGAGTCATTCCATTCAAATTTATAATTATGATGACTGTGTATTTCCCTTCATACTATTTTCCCAATGTTTGTCTTTTTCCCCCCTTTCTTACCTTTACCTCTTCTCTCCTCACAAGTGTTTTACTTCTGATCACTGCCTTCCCCAATATACCCTCACTTTTATCAGTCCCCTCTGGCCCCACTTCTCTTATCCCCTTTTTACTTCCTTATAAGTTAAGATAGATTTCTGTATCCAACTGAGCATGTATGTTATTCCTTCTTTGAATCAGTTTTGATGGGAGTAAGTTTTAAGCTTTGCTCGCCATGCTCCCACATCTTTTATAATAGCTTTATCATGCCTCTTTTATGTAGAATAATTTACCCCATTCAGTCTTTTCCCCTCCTCCTTCCAGTGAAGTTTTCTTTCTCAACCCTTTATTTTGTTTGAGTATCATCCCATCAAAGTCATGTAATAGTCACAACCTCTGTCTACATATACTCCTTATATTAGTATAATATATAATAATATTAGTATAGCCTTTGACCCAGAAATACTAGTACTAGGTTTATATCTCAGAGATTTAAAAGAGAAAAGAACCTGTTTGTACAAAAAAGTTTAGAGCAGTTCTTTTTGTGGTTACTAAGAACTGAAAATGGAAGGGATGCCAATCAATTGGAGAATAGCTGAACAAGTTGTGATATGTGGTTGTGATGGAATATTATTGAGCTATATAAGAATTGACAAGTGGGATAATTGCAGAAAAATGTGAAAAGATATGCATGAACTGATGCAAAGTAAAGTGAGCAGAACCAGGAGAACACTGTATACAGTAACAGCAATATTATTGACTTAACTATTCTTAGCAATCAAATGTTCCAAGACAGTTCCAAAGGACTCATAATGAAGCATACTATCCACTTTAAGAGAAAGAATTGATAGTCTGAATACAGACTGAAGCATACTGTTTTTCTCTTCCTTTCTTCCCTCCTTTCTCTTCTTTCTTTTCCTCCCTCTCCCTTCCTCCCTTCCTTTCTCCCTTCCTTTCTTATTTCCTTCCTTCCTTCCTCATTTGATTTTTCTTGTACAAAATAACTAATGGGAATGTTTTATATGATTGCACATGTATAACCTATATTAGATTGCTTACCATCTCAGGGCAGGAGTAGGGATAGAGGGTCAAAGACAGAAAATTTGAAACTCAAAGCTTTTTTAAAAAATGTTAAAAATGGTTTTAGCATGTTACTAAGGAAAAAATAAAATAGTATTAGTAAAAAAAAAAATAAACTAGGAGGCAGCTAGGTGGCACCGTGGATAGCATGCTAGACCTGGAGTCAGGAAGACTCATCTTCTTGAGTTCAGATCTGGTCTCAGACACTAAATCCGTGACCCTAGGCAAGTCAGTTAACCCTTTTCCCAGTTTCCTCATCTGTAAAATGAGCTGGAGAAGGAAATGGCAAACTACTCCAGTATCTTTGCCAAGAAAACCCTAAATGGGGCCACAAAGAGACATGACTAAAAAAAACCAAACAACTGAACATCAGTCTGCCCACCCACCAATCCAATCATTTTGATTTCATTTTTCTTCTCCTTTCCTTTCTCATTTACCCTGTTTTAAAAAAAATTTATTTTTAGTTTTCAGCATTCACTTTTATAGTATTCTGAGTTTTAAATTTTTCCTTCCTCCTCCACAAGACAGTATGCAATGTGGTGTAGGCCATATATGGACAATCATATTAAACATATTTCCACATTAATTATGTTGTAAAGAAGAATTAGAACCAAAAAGAAAAACCATGAGAAAGAAAAAAAAAAGGAAAAATAGTCTGCGTCAATCTGCATTCAGACTCCATAGTTCTTTCTCTGGATGTGGACAGCATTTTCCCTTATGAGTGTTTTGGAATTGCCTTAGATCATTGCATTGCTGAGAAGAGCTGAGTCTATCAAAGTTGGCTGTTGCACAGTTTGCTGTTACTGTGTACAGTGTTTTCTTGGTTCTGCTTCACTCAGCATCAGTTCATGTGAGTCTTTCCAAGTTTTTTAAAGTCTGCCTGTTCATCATTTATTATAATACGATATTATTCCATTACATTCTTATACCACAACTTGTTTAGCCATTTCCCAATTGATGGGCATCCCCTCAATTTCCAGTTCTTGAATACTACGAAAAGAGCCGCTGTAAATATTTTTGTACATGTGGGTCTTTTTCCTTTTTATGATCTCTTTGGGGTATAGCCCTTGAAGTGGTATTGCTTGGTCAATATAGCCTTTTGGATAAAGTTCCAAATTGCTCTCCAGAATAGATCAATTCACAACTCCACCAGCAATGAATTAGTATTCTAGTTTTCCCATGTCTTCTCCTACATTTATCATCTTCTTGTTTTGTCATGTTAGCCAATCTGATAGGTGTGATGTCGTACCTCAGAATTGTTTTAATTTGCACTTCTATAATCAACAGTGATTTAGAGCATTTTAAAAAATAAATTTATTTTAGTTGTCAACATTTACTTTGATAACCTTTAAATTTTCTCCACCTCCTTCCCCCCCAGTACAGCATGCAATCTGATATAGGTTTTACATATACATTCTTGTTAAACATATTTTCACATTAGTTATATTGTATAGGAGAATTAAAACAAATGGAGGAACCATGAGAAAGAAAAAACAAAACAAAAAGAGAGCAAATAGTCTGCTTCAATCTGCATTCAGACTCCATATTTCTCTGCAGTGTGGGTGGCATTTTCCATCGTAAGTCTTTTGGAACTGTTTTAGGTCCTTGCATTGCTGAGAAGAGCGAAGTCTGTTAAAGTCAGTCATTGTAAACTGTGGCTGTTACTGTGTACAATGTTCTCCTGGTTCTGCTCACTTCACTCACCATCAGTTCATATAAGTCTTTCTAGGTTTTTCTGCAGTTCGCCAGTTCATCATTTCTTATAACACAATAGTATTCTATTACATTCATATACCACAATTTGTTTAGCCATTCCCCAATTGACGGGCATCCCCTCTATTTCCAGTTCTTGGCCACCACAAAAGAAGGGCAGCTAGGTGGTGCAGTGGATAGAGCACCAGTATAGGAGTCAGGAGGACCTGAGTTCAAATCTCACCTCAGACACTTGACACTCACTAGTTGTGTGACCTTGGGCAAGTCACTTAACCCCAATTGCCTTATCCTGGGTCATCTCCAGTCATCCTGATGAATATCTGATCAGTGGATTCAGATGGCTTTGGAGAAGTGAGGCTGGTGACCTGCATAGTCCTCCCTTACTCAAAACAAAGTCAAGTGCAAGTCATGTCATCATTTCTGTGATGGCATGGTCTTCTTCGGCAATGAAGGATGAACACACACCACAAAAGAGCTGCTATTAATATTTTTGCACATATGGGTACTTTTCCCATTTTTATGATCTCTTTGGGATATGGCCCTAGAAGTGGTATTGCTAGGTCAAAAGAATATGCATATTTTTATAGCCTTTTGGGCAAAGTTCCAAATTGCTCTCCAGAATGGTTGGATCAGTTCACAACTCCACCAACAATGAATTAGTTTTCCCACATCTCCTCCAACAGTTACCATTTTTCTGTTTTGTTGTGTAAGCCAAACTGATAGGTGTGATATGATACCTCAGAGTTGTTTTGATTTGCATTTCTCTAATCAATAGTGAATTAGAGCATTTTTTCATATGACTATAGTTAGCTTTAATTTCTTCCTCTGAAAACTCCCTGTTCATATCCTTTGACCATTTATCAATTGGGGAATGACTTGTATTCTTATAAATTTGACTCAGTTCTCTACATATTTTGAAAATGAGGTCTTTATCAAAAACATTGGCAGTAAAAATTGTTTCCCAGCTTTCTTCTTCCCTTCTAAACTTGGTTGCATTGGCTCTTTCTGTGCAAAAACTTCTTAATTTAATGTAATCAAAGTTATCCATTTTGCTCATTTAACTTTTCTTACGTAACTTGTCTTTTCTTGCTTTTTCTCCTTTTCATTAATTTTATCTCTTCACATTCTACTTACTAATCTTCTTTAATGCTCTTTAATATTTTCACATTCTTCATTCTTGAGCCTTCTTGAGAGTCTGGGCTTAAAGATTGTTCTTCAGATTTTCTCTCCTCACTTTTCTCTCCCCTTCCCAAATTCAACCTCCCACCTTCTTCACTACTTTGAATACCTCCAAGTCACCTACACAGTTTTCTTCTACTTACTTAGCTCAAGTCCTTGTCACTTCTCTCACCCTTTCTCCTATAGAAAGCAGAAATAAAAATAAAAGTAGAAACAGTTGGGGCAAAGCAAGGACATTTTGATGCTCACACCATGTTAAGGATTTTTTTTTCAGTGATTCTGAGATCATTTGAAAACCCATTCATTCTGTTATTCTAGATCTTACTCATAAATAAGTGGTAGTCCTCACTTTAACTCATAAATCTGGTTATATAGAAGCTTATTTTATAGACTATGTAACAGCATAGATTTAGACCTGGAAAAGACCTCAGAGATCAGCTAGAGTCAAGTCCCTCATTTTACAGACAAAGAAAAGGTTTGGAGAGGTTACTTGCTCACAATCCCATAGGCAGCAAGTAGCATCCACACTGCTTCTGTTTGTCACAGATGTCACAAGTTCTTAGGATTAATATGCACTGAAATGTTAAATAAATTGGCAACAATGTGAGTTATTGAATCTAATTATTTAGAGTATCAATAGTATAAGCTAATTTAAGTTCTAGTTAAGTAGCAAAGTTAGAAACTAAAAGATGGATCTCTCAATAGGTAAGTCATGTAAGGATACGAACAAGTAATTTTGAAAAGAATTGCAACTTATCAACAACCATATGAAATATGGCCTAAATCACTAACAATAAGAAAAATAAAAATTGAAAGAACACTGTGGTTGATATGGTAAAAGTGACTGTGCTGTTAATTCTTTTTCACCCAGAGGTTCCACTACTGGATTTGTGTTTACCTAGTTATTCATAGTAGTACTTGTTTTGTGGCAGTTTTGTGGAAATAAAGTAGGTAATGGTTATTTGGGGAATATTTAAAAAATTGTGAGCATGCATATAATGGAATATTGTGTTGTAAGAAGTGGCCATTATGGAGAGTTTACAGAAGCATGGAGAGATCTGTATGAAGTGATACAGAGTGAAGTAAATAGTATAAAAGAACAATATAAACAAACAAAAAACTTTAAACACTGTCATTATAATGACCAGTCTTAGTTCTGGAGAAGATATGAGAAAAATGTATTTTATTTTTTGGAGGGAGGGGGAGAGAGAGAGAGTTTTATAAAATCAGTTTCGAGCTGTTTCAGTTGGTTTTGCTTAATTATTTTCTTTGTTGCAAAGAAAAGCTCATTGTTGGAAAGGATCACTGACAAGGGACAGGGTAAATACAGATGACTGGAAGAAAAAAAATTTTTTTTTAATTAAAAGGCAGATAATCTTTAATGAAGAGAAAGCCATGAAACCTAGATAGTAATCGTGATTATAATTTCTGAAATTAACAGACATA
Source organism: Notamacropus eugenii (assembly GCF_028372415.1). NCBI lineage: Eukaryota > Metazoa > Chordata > Mammalia > Diprotodontia > Macropodidae > Notamacropus > Notamacropus eugenii. The sequence goes on from NC_092872.1 coordinate 651,039,277, forward strand.
GTGGTACTCGTTAAAAAGGGTAACTCATTTTTTAAGACTTGAAGCAAAAATTGAGGTGTATTTTTTTAACATCTACATAATCTTAATATGGTTCTTTTTCATCCAAAGCATCCAAAAAATCCATTGGTATCATTTAATAATCCTCACATTATTAGTCTATTATACAAATCAACAAAGCCTTGCTTTTTGCACTAGTTAATATTCATGTACATTATTAGTAAATAAGCAGAATGATGATATGCAATAAACTCAATATATCAGTGCTTTTAGATTTTGGTGCATTAAATTTTTTTTTTCCTTAAGGTGAAGCATCTGTACTGGCTACCTTCTCTGTGACAGTAGGAAAAAAACAAGTTCCTGTAGCTGGCTGCAGAGTCCAAAAGGGACAATTAGAAAAAAAGATGAAATTTAAATTAATTCGTAATGGATGTGTTATTTGGAAAGGTAAGTAAAAATTGTTTCCTTTTCTATGTGTTTTGGTGGATTGCAGTATTCAACAGAAGTGGTACAGAACCAAATTTTAAAATTGTATTCAGATTCTTTTTATGACTCTCATGATTACAGCTTTTAATAACTCTCCTCAAGCTATTGAACTTATCTTTTTTTTTGGTCATAATAAAATTTAGTCTTGGACTTAACCTTAAATAATCTCATCTCCTGAGATTTGGAAATCTTGTCAGTTTTTCTTGTGATGGTTATTTCCTTTGTAATTTCTATTTCTAGTATGAAATGTATAATGTTATATTGCTTTTCATTAAATATCAAAAATAATTTTTATTATCACCATTAGAAGATAACTAGTATTTACGTTGTTTGGATTTTGTAATCATTTTCAGTATTGACAGTAAAATAACCTAAGTTAAGAGGTTAAAGTTAAAGTTAAGAGGTTAAATGACTTACTTCCAAAGGTCACACAGTAGGTCAGGAACTTGAGAAGTGTTAAAATTCTCTTCCTGGCCTTTATAGTAGGAATGTTTCTACTATACCTCAGTTATTCAAAGACATAGATATGTCCTCCAGATTGTTTTTTAAAAGATCAGATCTAATGGGTAATTAATGGTTAAATGACTTATGTCAACCATAGGGGATATTGTCAGTTGATTTTATCCTTGTCCCTATTCTATTCAGTATCTTTATCAATGAATTCAATGAAAGCCTATGTGGCATGCTTATTCAATATGCAGGTGACAGAGCAAGGAGACTGGTAATAGATTGGATACAATTGGGATCCCCCCAAATCACAAATCAGAACAAATTGACGAACCTAATGAAATTTAATAGGGATGATAAAGTCTTATACCTGAGTTTAAAAAACCAGTTGCACAGGAATGAGAGATAAATGGATAAGGACCTGGGAATCATAGTGACCAGTGAAAGCTTTTCAGTAATGGCAGTCACATATAAAGAACTTTTGACAAGCTGAAGTAGCTGTCTTCAAGTATTTCCCAAACCTTAAATCTTAATGCCTTCCTCCTGGTCTTATCTTGTGCATGTTGTCTTCCCCATTAGACTGTGAACTGCTTGAGAATAGGGACTGTTCTTTGCCTTTTTGTGTACCCCCAGTGTTGAGCAGTGTCTGGAATATAATGTCTGTTGATTTGCCAACAATCTTGTGGAAGAGGCCTTAGGAGCTGTGGATAAAGCAGCTCACCATGAGTGAGATAAGATGGGCTGCCCTGAGAAGTAATGAATTCCCTTTCACTGAAAGTCAGGTGGACCCCAGGGTTGGGGATGATGCCTGATGCCAGGAAGCACTCATAATTCAGATGGGGACTAGATTCTGATTTCAAAGATGATTTCTTGAATATACCGTTAAAATCTACCTAATCCTATGCCTTAGAAACAAAATAAACCTTTCAAACAGCTATTCTGTTTTAAATCAGTTCTGATAGCTGGAATGTTTTATTTTTTAGGGTTGTTAACTTCACTCAAGCATCATAAAGATGATGTTTCAGTCATAAAAACTGGAATGGATTGTGGTCTAAGTTTGGATGAAGCACAAATTGAGTTTAAGACTGGAGATGAAATTATTTGCTTTGAAGAGAAGGAAGTTTTACAGAAGACTTCTTGGGATCCAGGATTTTGAATTGTTACATTAAAAAATGTAACTGAACTTATTAATACTCTGCTTTATTTATTATAGAGCACCTTCATGTATATTTACTTTTAATACTTTTGGAAAAAAAGTGCTGGAAATAACTAAATACTTTGTAGCCCTTTGCTGTTTTATACTCATTTAACATTTGTTGGATACTTTCAAATCATACCTTCTATTGTGCCAAGAGTTGTCAGTTCAGTGAAAAAAATTTGACAAAACAGACTATTATCTAAATTTCTCACATTGCCTTAATGTTTCATGTAAAATTATTTTAAGGAGACTATACGTGCTAGGAGACAAAGTACAACTAAAAGGGGTACTGTGTAAACCCTTTTTGGTACACAACTTTAAAAAGTCCAACAGTCTTTTCTCTAGTTGCTGTTATGTTCTGGAGTGGCTGGAAGCACTGAGAGTCTTAAGGTACTTGGCCAGGATTGAATGGCTCATACTCAGATCTTCCTGATTCCAAGATCAACTGCCTCATCATTTATTTTAAGGGAGGAAAAAGGTGAAGATGCTTTGAAATACAGGGTTTCCTAGCGTAGTTTAATGCTACTGGGATAATCTTTATACATAAAATGTTACAGGAAAGGACATTAGAAATGACTGGGTAATATAGTGGATGGAGCCCTGGGACTTGAGTCAGGAAGACACATCTCAAGTTCAAATCTGGCCTCAGATATTTACTTTCTGCTTAACCCTGGGCAAGTCCCCTAAGCCTGTTGGCCTTAGTTCCTCAATCTGCAAAAATGAGCTGGAGAAGGAAATGGCAAACCACTGCAGCATCTTTGCCAAAAGAAGCCCAAATTGGGTCATCGTAGTCTGGACACCAACTGAGAAACAACAGTCTAAGCCTTCTTATAGTCTCAGAGTAGTTAGCTCTGGAACAAGTAGTTATTTGACAACAAAGACAGAACAAAAATCACATCTCTTGATTACTTCATACCACACCTTACAGCCTCATAATTGACAAAGGTCTTTATTTATTGGAAACTTTCTGGGTGCTCATGTTGTCTATCATATCAAGTGCTAGATTTATGGTACCGTAAGATACCCTAAGTGCCAGACAAGTACAATTAATCCAAATTATTCATTTTTAGATGAAACATCTTTACCATAAGCCTGGAATATAAGAAAAATAAATTCACTTGCAGACCCAGAATACGACCACTATAAAATCTTCCAAAGCATTTTTCATCTAAATAGCAAGAATATGCTCCATTGAATACAAAAAAAGGAAGGTTCAGATGTAAGATATTAATCTGACCATTCCAATAATAGTAAATAATGTTTCAAAAGTTCATTCTAAGTAGAGATCACTGATTCTTGAGAAACTGAAACGTATCTAACCTTGTCATCTGACTGACCTTTACTACTCTTGATGGATTTGAAGAGTTAGGTGGCATATACCTACAGGTCCCCCTTGAAAAACAAAACCCTTTCAACAAACATGTAGTTAAGCAAAACAAGCATTGGCCATGTACAGACAACGTCCAACCTGACAGACTTCTTTAGAATTGTGAATACCATGGGCTAATAAAAAGCTGGTTTATACAATAAAATTTTCATATAGCACTAGAACTGTTTTTATTAAAATAGCCCCTTCAAATAAGAATGAGCCAACTTGTCAGTGATATGTTATCACCCTTAGCATGGTCCCATATTCATTAGAGTACTACTCCCTCCCCTAAAGGAAAGTGGTACTCCCTTCACTACACGTAAGAGCAGTAAAGAAACTGTTTTGAGTTGTAAGGATTATTTAGTATTATTTAAATGAACAGAAACCTATTTAACATGCAAATATGGAATAAATTTAATGACTCAAAGAATAGTTGATTTTTTTATTAACACATATACATTTACTTGTCTTCTGGCTTGTTGAAGCAGTAGGTTAGACAACACTTGCCACAATAATGTCTGTCAAAATGGCTAGCCATAAAGACTCCAGCACCACATTCATCAGAAGGGCACTCTCGTCGAAGGCGGCTGATCTTGCCATTCTCATCAACCTACAGAAGTGAGAAAAAAGTTTAAGAAAGCTTTTTTAACGTTTAAAAAAATCCTGTGCCTGTTTCACCTACTCAAATCTTGTTTCATTGTTATTCCTTTTGATAAGACTTTATGCTATTATACTTATGTGATAATTCCCCCAACACCACCCAAAGTTCAGAAATTCCACGCATTATGGTGATGTTTATTTTTTTGCTTCGCATTTCAAAACCCAATTCTCAAATTGTGGCTAATTGAGGTTGAGATGAATGGCCAAGAGCAAAGCACTTTCAATCTAAAAGACAAAATTGTGTTCCCATGTAGTAGGCTTAAGTTTTTAAATACGTGCATGGACCCCACTCATTTGGCAAAAGCACCACACATCTCTAGGAATAAAATTTCTCTTGCTGACTTTGAACTGAACATGTTTTATTTTTACCTTATAGTACTTCAGAACAGCAAGCTTAACCTTCTTTCTCTTATGCTTGTTCTTTTTGGGAGTGGTGTAAGACTTCTTCTTTCTCTTCTTGGCACCACCACGAAGCCTCAGAACAAGATGAAGGGTAGATTCCTATTCAACAGAACAAGCATACCAACACTTTAAGTGGCCTGATCTTCACTAGAGATCATTTGTTATTCCTGACACTGCATAAACCCTAAAAAAAAGAACTGTATAAATATGGGTGTAATTATGTTGACAAGCCTGAACTACTTAAGATTTCCAGCAATTTAGCATTGCAGGGCTAGAAAAAAATTTCAACTGAATGTATTTAATTTTTACCTTCTGAATGTTGTAGTCAGACAAAGTTCGTCCATCTTCCAGTTGCTTGCCAGCAAAAATCAATCTTTGTTGATCAGGGGGAATACCTAATAAAGACAAAGCCCAGAAATTTGCTTGATGTTTAAAACAAGTACCTCAAACAAAATTAAAATCCTTTTGATCCCTTAATCTGAAAAAAACTTCGTGGCCTTTCTTTATCACTCTCAGAGTTGACTACCTCCACATGCTCCCCTTATGCCCCAAGATTAAACAATCTGGCTTTTAAAGTCAGTCTCCAGCTGGCTCCTTCTTAATTTTCCTATACTTACACCTTATCTCCCAGTGCCATGTCCCCCTACCGTCCTCTGATCCAGTCCCGCTGGTCTCTTTGCCATTCCTCAAATAAGGTACTTTATCTGACATTTCCACTGGCTGTCCCATCTTGACCCCTTTTGGAATTCTCTGCCTCCTGGCTTCCCTTAGATCCCAAATAAAGCCTCAACTAACGCAGAAACCTTCCCTAGTCACCACGACACTACTGCGCATTCTTCTGGGATCGTTTCTAATTTAGTAAAATACATTAATTATGCGCTTTCTCCCCATCTTAGACTGTGAGCTCCTTGAAAGCACAGGCTTTTTCTTCTCCCTTTTTTGTATTCCCAGGGCTTTAAACAGTGGCTGGTGCGTAACAGGAGCTCAAAAGTGATGACTTGGATGCAATCCTCTACAAACAACTTAGTCTCCGAGTTGACACGGGTAGACAAAAAGGGGGAAGAAAGAAAAAAAACAACTTGCCTTCCTTATCTTGTATCTTGGCTTTGACATTTTCAATAGTATCCGACGGTTCAACCTAAAAATACAATCATTTTCTAGATTAAACCACTTCCCGTAGGAAATAGGCACCCCCTTCTACATATCCCGGTCCTTCCGGGCAGGTGAACACCCACTACCTGTGCACACCTGATCTGCATTAACCACGTCGCGGCGCCTGTCCGGGTCTCGAGGACCCAGGGCATGAAGCACGCCCGCCCGCGGCCCCACTCCGCCCAGGATCGAACCGGCCGGTCGCACGTGCTCGAAGCCCCGGCGTCTCTTCGGTAGAGGATCCGTCCCCGCGCCAGGCCCAGGGAGCCAAGTTCCGGCGGGGGAGGGCGGAGTCCCAGACCCGGGGCTCCCGGTCTCAGCCCTCGAGAAAAAAGCCGGGCTCCCTCCCAGACTTAACCGCAGGCCTCGGCCCCGAGAAAGAGCCTCAGAAAGCTCCGGGCCCGAGAACAAGGCTCCGCGTCCGAACCCGGACCCAGGCCGGAAAACGAGGTTCCAGGATCTCGCCCCCTTTCCGGGCCTCCCCACCCCCTCAGGCCAAGGCGGTCCGTACCTCAAGGGTGATGGTCTTCCCCGTCAAAGTCTTCACGAAAATCTGCATCGCGGCACTAGGTCCACCTGAGGACAGAGGAAAGGTAAAAGGGATGGTCAAAGGCAGTGGGTGAGAAGCAAGGCGGCTCCGCCACGGAGCGCAACGCGTGCACACACTCACCCGTTGATGGCGGATCCAAAAGAGAGAGCGCCCCGCCAACTCACGGGGTTTCCTACAGCCCCAGTCAAGGACCCTCAGGTGTAGGTGGCGCTGTTAAATGCCTGATTAAAATGCCAGAATGTGTTTCCATTCCCCCTCCCTTACTACCTACTTTGGACGCTCTTTTTTTAACCTAAATCTTCTTTACCTTCTTGACTCAGTAGCTTTAAAATTTTTTTTCTGTTAAGGAAACATCTCCAAAAGCTATTATTATAATTAAAGGCCCTTAAAGGGTTGAGATGGAGCAGGCAGAAGGAGAAGGGCCTTTGTCAGGTCCGGAGGTCTCGAGAGAGGGGCATTCTGGGAATTGTAGTTTTCCTTCGATGGTTGCTTCGGTCCGAACTACTCTTCCCACGATGCAGTTCAAGCAATCCGGGATCCTAGGTTACAAGCTCTTTCCGCCTCCAGTTACTGGCCCTCAGCGTCCTGCGATCTGAGGTGAGAAGCAGAAAGAGAATAAGTAGAAGGCAGGAGGAGCGAAGAAGAGAGAAGCAGAAAGAAGTAGAGGAACGGGGTTCGAAGGAGGGCCTCGAGAGGGAGGAGGAGAAGGGGTTCGGGCGGTGCCTGAAGGGGTCGCTGCCCGAGTCAAGTGTGTCCGAGGGCCGGAGAATACCGGGGCAGAGGGGCCCGAATGGATGGAAGAGAGCCCCGCTTGGAAAGGTTTCTCCTGGGTCCAGAGCTCAGGTAACGTTGTGCAGTATCTGGAAATCCGTAACCTCCGGGCCCTCCCCATTTTGTGCCTTTACCGATCCAGCAACTCTGGCTCCAGGCCTTGCAGCCCCCGCCCCCTTGTAAACAACCGTGGTAAATCGGTAGAACCTGCACGTGAATTCCTTGATCATCCCCGGAAGAGTGGGTGCGGTTCACCCGAACCCTCTAAAGTTGGGGAAAGGGCAGCTTTGTCCAGTCTTCGTTTGACAGCTACTTTTAATAACAATAACCAGTCTTTACGTAGTGCTGGTTTTTTGTATTTGTTTGTTTTAAATGAACCTCATCACAACCCTGCAAGGTGGGTGCTAGCATTCTTATTTTACAGGCGAGGAAACTGAGGCTGAGAGAGGTTAAGTGACTTGCCCAGGGAAAATGACTTCAAGTGTTTGAGGCAGGATTGGAACTGAGGTCTTCCTCCCTCTATGCTGTGTACCTCTCTCTGTTATCTGTGATTTGAACACAAATTTGAAAAGATTACTTGAAGTAAGGATTTCATTATCTAGTCTGACCAGTACCTGAAGCAGAATTCCTGTCCAACATATCCAAGTGGTCATCTGTTCCTGCTTGAAGATCTCCAAATAAGGAATACCATAGCTCTAATTATTAAAATTCTTTTCCTGACATCAGGACTAAATTTGCTTTTTTGCAACTTCCTGTTAACGTTGCCATTTTCTATAGCCAAACAAAACATCTGATCCATCTTAAATCTTTTCCTTCCCCATTTTTTCCATCTTCTGGCTCTTACTGAGACTTGGTTCTTTCCTGATGAACCTTTCTGAACTTTCCAGCACTGGTCACTCAGTCCAACCCTCCCCACTGGTTGAGGAATGGATAATTGAAATACTCCTTTCTCCCATTGCCACTTGGGAGTTCTGCCTCTACTATCATCGCTCCTTAATCTTTTTTCCACTGAGGTTCACCCAATCCATGTGTACTTCTAGGTGGTGAAGTGGATAGAGTACTGGCCTTGGAGTCAGGCTTTCCTGAGTTCTTATTTGGTCCCAAATTAGTTCTGTGGCCCTGGGCAAGTTACTTAACTTCTGTTTGCCTTAGTTTTTCCTCAGATGTATAAAATGGGTATAATGATAGCACCTGCCTCATAGGGTTGTTGTGAGGACTAATGAGATATTTGTGAAGTACTTAGCGTAGTGTCTAGCCCATAGTAGGTGCTCTATAAATGCTTATTTCCCTTACCCTACCCAATCAGAATTCTGGTAACTGTTGTCTACTGACTTCCAGGACTCACCCCTTCTTTCTTCAATGAGTTCATTGCCTGGCTCACAATCTTTTTCTCCTCCACAACTCCTATCTTCATACTAGGGGACTTCAAAATCTATATTGGTACTCCCTTAGGTATCCTAACCTCATAGTTATTCAACTTATTTCACATGACCTACTCCACTGGACCACAACTACAAAACAGAGATGGTTATATCCTTTATTGTGCCATTAGCCAGGAGTGCTCCTGCTTCCATGTTCATGAATTCTGCCCTTATCACCCCAAGCCTGGACTATTGTAATAGCATGCTGGTGGGTTTGCCTGCCTCAAGATTCTTCCCACTCCAATCTATCCTTCATTCAGCCATCAAAGAGATGTTCCTAAAGCACAGATCTGACCACATCACTTTCCTACTCCATAAACTCTACTGGGACCCTTTCATCAAGAGGATCAAATGTAAAATCCTTTGTCGTTCAAAGTCCTTCGTAAATTGGTCCCCTCTCCCTTTTTACCATATTCTCCTTCCCCATATAGTCTTTGGTCCAATGAAGTTGGTCGGCTTGCTGTTCCATGGATGAGACATTGTAGCTACTGCCTCCAAGCATTTTTACAGGCCTTTTCCCCTCTTTGGAACGATCTCCTTCCTCATCTTTGCCCTCAGGAAGCCTTTTCATGTCTTAGTTCTATTGCCTTCTCTTTGTGGATAATTTCCAGTTTTATCTGTGTCACTTGTTTGTACATAGTGATCTGCACATTGTCTGCCCAGTTAAATTGTGAGCTCCTTAAGAGTAGAGGTGATCATTCACCTTTCTTCTTATCCTCAGTGCTTAGCACAGTACCTGGCACATATTAGGCACTTAGTAAATGTTTATTGATTCATTAATGAAATGATTTCTCAATCTTCCACGGATAAACCTTTCAAGTGTACTGAGCTGCTTCTTCTCAGCCCATCAGTAAGCATTTATTAAATGTTAAACATCTCATGTCCTTCAGCTGTACGTCTTACAGCATGGACTAGAAGCCCTTCACTCTCTTGTAATTTCCTGCTCAATGTTCTTTCTTAAATGTGGTTCCCAAAACTGAGCAAAAGATTTCAGTTGTTGTCTAGCCAGGGCAGAGTCCAAAGGAACTATTGTTTTCCTATTCCTCGAAGCTATACTTCTTAAAGCAGCCCAAGATTGAATTAGCTTTTTCAGCTGTCATAGCACACCACTGATTCATGTTAAGATACCAGTCCAATAAAACTGTTATATTTTTCAGAGGAACTGCTGTCTATTCATACTGTCCCCATCTTGTACTTAATAAAATTAATTTTTTGAGCCAAAGTGTATGATTTTGCGTCAGTATTCATTAAATTTTGTTTTATTTAACTCATTCTGTTCCATCAAGATCTTTTTGGATCTTGATTCTATCATCCAATGTGTTAGCTACCCTTGGCTTTGTGTCATCTGTAAATTTGATAAGGATGTCATCTATGCCTTTAAGTCATTGATAAAAATATTAAGAAGCATCAACACATGCACAAATCCCTTTCCAGGTTGACTTCAAACAATTAATGACTTTACTTTTGAGTCTGACCATTCAACCAGTGATAAATTTATCCAGTTGTATTATCATTTAGTTCACATCTCTCCATTTTTTAATACAATAAATTGCTTTTTTCAGAGTATTTATTTTTTTAAAAAGAGAAAAAAACATTTCTGACAAAATGTTAGACAAACGTGGCACCTGAATGTAATTTGGGGCAGCAGCCCTGGCCATATTAAATAAAGTGACAGCTCCATTGGTTTCAGCTGGGACATAGTATTTAACAAAATAGCTCTTTGCAAGCCAGTGTGCAATGGATAGAATACAGTACTGTAGTTCTGGTTTTTAGTTTATGTGTAGAGTTGGAAAAAATGATAGCAGGGCTTTTTAGTCCCTTGTATAGAAGAAGTAATTAACTGTCCTTTACCCCTGTTTGGTAAGAGCTGGTTTAAACGACTTAGTGGTGTTATTTAGGCATAATCCACTACTGCTACTGGGTAACTCACTGGGAAGATTTACAAAGTTAAATTAGGGGTTTCAGGATATTACAATCCATTATACTATTAAAAGATATTAGATTTGAAATTGACAACTATTGGGATTATTTGGGGTTATTCACATAGGACCCAGGAACTAGCATCATAGCCCAATTCTTGTTCAGATGATAATCTCTATAATTTTGGAATATAGAATGTTTTAATGCCAAATGAAGACTTTTGGGGTCCCAAATTTGTTTAATATTTAATCATTAAATTTGGCAGAAGACCAGCTGCCTAGCTTCGCTATTAGTATGTTAATGTTAAAAATGAGAATAACTGTTTGTTCACCTGTGAGGAGTTTAGCCCTGTGGCTAGGTGTTTGGGTTAGGAATGGATGCAGAGGCCTATTTATGTTAGGTTCTTCTAATGAAGTTAGGTTCTTCTTTGAGGAGATAAGATTTTATACATTTGAAAAATATTAAAGACTAGCGGGCCACATAGTGTAAGTGGGATAGGGCTCTGGACCTGGAATCAGGAAGAGCTGAATTCAAATCCTCTTGACCTCAGTTACCTCATCTCTAAAATGAGGATAATAATGATATTACATAAAGTGCTGTTTTTTGTCTGTCACTCTCAAAGAGGACCATGACCTCAGGGAGGTGATGCAATGACCTGCAAGTGAATTGGATTTAAATGAGGGAGGGCTGTGCAAAGTCACTAGTTTCACTTTCTCCTTCAGAGCCATCTGAGTCCAGTGGCTAGCTATACATCAGGACAGCTGGAGATAGCCCAGGATGTGGTGGGAGACCTTGACCTTTTTAAACTAAGGTCTTTCCCAGGTCTCATTTTGACTGAGGTGCATTGTAAACCTTAAAAAACTTTTCAAATGTGAGCTATTATTAATATTACTTTCTGTTACAAGATGACTAAATGTAGTAAGGTACCAAAATGTATAGTGTAGACAGTAGATACTAAAGCCATTCAGGAAGAGGAGAGCTCTATCTTGCCTGGAGTTATGGAGGAAGTAGAATTTATGAAGGACCTTTGAAGAACAAGATAGGATTTTAATGGAGGGGAAGAGAAACTGCATTCCTGGAAGGGAAACAATATTTTAAGTCCAAATTTTTTTAAAAATAAAGTACTTATTTTGAGCAAGGAGCATTGTGCTAGGTTTTGAGTTTAATATGAAGTTTAGTTAAGATAGTCTCTATACTCATAGAATATGCACATAGGGAGATATGATGCATATACTTCAACAGAACTACAAATGATCTCATCAATGTGGGTAGTTATTACAACTCTGAGTATTGCAATTTATCCCTGCTCTCTTATTCAAAGTTCTTAGAATCCTAAATTTAGATGGCAAAGGAGTTCCTCCAATGTAATACCTCTTAAAAAAACAAACCAAAAAATGAAGACATTGAGGCCCAGAATATTAAAGAGGTCACACAGAGTAAATTGCAAAGCTGAGACTTGGACCTATGTATTCTAACATCAAATCCAGTGTGCTTTTTCTTGTACCACAATGAAGTCCTGTCTGTATCTTCCTAAAAATGCTCCATGGGGGAGTTCCCTTAATGTTCTCAGGCCTTCCTCTAGATACCATATTTTTATTAGTGGAGCACATAAACTTTATCTGTGATCTCTCCTCTCATTTTGTATCTGGTCTACTTCTTCATATAATCCATCTTTTGTGGTGGTATGCACAACTTTTAACTTTTTCAAGTTTGTAACATTCCAATACTTGCAGCTATCCAATGTCACCAGAAGAATATGAATGTTAAAAATGTTGCATTTTCTTCCTAATCAATGTTGCACCCACTTCCGTTGTCCAGTTGCAATGAATGTCCAAGGTTGATATACTGAAGAGCTTTGTGGGCTGTCCATACAATTCACATCATAGTATAGACAATAATCATTTTTCACTCACTTGGTTTTTCCAAACTCCTTTGAAGGGTTGTGGTTCTCATTTAGGATTCTCTCATGTTTTAGAGCTTGATGACATCCTTAAAATATTATCTATAGATATCATTTGGAGAAGCTTACCATGCATAGGAACTTTGAGCTAGCTATTCTCCAAGTCATTGATAAATGCGTAAATATACCTCTCTATTTAGTGCCTCAAGTTATATAATTAGAGGATTGTCAAAGTTATTTCTGTTGTTTCACCTTTAGGAACTCATGTAAACCACAAAGACTTTGAGATGATTTTCATGTATACATGAGAGACGCCTTGTTGGAGAACCATCTTTAATCCAGTGCTTTTTCGTAGCCAGTAAACACAGAGGGATCTTATTAGCTGTGAGCGTTTCAGTCAATTATATGTGTGTAAAGAATATAATTTGCAAAAGTTGTCTCATACTTTCTTCAATGATCCCCTCCTTCCCATCCTTAACGATTTTGTGGGGATGGGAAAATGGGCAGATTGGGGTCAGTAGCTGTTGATATATTCTCAGTTGTTTTTATCGTGGTAATAATGTCTGTGAAATCTTCCAGTTGATATCCTCCCCGCTTTCAGATAGCTTGAAGATCAGTACCTCGAAACTATTATCTCTGAAATGGACTCCCTACTTTGTTTAGTTCAACAGCTCTTACCATCTTTTTTGTTTTCCTTAGTGCTCTTTTCGGGTATTGAGGTGATGCAGTGGATAGAGTGCTGGGCCTGGAGTCAGGAAGACACATCTACCTGAATTCAAATCCAGCCAAAGACATTATTAGCTGTGTGACCCTGGGCAAGTCACTTCACTCTGTTTGCCTATTTCTTCATCTGTAATATGACCTGGAGAAAGAAATGGCAAACCACTCCAGTATCTTTGCCAAGAAAACCCCACATGGGGTCACAAAGAGTCAGACACAACTGAAACAACTGATCAACAGTGCTCTTTTGACTTCCTCATACATGACCCTGGAGAATGTGATAGTAGAGGTCAAATGTAGTGGATCCATTATCATTGGTGGAGAAAATAATTTATTATGCTAATCTAGACCAGTGGTATCAAACTCAAATAAGAAACAGACCCTGTAGACTGAATATTGACTTAAAAAATCACAAATTAACATTATCTTCATTGTATTTTTATTTTGTTAAACATTTCCCAGTTGTATTTCCCCCACTTTATTAGAAGCTTTAATGATATTTTCTGCTTCATATATCACCATTATATCCTGTGTATCTGTAATAAGAGTTAGAGATCTTCTCCTGTCCATTACTAGGCCTCAAGTAGAGCCCATTGCAGAAGGAACTTGTTTAAAGGGAAAGTTTGCTTATGGGGAGTTATGCTTGCTTGAAGGCTTTCACACCTTTTGGTAATTAGGCACTGAAGCCAGGCCTTCTGGCTCTGTATGTACTGTAAGGTGAGATTTTGCTTTGAGGGCTTACTCTTTGGAAGAAGGTTTGTATGCCAGATGAGACTCTGGGTAGCCATTAAGAAACCCTCTACCCCTTTGAAAACCCAGATGTAGATGCTTTACTCTCTGGTAACTATGTATGTATGTAATGGTCAGAGAGTTGGATCTGTCTGTTGATCTCTGATGTATATATTGATTATGGTCAAACAGAATCCCAGTATGTTGGTCTTTATTTCTCAGCTTATATTTTCTCTGTTTTGAATGTAATTAAAAGAGATTGCTGACCCCTTAAACAGCTTTCCTAGTACAGCAGATCCAAGAACCTATACTAGCAAGCCATCCTGGATATGCTAGAGTGCTTGCTGCTACAGTATCCTTCCCTTTTCCTCTCCCAAAGAGCCATTCCATATGACAAATATTATTTTTGGAAAGAAAAAAGTGAGCACAAATGATTGATACATTGGAAAAAGTTCAAAAACATTGCAATGTGTAATTCCTGGGGACTTTCTATCTCCTCACAAGGGTATGTTGAGGGTATCTTCTCTTATGTCTTCCTATGAGTCCCGCTTGGTTGCTTTTCTTCCCCCCCCAAATTCTTCTTAATTGTCTTTGAAAAAGAAAAATAAGAACATTTCCATGTACCCAGCAGAACATGAAATGATTCAGTATAAAACAATAAATTTCCATTTCAAGGAAACCTGTATGATAAATATTACACATTGTTTTCAAAGCTACCCAGCATTTTTTGCTTCCTTCTAGGTTTTCTTTTGTTCTCTGCTGTATACTTTTTGCTTTATTTTTTCCCCTTCCCTCCCCCCACTCTAAAGAAGACTGTAGTTAAACTTGGATGTATATATACATATACACATACATACATATATGTATACACACATACATACACATGCAGTCATACATATGTATGTAAGACTGTAGTTTGCATAATTCTACTTGTCATCTCTTTCATCTCTAGTATCTTGCTATCTAGCCTCAATGAAACATAGCAAGTGCAAGTAAGCTCTTGCACTTACACAGTCACTAGTGGAGTAAAACAAGGGCTTATGTTGGCTCCCATGCATTTTAGTACATTTTCTGCAGTTTTGTCAGATGCTTTCAACAAGAAGGAAAACTACATCAGGGTCAGCAAGTGCATTGATGGTAATTTATTTAACTTGAAAAGGCTACAAGCCAAAAGTAAAGCAGGGGGAGAGTTGGTTTTTGTTTGCAATAATTGTGCACTCAGTACAGCCTCCGAGATACAATAAAGTCAGGAATGATATTCTCTACTGCTTTTGCGTATTTTGGACTAACACCAAAAAAAACCCCAAAACCCAAAATGCGCAGGTTCTTCACCAGCCAGCACCACACCATCCACATATGCAACCATTGATTGTAGCAGGTTTAATTTTGAATGCTATGGGTATGCTTGGCAGTATACTTTCCAGGGATGTCCACATAGATTATGAGGTTGACTCATGCATTGCCAGAGCTAACACCAAAGGAAAGCGTGGGAGTGAAAAGGTATTAGACTGCCTACCAAACTGAAGGTCTACAGAGCCATTGTGCTGACCTCAGTGTTGTGTGCCTGTGAAACCTGAACTGTTTACCAAGCGACATGCCAGGAAGCAGAATAAATACTTCCATTTGAATTGTCTTAGGAAAATTCTGAAGATCACTTGGTAAGATAAGATACTAGATACCAAGGTCCTTTCTTGAGCTAAACTGCCAAGCATTTAAACTCTGCTCCAGCGGGCTGGCCATGTTGTTCAAATGCGAAATGTATGTTTGCCTAAAAGACTTTTACAGAGAACTCACACAAGGTAAGTGCTCGCATGGAGATCAGAAGTGATACAAGGACACTCTCAAGGTCTCTCTGAAGAACTTTGGAACTTATTGCATGACATGGGAGACACTGGCAAAAGACCACCTACATGGCATGTCTGCATCAAAGAAGGTGTTGTGTGCTTTGAGTGAAGCAGAATTGCAGTAACTCAAAAGAAATGTGTGATGTGCAAATTTAGAGACATCTCCACTCCAAATGTTCATATGGACTATTTGTGCCTTACCTGTGGTAGAGCCTTCTAAGCTTGTATATTTGATCATCTGTAGTTGGATATACTGTACCTTGACCCCAATGTAGTGATATCATTTTGGTCCTCTTCTAGAATGGAGAACAACCAACTATATACACAAATCTAGTAATATATGTACGTGTATACACACATGTGTGCTATTTTTCTTCCTTGCCTTTTTCAGTTTAAGGTGCTTTTGATTGTATTTTCAAGTCACCAGAAAAGTATATTTTCTCGCATTAGACTTTTCTGATACCTCCAATTGTTAAGAAATCTCAGCTTCCCCAAATTGCCTTTCTACCTATGTTGTATTTGCTTATATGTATGCATATTATTATTTTTAACTCTCATATACTTTATTTTCATGAAATTTAGGAAATTTTTTTTCTACTTATCACTTTGCCATTGAATATCAAAGGTCAGTGTATATACCATGACCTTTTAAATAACAAACACTATTTAAAAAAAAATTTTGATTCCTCTCCCCCAATTAAAAAGGATCAAAGAGAAAGAGGCAGCACTAAAAATGGGCAATATTTTTTAAGCAGTGGAAACTACCTAAATCTTTTTCTTTGTTGTTTTTTTCTTTTTTTAAATTATTTGTTTTCAGTGTCCTACAATCACTTCCATATAACTTAGATTTTTTCCCTCTCCCTCCCCTCTTTCCCCCCTTCCTCCCTGAGACAACATACAAATTTATATAGGTTCTACACATACATTCCTATTAAATACATTTTCACCATAGTCGTGTTGCATAAGAATTAAAATGAATGGAAGAAAGCATAAAATAAACCAAAATGTAATACCAAAGCAAATGATTTACTACACTCTGCGATAGAATCCCATAGTTCTTTCTCTGGATGTGGAAGGCATTTTGCCACAAGAGTCTATTGGGAATTTTTTAAATCCTTGCATTGCAATGAAGTTGTAAGTCTACCAGAAAAAGACCTCACACACTGTGGCTGTTGCTGTGTACAGAGTTCTCCTGGTTCTTCTCCTTTCACTCAGCATCAGTTCATACAAGTCTTTCCAGGCTTCTCTGAAGTCTTCCTGTTCATCATTTCTTATAGCACAATAGCATTCCATTACATTCATATACCACAACTTGTTCAGCCATTCCCCAATTGATGGGCATCCCCTTGATTTCCAGTTTTTGGCCACCACAAAGAGTGCTGCTATAAATATTTTTGTACATGTGGGACCCTTTCCCATTTTTATGAACTCTGGAATACATTCCTAGAAGTGATGTTGCTGGGTCGAAGGGTATGCACATTTTTGTAGCCCTTTGGGCATAGTTCCAAATTGCTCTCCAGAATGGTTGGATCAGCTCACAGCTCCATCAACAATGAATTAGGGTTCCAACTCTCCCACATCTCTAACATTTATCATCTTCCTGTTTTGTCATGTTAGCCAATTTGATAGGTGTGATGTGGTATCCCAGAGTTGTTTTGATTTGTATCTCTCTAATCAATAGTGATTTCATTTTTTCATATGACTATAAATAGCTTTGATTTCTTCCTCTGAAAAGTGCCTGTTCATATCCTTTGACCATTTATCAATTGGGGAATGACTTATATTCTTGTACATTTGACTCAGTTCTTTATATATTTTAGAAATGAGACCTTTATCACAGACACTAGTTGCAAAAATTCTTTCCCATTTTTCTGCTTCCCTCCTAATCTTGGTTGCATTGGGTTTGTTTGTGCAAAAGCTTTTCAGTTTAATGTAATCAAAATTATCCATTTTGTACTTCATAATGTTTTCTATCTCTTGTTTAGTCAAAAATTTTTCCCTTCTTCATAAATATGATAAATACACTACTCCTTGCTCCACTGATTTGTTTATGGTATCAATCTTTATAAGTGGATCATGTACCCATTTGGACTTTATTCTTGTGTATGGTGTCAGGCATTGGTCTATGCCTTGACCTTCTCCACAGCCTCACCAGCAACCTTGCTGCCCTTATACCTGTTTGTTTACCTTGGTCACCTTGTCACCCTCCTGTATTCCGTCTTCTCCCTTCCCACCTTCTCTCCTACACCCCAGCCTGAGACACTCACTTTTTGCCTCTTACATCTGGAAAGGGTACATTATTGTGTTCCCTTTGGTTCCACACACCTTTCCTATGAGTTCACAAACCAAAGGACCACTCCCTTATATGCTGTTCCCCCACTACAATATAAATTCCTTGAGGGCAGAGACTCTCTTGCTTTTGTTTTTGTGTCCCCAACACTAAATTTAGTAAGTACTGAATAAATACTTTTCATTCATTATTCAAGAGTTGATACTGCCCCAAATTCGTTATCCTGCAAATAAGCTGATGATAAGTCTCTCTCAACTTTGTTAGGCTGGTCCTCAGACAGCAGACATGCAGTGCATCACTGAACCTTTACTTCAGGTGTTCCTAGTTTGGTAGGGCCCTCCAGAGTGTGTTTCTTTGACATAGCCTTTGAGAACCCACATCACTTCTGTCCCACAATATAGTACTTTGTTATGTAGTGTAAGTTGTTAGGATCAAATGAGGTAAAATTTGTCCATAATAACACTTTATAAATTATATATATGGCAGCCATCATGACTTCATAGGAAATAGCCAATGAAACAGAGGTATGACACTGATACCAAAAGAAGCAAAGCCTCACAGAGGTGTGAAGGATGGATTTGGGAGAGTGAAATGTAGAATTGACAAGACCTGCTCGAAGGCATTGCAACAGTACCACATCCCTCAGTATTGTGGGCCTCTTCTGGAATGCGGATAGTGGGAATAGAGAGGATGGAAGAGTTTTGAGAAAGATTTTAGAGGGAGACACCAAAAGAACGTATTAGACCATACGTAAAAGTGCAATAATTATAGATTTTGTGACTCAGAGACATCCATATGCATTCATTTACAAATGAGTATTTTAATTTCCTGACATGAATTGAAAAAG
Organism: Notamacropus eugenii; assembly: GCF_028372415.1. Classification (NCBI taxonomy): domain Eukaryota; kingdom Metazoa; phylum Chordata; class Mammalia; order Diprotodontia; family Macropodidae; genus Notamacropus; species Notamacropus eugenii. The sequence continues at coordinate 651,057,980 of NC_092872.1, forward strand.
ATTAGAAAATTGGCATTAATTTGATTATGTTGCTGTCTATTAAGCTTTATTCTGATGACTTTTTTTCTCTCTTTCAGGGTTTGAGCAAAGTGTTGGCTTTGTTGCAAAAACAGGATCAGAGTTAAACTTTTATCCGGGAACAGTTGCACAGAGTGTTAAGGAATGTCTGTTCCAGAGATTGCAATAAATAAACATCCAATTCTCCCTCCTATAATTAGTAATTATGATAAGGAGTTTTTGGAAAGAATGCAAAAATATATAATTATAGAAACCGAAAGAGTGGGCTGTACTGATGAAGGACCAGCCGATGAATATTTCATCATATACAGAAATGTATTTGACAAGGTAATATAGTGCTTTAAGAATTTGAAAAATTTATTTATAAATGACGGTGTGAGACTGTCCTTCTCTGACCTTCCAAATACTATACCTGTCTCTAGTGAAATAGATTCTATTTCTACTCAAGGAAATTGTATAGTGTTTCTAGAACAGATAGGTATGCAATATAGTATAAGTGTAGATTATAAATATGTACTTGTTAACTCAGCCTAAGCCCAATTATTTCTCCCTCAAATAAGTCAATTTTGATTCTTAGACCAGAACCTGGTTATATAGGCCAGCTTCATTCTGATTTTTTTTTTTACTCGAAAGTACCAGTTATGTGCCATTGCTTAGGTCATCTCCCTGCCTAAAATGTTTTCCTTCTTTACCTCCACCTCTGGAAATCCCAGGCTCAGGAAACTTTAAGGCTCAAGTCAATTGCCAGCTCCTACAATAGATTTTACCGATCTTTCCCACCTACATCAGTGAAGGTGCCCCCTGAGATTGCTCAGTATCTCACAGGTTGTGTTTGCACTTCTTTCTTAAAGAGGAACATGACATCAGGGAATGATGACATGACTTGCAGTTGACTTGGGTTTGAATGAGCTGTGCAAGGTCACCAGCCTCACTTTCTCCTCAAGAGTCATTTGTGTCCAGTGGCCTGATATTCATCAGAATGACTGGAGATGAGTCAGCATGCAATGGGAGACCCTGGCCCTTTTAGGGTAAGGTCTTTTTAGGTTCTCTCTTTGAGTGAGGTAAGACCCATTCAGTGAATAGGCCTCTTTGAGAAGTGAGTTGAGGGATGCTGGCCAAAAGAGAAACTGTTGGTCACAGGTTGTGTTTGTCCTTCATTCTTGAGGATGGACCATGACATCAGGGAATGATGACTTGCAGTTGACTTGGATTTGAGTGAGGGAGGGCCATGCTAGGTCATTAGCCTCACTCTCTCCTCCAGAGCTGTCTGGGCTCAGTATCTACTTATCTGTGGATGAGATGCTTCCCCAGTAGAATGTAAATTCTTTGAAGGCAGGGGTCTACTCATTTTGTTTTGTATCTCTAGCATCCAGCTCAATTCCTTTCTTATAGCAGGAGAAAGGGACAGGGACTTGTGAGCTCATTAGCATAGGGAGCTCCCAGATGAAGGCTCCTCCCCATCCCCAGCCCAATTCTGGTCAGCACCTCCTCTGCTGCTTCATGGTGCTAACAACAACAGTAGTGCTAGTTAGAGGATTGCTTTGGGAACTGAGAAGTTAGGCAACTTTTCCAGGGTCACATAGCCAGAGTATATCATTGGTAAAACTTGAACCTGGATCATCTTGGTTCCAAGACTGGCTTTCTGTCCACTATGCCTCTCAAATCATGTGAGAATTAAAAAATTTAATTCTTTGAATAATTATTTTGTGGTGATAGTAGACAGATCAAGGAGAGGAAGTGGTTGCTGTTTGTGTTGTTCAGTTTCAGTCATGTCTGACTCCTTGTGATCCCATTGGGGGTTTTCTTGGTAAAGATACTGAAGTGGTTTGCCATTTTCTTCTCCAGCTCATTTTGTAGATGAGGAAACTGAGGCAAACAGTTAACTGACTTGCCCAGAGTCACAAAGCTAGTAAGTGTCTAAGGCTGTATTTGAACTCAAATCTTCTGACTCCAAGCCTGGCATTCTTTACACTGTGCCACCTAGCTGCCCCAGGGAGTGGTAGGCACTTAATAAATGCTTGTTGAATTGACTTGAATATTATTAAATATAGATAGAATAGCTTTCATTTAACCTAATACTGATCAAGGAGAACACCGTGCAGCCAGGACAGTATTAAAAGATCCCATTATTCATGATTAAAGGAGGCCCCATATTAAAAAAAACCCCAACAAAACACCACTATTGTCTTCAGTCACCATTACTTAGGTGCATCTGACTTATTCTCATGTATTATGCAGTTGGACAGGACATCATTACTGTACATGATTGACTGTGATAATTAGATCAAGTTTTCAAAAAGAAGTTTCTGGATTTGTAGGATTAATTTTTACCTGCCTATCACACACAGAGACAACATTTTTTAAAGACTTGTAAAATAACCAGACATTTAACTTGATACTTTTAGGTTCACAAATACAGTTTTCATCTATTCATTCAAGAATTATACCTTGCCTACTGTCAAAAGACAACTCCCTTTGAACTTACAGATTAAAATATATTACAAAACAAAATTTGATTTGAGGATAAAATAACAAAATGTATCTGAAAGATAGAACGAGGCTTTCAGGTATCTCAGGTGAACAGATTCCAGCATTCAGACAACAACTTAGGTTTTTTTGGCTGAGGCAGAAAAGAAAACACTTTAGGGGTTATATAGTTCACCTAACCGAAACAGTAGCACTGGAAGTCTTTAAAGTTTGTTGTTGCTGTTGTTAAAATCCCCAAATGCTGAACATCCATCAACAGACTTATTTTTGCTTCTTGTTTAGCAACCCAGGCACTGCATGTTTTCAGATTTAAAATATTTTAAATGAGTTTGCTTGTAACAGCTTCGGAAAAGAAGAGCCCCACCTAGATTTTGCTTTTACTTTTTGTATTTTTATTTTATAAAATGCCATTCTTTGGGGAAAGAAAAATCAACATGCTTTAAGTGAGATTTACTGTCTAAAATTCAGAAAACTTAGCCTGATATCAGCTTCAGCTGGCGATATTTAGGATATATCCAGTTTTCCCAGCATATGTTAAGATCTTTAAAGATAAGAACTGTTTTATCTTGTTTGCATTTCTTCTCACCCCCTCAACCGTATTTATTAGTCACATAGTTTGCACACCAGGTGCTCAGCAAATGTTGGCGATAAATTTAAAAATCCAGTTGTAGTTTAAGTTTGCTAAATGTTTACGTGCACAATTTTAATTATAATCTCATATCATTTCAAAGTGATTTGTGATGCTGTTTGCAAGGCTTTTGTTTTATGTTCTCTTAGAATGAATTTAGTACCATAGTCAGGAAAATAATGTTTTCAGATAATAGAGCATGTCACCGCATACAAAACTATTCTTACTTCAATCAAACAAGAATATGATTCATTCATTGAGACAATAAAGAAGGGTCAAAGAAATGCATTTTATCTTCATGGAAAGCTGAAAGTTCTGGCAGCAGAGCCCACAACACTGGTATATCATAGGAAAAGAGTAGTCCAACTTGAATCAAAGTAAGTATATTAGTTTAGATTAAAGGATTATGTGAATTAATGATTACATAATAATTAGGCAGCACAACTGTAGTTTAGTGGTTCTCTATGTTTCTGTTGGTATTATTGTTATATCTTTGATTTTTCAGGAGTTCATATCTATCTCATGAAAGTAGTACATTCCATGTATGTATACATGTATTTATTTAAATTAAAGCAAATTTAACTTATTTTAATTTTGAGAATTTTATAATACTCTTTAAAATAAGGTAAGGTATTCTGGAGAATCATTGCTTTCTGTAGGTAATTTTTCACATATTTGAATTAGTTATAATTCTGAACCTGGCTGTACTACCTCCATGAAAGGGCTTTAGTCCTGAAGTGTGCACAAGTTAATAGCATACAGTCAGGTGGCACAATGCTCATTCTTGCAAAATTTTCTCAGATTTTTTTGAGTTCTAGAAATTTGCCAATAAATCAGCTTTGTAAATAGTTTTAAATCAGCATTGAAAATCTTGAACCAGTTTGCAGAATTTCCATTGTCCCTTCTCATACTTAGCCATGTCACAGAGGAAAATTGCATTCAATGGGTAAGCAAGCAGCTTGGGAAAACTCACTCTTACCATCATACTTAAGTTTGTATTAACTTTATTTAACAAAGGAAAAATTTTAAATGAATCTGTTTTGTGAGGCTTGACTTCTACTTCCACATTGATGGTAGAATAGCAGAAAATAAGTCTGAAGATGCTAAGAATTAAGTGCTTTTAGTTCATATATTGACTAACATAAGTCTGAGTACTATAAATATGAAATCTTTATCCAGTGACATACTTTTGGAGAAATTGAGCCACATTTCATTACTGAGGTTCTAACAATGAATGAAAGCAGAAGACAAATGGTAGACAACTAGGTGGCACTATATAGGCACCATAGTGGTACCACAGGGTGTTGGACCTGCAACCAAGAAGACCTAAGTTCAAATTCAGCCTCAGACACTTAATAGCTATATGACTCTAGGAAAGTAACTTAACAGCTATCTGCCTCAGGATGCTTATCTGTAAAATGAGAATAATACCTCCTAAGGTTATTGTGAGGACCAAATGAGATAAAATACATCATGTGCTTTGCAAACCTTGAGGCACAATATAAAGGACAGCTACTGCTAAATGGAAGCCCGACTCCTTGGAGAGGAAAAATAAGAGTTCTGTGTAACCAAAGGCAGTAAGAAAACGCCTTTCCTGAGATGCTTGGTGGCCTTGTCTTACAGTGTTCGTGGTGAGAATAAATAAACAAAAGACCTGACATGAAGATTCATGTAGCTTATGTGTCATCTGTAGAAGGAGATAAACAAGTACAGAATTTCTGTGAAAAGCTTGATGCCTCCCAAACCAAGTTAACATACACTTTGATACTCCGTGAACTCACTGCAAAGATTGACAGAAAGGTGGCAAAAGTTATGTCAGAAAGTATAGTTTTGGTTTAGCAAACAAAAGGAAACAAAGTCTTGTTGATTCCTCTGATAAAAGACCATCTTTTCACACCACTGTGCTTCTGGTGACGCTATATAGCTGTAAATTACCAAGACATCAGCACACGGTTCATCCAAAGGGGAGCAGAGAGAGGAAAGCACATAGTGGGCATGATTAGACTGTAGTTTGTGAATAAATAGTAGAAAGGGTTTTATTTATTAAAAATACTAACTGCTTGAATTCTTGCTTTCTAGTATTGTAATCATGCCCAGTATGAAATTTTGGTAACAATTACAATGAGAAAATATGAAGTGAGTTCACTTTTTCAGGCCACTGTTTAGTGAATACCCACGTATCAAATAATCTTGAGTATTATCTGAAACCAGTAACTAAAAGTCAAGGTAACTTTGAATAGGATGACAATTCAGAATAAAAGTAACTATTTAACCAATGTTGTTTAACTAATTCTGGTGATCCAGAGTGATTTGGAGGAAGTGAAAGAAATCCTTTCTTTTTTCTTTCTTTTATTCAGGATAAGGGTTATTGAAGCCAATTCCTCAAAGATTCAAATGCAACTAAAGAAATTAAGACAAGTTAGGAAAAAGGACATTGTAAAAGAAGTAAACTATCTAACAACTACCATAAATCCTTCAAGGCCCATTCCAGGTACAGTATTTTATTTGATATCTTAAAGAGAGTGAGAGATGTTTGAACTGTTTCCCTTTATAATGTGTTATATTCACATATATCTAGATTAAATTCTGTGTGATTTAGGATTAATCTGGGTGGATATAGATTTGCCTTAAAAAAAAGTGTACATTTATTTGGCAAGCATGAGTGTCCATTTTATTTAATGGATTCTAGGAGGAAACAAAAAACATTAGAAGATGTGGCAAACCCTTCACGAGTGTATAGTCTGGTTGCAAAGATAAGACAGAAACCTATAAAAATGCAGTAGTAGTGGAATATATTGTGGGAGAAATATCTTTGATTTTGAAATATGTTGCACTTAATCCCTGTCTTCAGTATTACATTAACTCCAAGATGTCACATTTAAAAAGACTCCTGATAAACCTATAAAATAAGGAAAATGCAGAATTACTCTCAGGCCTGTAAGGGCCCCTTACTTCCTTACTTGGTGATGACACTAAAAGAAAAAGGAGCAGAGGTTGCTACAAATTGCTTGGTTTTTAGAATGTCTAAAAATATTAACTGCAGGACAAAAGTGGAGGAGGCCTGTTCTTGGAGACCCAACCTTCCCCCTTCCCCATTTGGCAGCCAGGAGAGGGGGACAGACAGCAACCGGAAGCAGCACAGTGGGCATCCACACCCCTTCCACAGGCCAGCTGATGGCTCAAATGTGCAGTGAGTTTTACTTTCAATCCAAGGACCCCCAAGCCACTTAGGGCTAAACTTAGAGTTTTAGATCAGGAGCAGAAAAGGCTTGCAGTCCATTTGGCAAATTGATATCTACACATACAAGTAAATAAAACAGACATACAGAATTAATATAAAATGGGTTCTGTGAAATTTAGATTATTGATTGATTGAATAAAGGTTGTAGTTAATCACTGGAATCAATATTTACCGATCAGATTTAGACTTGATATGCTTTAGTTTATAGAGTCTGTAAGAATTTATGCTCCTCACTCTGTTGGAATCAATGCTTTGAAAAGGAGGAGGGAAAAAAGGAAGATGAGTCATCTGGTGATAAGATATTTTTCTCTCATTCTGGGCCTTCTTGGTGCTAGGCAATAGTTATCACAGGAATTTTTAGAGGATGTTAATTAAATTTGTTTTTTCCATCATCATAGATTCTGGCAACCCCTCATGAGGAGTCAGCATGATTAAGCAAAATGTTTGCACACCTTTTACCTTTGCTATAGATTACAGTCTTAGTTTAGTCTGTATCACTTACCCTTGTATAACTAAATGTAAAAAAGCTGCTTTGTCAAGATGTGTCTTTCGCTACTGAGGATCTATTGATCTTATTTATTAGCAGTTACTAACCTTGCTAATAAATTTATCATGCTCAGAACAGTTTCTCTTTATTACAGATTTTTATTGTGGCAAACTGGGTGGGAGTCTGGGTGGAGACTGGGAAAGGCATTGTGTAGGAGGTAGCATTTGACCTGAGCTTAGAAGTTAGGGTTTTTAAAAGGTGGAGATGAGAAGGAAGTGTATTCCAGACAGAGAGGACAGCTTGTGTGAAGGCACAAAGATGAGAGATGGAATACTGTATATGGGCAACAGAAAGGAGTTCAGTTTGGTTTATCCTGGAAAGTGAGATTGGAACCAGGTTATAAAAGACTTTAAATGCCAAACAAAAGAGTTTAACCCTAAAGGAAATGAAGAATCACTGGAGCTTCTTGGATGTTGTTGAGTGTTGTAGTCAGGCCTATGCTTTAGGAATATTAATTTGGCAGATGTGTGGAGGAGGAATTGGAAAAGGGAAGCAACTTAAGGTAGGGAAACCAATTAGTAGCCCAAGTGAAAGGTGATAAAAGCTGGGAGAGAAGGCGTCATGTGGGAGATGTGTGGCTGAGAAGGGAGAGTGAGAAGTAAAGGATGACTCCAAAGTTGTTTACCTCTGGATGACTACAAGGATGGTGTTGCCATCAATAGAAATAGAACAGTTTGGAAATGGGGTGGTTTAGGTACCAGTAGGGAAAAGTGAATTCTGTCTTCAATATGTTGAGTTTGAGATGCTTATGAGACTCCCAGTTTGAAATTGAAACTATCCAATAGGCAGTTGGTGATTTGGGATTAGAGCTCAGGAGAGAAATTGGTTATATAGATCTTGCAGTCACCTTTATAGAGATGGTAATATCTAACACATTAGAACTGATGAAACCACCAAAAGAAATGGTGATGAGAGAAGAGGACAGAGCTTCAGGGGACACCCACATTTAGAGTCTAGAGAAGGAGTTTACAGTTAGATAGGAAGAGAACCGAGAGAGCAGTGTCTCAAGAACCCAGAGAGAAAGGATTATCCTGGAGTAGAGGGTGGTCAGCTGTGTCAAATGCTGAATATTGATCAAGGATAAGGACTGAGGAAAGGCTGGTTAGAGATAGGCAATTAAGAGATCATTGGTAACTTTGGAGAGAGCAGTTTCAGATGAGTGATGGTGTCTTAAGCCAGACTATGGTGATAGGCATTTGCAAAATATTATTTTAAAAATAACTGCAACTTTTTTATCAGTTTTTGTTGCAGAGGATAGAGGGTATAGGAAAATTCAAGAACTCAGTAGGACCTCCCATGTTATATCAACATGTCCTTAAGTACTTGTTGATTTTGGTGCTAAGTGGGTATAGGGTATAACTGTGGTAAAACATGTAGGTAAATATATTTAGCAGTAGGAAATGAAAGAAGCCAATTGCTTATACTTTGCCTTGAAATCTCATACCTCCACATCATGAAATCCTTGAGAAAAAGTTTTTTAGACCTTAAAAGGAGGCTACTAACATCACATAAAAAAAGAGAAAGAGATTGATTGATTGTATTTTAATAGACAAGAAATACCTCATCATTGATTTTGAAGTCATTCCTGAATCATTTTTCTGTATATATTCACCCTACTGAATTATTAGTGCAAAGAGATAAAGCCTTTACTCTTTAGTAAGGGGTTGTCATGTGTTGTTCAGAGAGAGTCAAGAATAGACCTATCTGCCATCTTCTCCCCCCACCTTTTTCAAAGAAAGACTTTAATTCCTTTCAGGAGAGGAAGTATAAGTTTGGGGCCCTATCTTGAGGGTCTACTCTCTGCTGTTCTTAGAGGAAGGGTTACCAGGATAGAGCTATTTCTGTCTGATTCCTTAAATATTGCTAGTGTAGGGGAAGTAACTTTAAGGTTCAAGCTAAACTTCTTATCAGTATGCATTAATAGTGAAAAAGGATTTTGTGGTGGCAAAATATCAGAAATTGAGGGTTTGCTTTTTGGGGAATGACTGACCAAGCTGGGGTATACGAATGTAATGGAATACTATTGTGCGATAAGAAATGATGAACGGGCAGATTTCAGAAAACCCTGGAAAGACTTCCATGAACTGCTGCAAAGTGAAATGAGCAGAACCAGGAAAACATTGTACACAGTATCAGCAACATTGTATGATGATCAACTTTGAATGACTCAGCTTTTCTCAGCAACACAGTGATCCAAGACAAGTACAAAGGACTCATGAAGGAAAATGCTGACACCATATCCAGAATTGATGGACTCTAAATGCAGGTTGAAGAATGCTTTTTTCACTTACTTTGTCTTTTCTTATGTTTTTTTCCCTTTTGATCTGTTTCTTCTTTCACAACTATGACTAATATGGAAATATTTTTTACATGGTAGCACAAGTGTACACTATGTCAAACTGCCTACCATTTTGAGAAGAGGGGAGGTGAGGGAGGAAAAGAGAAAAATTTGGAACTCAAAATCTTGTAAAGATGAATATTAAACATTTTCTTGACATATAACTACAGAAAAATAAAATACTATTAAGCTTTAAAAAAAAAATTACATGAATAAGAAAAATAGTGAAAATGGGACCTCAAGCTTTATATTCAAGACTTGGCTCTCTTCTCACCAGATACCAGTTCCATAATGAACACGTATAGCAAAAAGCAAAGAAACTAATTTATCCAAATTGATAGCAAAACAGAAACCTGAGAAAGTATACATAGGAGAATGTATACCAGAAAATACAAATTATTTCCACCATTGGGAGCAAGATAGTTTACTTGAAGGGAGAGTCCTGGATCTCATCCAGAGGGAAATTTCCCAAAGACTTTGATTATCAAGCTAGAGAGAGGGACATGACAGAGACCGGTAGCTCCTCTCTTTTGGGTTTCTTCCCAGAGTCTTTATCTTTCTTCAGTGATCTGAAGACAGATTGGCATCACTCAACTTGTCTATTGAGCTGGACGCTAAAAAAACCCCAAAGAAACTGATTAGACTCTTCTCTCCCACTTTCAACAACTCTGCCAGGCCTTCATGCAGGTGTGGGGCATTGAGTAATCAATCTTTGCCACTGTAGGAGTCTACAATTGGCCCTTCAAACCAGTTACACTAATACAAACTAGAAGAAAAAATAAAAATGAAAAAACAAAGATGGCATGCAGTTAAAGTAGCTTGAACCTGATCTGTTCAGTCAGTCAGTAATCATTTATTAAGTACCTACCATGTGCCTGCACTGTGTTAAGTGCTTGGAATACAAGCAAAGTTAAAGGCTGTTCCTACTTTCAAGGAACTCATAGTCTTAATGGAAGACACAACATGCATAGAACTATGTACAAATAAGCTGTATATAGGACAAACTGGAAATACTCAAGGAAGGCCCTAGAATTAAGGGGGACTAGAAAAGACTTCTTGTAGAAGGTGGGATTTTAGCTACGACTTGGAAGTTAAGGAAGCTAGGAGGCAAAGATGATGAGGGAGCACCAGGAATGGAGGGATAGCCTGTGAAGATTTTCAGAGTCAGGAGATGGAGTATCTTGTTTGAGGAACAGCAGCAAGATCAGTGTTACTGGATCATAGAGTATATGGTAGAGTGTAGGGTAGAAGTTTGATGTTGAAAAATGGGAAACAGATGGGAGAAATGACTGACACAAATGAAAACCATCTTAAGAAGTTTAACCAGTGTAAATACTATGTTTTAATGAGGAAACCAAAGGAGCCTAGATATCATCTCAACTCAGTAAATAATTGATCTCTTTGTCACATTAAAAGTAATACCCCTTTCCTCCCTTCCCTTTCCTTTCCTTCCTTTCTTTGGACAAGTTGTCCCTCTCATAGCATTAAGTGGGAGGCTGCTTCCCTCATTCTCCCTCCCAGAGATCACTGATGTTTGTTCCCATCAAAACGGGCATCCCCTGACTTTCTGCTTTATTGATAAATATCTTTGTTTCTGTTGATGATATAGCATATTGGCAAATCATAATAAAAAATTGTAGCACTTTCTATTTATGCTTAGTAAACTCCCCATGTCACATTTTTATTTATAAGTTTTTAAATTATAAGCTTCACTATCAAGAAAAATTAACATTCAAAATACATATAAGAACAATAAAAATACATAGAAACAAGCATATAATTTGTAGTTTATTTAAAACATTTACAAATATTTAAACATTAACGGAATAGTAGTAATTGTCCTGTTTATTTCTATTTCCCCGTATCAATATCTTTTCTTACCTTTCTAGATTTTTGTCAAGAGTGTATTGTTATTGTTTACATAATCATAGTCAGTGAGGCATGTGGTGTAGTGGAAAGAACAGAGACTGGAAACAAGATCTGAATTTGAATCTCATTTCTGACAAGTGTGACTCTGGGCAGCACACTTATCCTCTTTGAGCATTAGTTCCTCATCTGTAAAATATGATTAATAATGCCTGGAGTACCTTCCGTAGAGTGGTTGAGATGATCAAATAAAATCATGTCCATAGGGTATCCCAAAAGTCTTTGCTGTTTTAAGGTACAAACTTAAAACTATACGGAAATTTTTGCAACGTCTTATATAAAGTGATTTGCAGGGCTTAAAACATTATATAAATGCCAACTATTGTTTTTTTCTTTTTTCTGTATTACTTCTGTATTTTTTATGTTTTTCTGTTACTTATATTTGTCATTTCTTATGGTGTAATACTTATAGTGTAATTCCACTGCATTCATGTCACAGTTTGTTGAATTATTTCCTAGTTGTGGTACCCATAGATTGTTTTTAAAACTTGTTTTCATAAAATTTAATCAATTTGATTTCTGATGTGTCTTTGATCATAATGAATTATTTTTCAGATATATTTCTGATTTTGATATGTTGATATATTAACTTTTTAATTAGTGATATTACTCTATGGTCTTTTTTATTTGTCTTGTTATTATTGGGGTTATGTCATCTTTTCCGTGTTTTAAAAAATTGAACAGTTTAATATCTCTTTATACTTTATGTTTGACACGATAAAAATTCTGTAAATAGCTTGTGTAATTTTGTTTGCCATTTCAATAGGTATGACCCTAGCAGATTCTGTCAATCTGGATTCTCTTAATAAATATCTTGCTCGTCTTGAAGAAAAATATAGAGAAATTAAACACCATGTGATGATAAAATACATCCCACATGTAAGAAAGACTGACTTAGATGAAGAAAAGATCCGGGCTTTGCAGAGGCGAGATATAGCTGAAGCACTAAACAATGAATTACGATTTCGGTATGAATTTATTCTGTAAAAAGCTTGAAATATGTATTTTTGCTATATTTAATATTACATGGTTTGGAATCTAGTACATTGATTATTTTTATCTTTATAGTCATAGAAAAACAGAAATGGTTTTAAGTGCATTTTCTACCTGGATAAAATCTGACATGAGTATTTCTTTTCAAGACTTCATAATCCAAATTAATAAAACTCAAAGACTTTTACAAGGTAACATATTTTTAAAAATAATATAAATCATGGAAGACACAACTCCAAGGCAAGGACTTGGTCATTTTTAATTATACAAAGCTTAGGAATGGGCCTAAAATATGTCCAGAGGCTGCAGAATTGAATTTAGCTTTGCTACCAGTGTCTGTGACCAGTGAGTCTGTTGCTTTAACTTTTCAAGTAATCAGAGGAGGTTACCTGAGGAGGAGAACACTGGAATTGTATTAGATCAAGAAAGAGGGAGATGGTAGGGAATCTGTGGGGACAAGGATGATGTTATGTTATCCCACGATTGTATAAAATCCTTGAGTTAAATGTATCCTTATTGGGCTATATTTAGGAAATGATAGGTTTCCAGGGCTAAATATATCTTTAAACATCTGTGCCTGTTTGTAACATTTCAGGTGATCAAAACCTTGTTGAGGAGTTACTTGAAGAAGACCCCAACAAAGCTAAGGAAGCTGAAGTGTTACTTGACTACATCGAAAGGCAAATAGAAACAGCTCACATGCAGCCAATTAATGGGCTATTGTTCAGTTTTGAAACTTTAAACTTTTTTCTAGCTGGCAAATTAATGTTTTATAGAATATTTATTTTTAAAAATAAATCAATGCAAAGAAATTGCTAGACTGAGAGCTTAGATTTTTCAGGATTGATGTAATGTTAGTGCAAGTGGGTTTTGTTTTGTTTTTTTTACATTTTTCAGCCCATTCTCCAGGCCCGAAGCCATCCAGAATCCTACTGTCTTGGTTAATGCTGCTGCTTTTTTCATCATGCTCAGGCCTTAATACTTAAGAAGACACATTTCTTCCTAAAGCCTTAATCTTCCTACTGCATAGGAGGTTTAAGGAGATATTGCCTAGTAAACTCTATAAAAATAATGAATAAATGTGGGCTCATTAACTAATTAATAAACCTCATTCTGTAAGATGATGTTAAGGATAAATATCATTTTGCTGTTTTTAGCTGTTAATTTACTGAATGCAAAAAACAGGAAAAAAAGCTATGTTATATTACTTGAGTTAAAATGTGTTACTCTCTTATCTTCCCTTGAATGCCCAGTTTGGGATACGAGAGAAATACTTGTTTTATGTTACCAGATGTTATTATTGTTATCATCATTATCATCGTTATTATAATTACCTACCCTCATACTAGGGGATTCCAGCATACATATCTGAGTGTGTGTGTATGTGTATTTGTGTGTATATATCTCAAACTCCATAATCCCCAAGTTCCTCAACGTACTTTTTCTTCTTCACTTAAGCCACGCACAAAGATGGGCATATCTTGACCTTGCCATCACCTACAAATGTACCACTTCTATGTTTATGAACTCTGAGAATCTCTTATCTGATCACAATCTATTAGCTTTCCATATTTACCTCTGCCATCCAATACCAAACCTTGTTCTTCATTCATACTGAGACCTCCATTCCTTTGACCTGTCTAAGGCTATCACCCCTTCACTCAGTTACCCTCTCCTTTCCCTGTTTTGACACCAGTTAAACTAGTTCAGTTCTACACTGTCCTCTTGAGTCACCAACTTGCTTATTATATTGCCAGTTTTTTCCAATATAACCTCAGCTTTTGATCACTTTCACTGTCCACTGTCTTTGATCCTATCTATACACATGCTGCTGAGCAAAGGTGGAAGAGGTCCCTCAACTGTTCTGACTGGGTTCACCACATATTTATGTTACATAACCTCAACTGAACCTTCGCTGCTGCTAGGAAATCCTTTTAGACCCTACTAATTAGTTCATTATCTTATTCACCACAACATCTCTTCTAACCCTTTTCAATCCTCTTCAAACCTTCCATGACTCCTTACCAACCTTCTCAGATGAGAACTTTGCCTTATATTTTGCGGAAAAAATTGAAGCTATTTGCCAAGAATTCTTTTTTCTTTCTTATCTTGTACCACTCAGATTCTTTTTGCCATTATCTCCTTTTTTTTCCTGTATCACATAAAGAGGTGGTCATTCTGGCCAAGACAAACCCCTCAACATATACCTTTAATCTCATTCTCACCCATCTCCTTCATCAGATTGCTCCTTCTGTCATCACCATTCTCTCACTTATCTTAATCTCTCTCTGTCTATTTGACCACTTCTGTACTGTCTATGAACATGCCCATATCTCCTCCGTTCCCCTAAAAACCTCACTTGATCCTTCTTTCCATATCACCCCATTTCTCTCCTGCCTTTTGTGGCTAAACTCCTTGAGAAGTCCATCTAAGATAAGTGCTTTCACTTCTTTTCTCTTCTTCTTTTCCTAACTCTATACATTCCAGCTTCCAATGTTATCATTCAACTGAAATTGCTCTCTCTCTAAATATGCCAGTGATACGGTGGCATATTGCCAAATCCACTGGCCTTTCAACCTTCATCCTTCTTGACCTCTTTTCAGCCTTTGACACTGTTAATCAGGCTCTTATTGTTTACTCTTTTTAGATCATAAGAACACTATTCTCTCCTGGTTCTCCTATCTTATTCCTCCTTCTCAGTCTCCTTTGTTGGATCTTCTTTCAGGTCAAGCCTGCTAACTCTGGTTATTGCACAGGGCTCTGTCCTAGGGCCTTTTTCTTCTTCCTTCTACTCACCTCCAGTCAATGTCTCATCTCCAATTATCCATCAGACATCTTGAGCTGAATATTTTGTAGACGTCTTAAATTTAACATGTCCAAAACTGAACACATAATCTTTCCCACTAATCCTTTCCCTCTCACCAAACTTCCCTATTCCTGTCAAGGTTAGCACTGTTCTCTCAGTACTTCAGGCTGGCAACCTAGGTGTTATCCTCACTCTTTCTAACCCCTCTAATCAGTTGCTAAAACTTGTTGAGTTCACCTTTGCATTATCTCTTGTTTCATCCCTTCCTCTCCCCTGATTCTGTTGCCACCCTGAGATAGACCTTTATTTATTTACACCTGGACTATTGCAATAGCATGCTGGTTGATCTGCCTGTGACAAGTCTTTCCCCACTCCAGTCTATCCTCCATTTAGCCTCCAAAGTGATTCTCCTAAAGGGGAAAATCTGACCAATAAGGTCTGACCATGTTGTCCTAGGCTCCTGCTCAATAAACTCCAATGGCTCCCTATCATTTTAAGGAACAAATATAAAGTCTTTTGTTTAGTATTCAGAGCATACTATAACCTGTCCTCATCCCCACCTTACCTTTCCAGTTTTCTTACATCTTACAGCCCCCACATACTCTTCAAACCAGCGACACCGGCCTAATTGCTTTAGCATTTTCACTGACTGTCCACTATGTCTGAAACGATTGCTCTCCTCATCTCTGCCTCCTGGCTTCCTTTCATGTCCCAGCAAAAATGCTACATTATATAAGAAACTTTTCCCAGTGGTTCTTAATTCCTAGGTCTTCCCTCTGTGGATTACTTCCAATTTATCTTAAATGTAATTTTTTTTTGTCCAGAGTTATTTTCATGTTTCTCCTACATTAGATCGTGAACTCCTTAAGGGCAGGAATTGGATTTTTTACTTTCTTGTATTTCCAGCACTGAACATAGTGCCTGGCACATACAGACACTTAACAAACACATACTGAGTGGTTTATTCATGATTGGTTTTGCACTCTATTAGTGCTTCCTTAGCCTTATTCATAGTTTCTACTGCTGAGCACCCAAGAATATTAATTCTATGGGTTAGAAGTTACTTTTAGTTTTGAATTATGTTATTATGTTTGCATGTTTTATTATATCATATTAAGTCTTTCTTAGTCCTGTCATCTGTTATTAGACCTTTCCCTTCCTATTTTTTTTTAACCTATCACCTTGTTTATCTTATTGAGATGTCCTTTGTCACTGGACTTCCCTGTCATCATCTCTTCTACACATGGTTCATCCTTAAGATTATACCTAAAATTAGAATTTTGTCGTTTTTTCTATTTAATATTATTTATGTATTTTCTTTGGAAATATTTATTTTATAACATTTATTCTTTTTTCCTTCCACTGCTCTAGTCCTTCCCCTTCCATTAAGCGTTTTAAAAAAACCCTCACGGCAAACACAAATAGTCTCGCAAAGCAAATTTCTGCATTGAACATGGCCAAAAATGCATGTCTCATTCCGAATTTTGCATCCCTCTCTGGCATAATTCATCTCTAGTCCTATGTTTATCATTGCACTAATCAGAGTTCTAAAGACTTCAAAAATGTTTTTCTCTTAATGTCATCATGTGTAAATTGTTCGCACAGTTCTTCTGTCTTCACTCTGTATTTCCTCCAAAACTATCCATTTTATCATTTCTCATTTTCATCTCTTTTCAACAACAGTATTAAATCCTGCCAGATTCTTTTACTTTTATTGAGAGTTGTGTATTCCATTTCAGGTAACTGTGTAAAAATATAGAGCTCTTTTTACTGTGAAAGGAGAGAACAGATACTTACTATTCATTAGCATTTCATCTGAATTATGATATTATTTAAACATTCCATTGAGTATTTGTTGCCTGGAATCCTAAATACTAGGGAGATCTTTTATCTCTTACTAGATTTCTTCCCAAAGTTGGTCCTCTGGGCAGGAAACCTTTTTTTCTTAGAATATAAATAGGGAAATGGATAGAGTGCTAGCGTCATGCTCTGAAAGACCGGGATTTAAGTCTGTCTCTGACAAGATAATACAATCTTTGTGACCCTGGCCATATTACTTAACCCCTCAATACCCTAGGCAGTTGTCTAAGACCCTAAGTTGTAGAGCAAGTATTGATGGGTATTGGTAAAGGAAATATCCTATGAGAATTCTCTATGCCAGTAAAATCACAGGTTTGGTCCAAAACCAATAAATATCTCGTCGCCTAAAAATACTGTTTTGAATTAACTTCCATCTAACAGTAAGTCAGTCAACTAGTATTTATTAATTGCCTATTATATGCCAGGCATACTGTGCTAAGTGCCAGGGATACAAAGAAAGGCAAAAATGGTCCCTGTTCTCAAGGAGCTCACATTCTACTGGGAGAGACACCATGCAAACAACTATGTACAAACAAGATATATTAGATAAATTGGCCATAATTTCAGAGGGAAGGTACTAAGATTATTTTTAGTTTTTAAATTTATTTATTTTTAGTTTTCAACATTCACTCCCATATGATTTTGAGTTTCAAAATTTACCCCTTCCATCTCTTTCCCCCTCTCTGGAATGGTGTGCAGTCTAATAATAGGCTCTACTTATACATTCATATTAAACATTTTCACATTAGTCATGATGTATAGAAGAGAGAGTTAGAATTAATGGGAGCAACCACGAGAAAGAGGAAACAAAACAAAACAACAAAAGAACAGATAGTCTGCTTCCATCCACACTCAGACTCCAGAGCTCTTTCTCTGGATGTGGACGGCATTTTCCATCATGAGTCTTGTGGAGCTGTCTTAGATCCTTGCCTGGCTGAGAAGAGCTGAGTCTATCAAAGTTAGTCATTGCACGATGTGGTTGTTATTGTGTGGGGAAGGTACTAGGAGTAAAGAGGACGGAGAAAGGCTTTTTGCAGAAAGTGGGGCTTTTGAAAGAAACCAGAGAAACTAGGAGATGGAAATGAGGTGGTATGGGATACCACCAGTGAAATTGCCGGTGTTGGGGACTGGAGAATTGTGTGCAAGGAATAGCAAAGATACCAGTCAGTGACTGGCCCTCGAGAATGTGGAGGGGAGGGGAGAGGACTGAGGTGTAAGAAGACTGGAAAGGTAGGAAGGGTCCAGGTACTGAAAGGCTTTAAAAGCCAAACAGGATTTTATATTTGATCCTGAAAGTAATAGGGAGTCACTATTCCTATTGAATAGGAAGGGTGATACTGTCTTTTTCATTTTGTTTTCCAAAAGTTACTGCTGGTGTTATTAAAGAAATAATGGCAAGTATCTTGTAAATTCATTTATTACTTGAGACACTCATCTTAACTTCCTTAAAGAAACAAAGTGCTAGGAAGTGGTTTAATAATAATATTACAGTAATAGTCACTAGTATTTATATAGCACCTTGAGTTTTTCAAAATGCTTTACGTATATTATTTCACATTATCTTTGATCCCTACAACAATCTTATGCAGTAGATGTTATTATTATCCTTATTTTCAAATGAGAAAACTGAGTCAGAGAGTGATTAGCTGACTTGTTCAGAGTCACAGAGCCAATAGGTATATGATATAAAATTTAAACTCAGGTCTTCCTGTCTCCAGGTCCAATACTGTATCCACTATGTTACCTATTAGACTTAGAAACAGTATTAGAGGGCATGGACATGATTATGGTAATAGTAGAATTGCCTTTGCATTCTTTATTATATTATTTTCTACTTCATGCTTAATCTGTGTCAGACCATTTAATCAGTTGTTTTTTTTATTTGGGGGGCGTGGACATTACAAAATGTAATGATAATAGGTTCAACGAATTGTTTGTAAATGGTGAATATGAGTCTGCAGCTGTTTTTGCGGTGAACAGTCCCAGAGGAATTCTTCGAAATGTAGGAACTATGAAGAAATTTAAGGGTAAAGATTTCTATATGATTTTTTTTTTTTTTTTGTGAATGATGATGTGGGAGGAGAGGGGAATGAATGCACCTGTGATTTCATTAGTAGAAGGATCTCCCAATGCTGATATTCCCTCTATCAATGCAAATTAGCAGTTTATGGTATTAGAGAGATGCCTGGGATACTGGAAGTTAAGTGACTTGCCCAGGGTCACACAGCACGTAGCAGTTAGAGAAAGGACTTAAACCAAAGTAGTGTCACTTGAGTGCTGGCTCTGTATTCACTATACCTTGCTGCCTCTCATGGGAATGTCATATATGTATAAACATTATTATAAATTCCCTTTCTTTTTTATCCAAGAGGACAGCAAGGTTGTGAACAAGTCAATTAGCTTTTTTTTTTTTTGTCTACGTTCCCTCTTTGGTAAAATGAGAGGATTGGACTGAATGATTTCTAAGGTCCTTTACAATGTTAAACTTTAAGTTTTGGAGATACTGAGGTGGGTAAAGTTCAGTTTTTTAAAAAAAAGTTGTAAGTACCTTTGACTTTTGGTTAAATGTATTTTGTCTTGGAAAACCTGTATAAAGCCTAGTTTTAATTTGACATAAATCTCAAAGGTAAAGTTTTTGAGACAATATATTAGTATGTTCAAGTTACTCTTCTTTAACATTTTATTTTTTCCAATTACATGTAAAACAATTTTTATATTCTTTTTTAAAATTTCGAGCTCCAAATTTTTACCCTTCCTCTCTTCCTTCCCCTCTCATTGAGAAGACAAACAGTTTGATACAGGTTATTGCATGCGCAGTCATGCAAAACTTGCCATATTACTCATGTTGTGAAAGAAAACACTGACCCCTCAAAAAGACTGCAAGAAAAATCAAGTCAAAAAAGTATGTTTCAGTTAACATTCGGACTCTATCAGTTCTTTCTCTGGAGATGGATGGTCCTTCCGAGTTGTCTTGGGTCACTGTTGCTGAGATGGCTAAGTCATTAACTGGATCGTTGTACAGTGTTGTTACTGTGTACACTGCTTCTCCTCTTGGTTCTATCCACTTCACTTTGTGTCAGTTACTGTAAGTCTTTCTAGGCTCTTCTGAAATCATCTTGCTATTTTATATAGCACAATAGTATTTCACCGCAGTCATGTACCTCTTTGAAAATGAAGGATGAACACCAGTGTTACAACTTGTTTAGCCATTCCCCAATTGATGAGTATCCCTTTAATTTCCAGTTCTTTGCCACCACAAAAAAATGCTGCTATAAATAATTTTGTACATGTAGGTCCTTTTCCGTTTTAAAAAAAGAATTTCTTTGGGATAGAGACCTGGTGGTGGTGGTGTTGTTGGGTCAAAAGGTAGCATATGCCCTTGGGGCATAGTTCCAAATTTTTCTCCAGAATGGTTGGATCAACTTCACAACTCCCCCAAGAGTACATTAGTATCCCAGTTTTCTCACATCCTCTCTAACATTTGTCATTTTCTTTTTCTGTCACATTATCCATTGTGATAGGTGTGAGGTGATAACTCAGAGTTGTTTTAATTTGCATTTCTCTGATCAATAGTGATTAAGAGCATTTTTTTTTAGATGACTGTAGATAACTTTGATTTCTTTATCTGAAAACTTCCTGTTCATATTCTTTGACCATAAAATTTGACTCATTTGAGAAATGAGGCCTTTATCAAAGAACCTTACTGTAAACATTATCCCCCAGTTTTCTGCTTTCCTTCTGATCTTGGCTGCAATAGTTTTGTTGGTGCAAAACTTTTTATTTAATGTAATCAAAATTATCATTTTACATCCTGTAATGTGCTCTGTCTTTTGTTTGGCCATAAATCCTTCCTATATCCATAAATCTGATAGGTAAACTCTTCCAGGCTCCTATAATTTGCTTATGGTATCACTCTTTATCTAAATCATATAATCTACTCTGCTATCCACTTTTGTTTTATGGGTGAGTTCATCCTATTCACATTCATAGTTATGATTACTGTGTATTTCCTTCCACCTACTGTTTCCCCCTGTTTATCTTCTTCTCTGTCTAATCCTTTCCCCCAGAAGTGATCCTCTAAGTAGATTCTCTACTAATGCAGATTGTCACCTTGAGTCTTAAGAGAGTTTTTTGAAATGTCTCCTGAGAGTTTAAATGACTTAAAAGGGCCTCAAACCAGGATGTGTCTAAGTTTAGGCTTACACCTGGATTGTTCTGTCTCTGGCACTTGCTCTTTATCCACTGGGCTGCACTGTCTCTCCCTATGCCTTTATATTATCTTTTGGGTTACTTAAAATTGTGAATTTTGTAAGACTATGATGTTATATGACTCATGACCATTTAGTATATCTTGAGTTACCAAGGATCTTTTTTTAAAAAGGATTTTTATTGATATCTTGTGTGTGTGTGTGTGTGTGTGTACACCAAAAGAATTTCTTTCTCCCTTCTTTCTTCCATAGAGGCATCCTGTATAACAAATAACATTTTCAAGGAAAAAAAGGGAAAAATTAAAAATAGCAATATATTGAAAAAGTATGAAAACATGTACACTATTTGCCATCTTCCCCCCGCCCCCCCAGAGGAGTTGGGTGGGTCAGGGGAGTCTTCTTATTTCTTTGGGGCCATTTTTTGTTTGTTGTTTTTTTTTTTTGTTTTATTTTGCAGCATTCACTTTTGATTGTTTTGTGGGATTTTTTTTCCATTTACATTGTTGAAGTACTTTTCTGTACTGTTTCATGGCTCTGTTTTCTTCATACTTCACCAGTTAATATAAATTGTTCCATGATTTTCTGTATTCATCACATTTACCATTTTCACAGCGCAGTAATATTTTATTACATTCATGCACTACAATTTGTTTATCCATTTATCAATGAGCTGGTATCTACTTTGTTTCCAATTCTTTGCTACCAACAAAAAAGTTTTGCTCTAAATATTCTGGCATATTTTTTAGAGGGACTTTCTTATCAATAACGTCTTTGGGGGTATAATAGAATCTCTGAGTCAAAGGATGTAGACATTTCAGTCACATTATTTGCATAATTCTAAATTGCTTTTCAAATGGTTGTACTGATTCACAGTTTTACCAACTGTGCCACGGGCTGCCATCTTATCATCTTGATCAGTTAGCTGGGTGTAAGGTGAAACCTCAAGGATGTTTTTATTTTCATTCCTCTTATTTTGGTGATTTGGGGCATTATTTCATATGGTTGTTAATACTTTGCAATTCTTTTGAGAAGTGTTTGTCAGTAATCTCTTAATTGTTAAATCTGATAGCTTATCTTAGTCCTCATTCTTCTTGACTTTTCTGCAGCCTTTCACACATTCATCACTTCTGGATATTCTTTCCACTCTAGGTTTTCGTGAAAGTACTCTCCTGATTCTCCTCTTACTTGTCAATTGATTCTTTTCAGGATACCACGCTAGATTGGCCCATAGGTCATACCTGCCAACTGTGGGTGTCTTCCAAGGCTCTGTCCTAGGTCCTCTTCTCCTCTTTTTTATATTAACTCAATGATCTTATCACTTCCCATAGTTTCAAATAATTTCCCTGTTTTCAGTCTCTCCTTTGTGTACTCTTATTTTCCAGCAAACTTGCTGTAGTTTCGTGAACTCTGCATTTACTCTTCTGACTCCATGCTTTTGCATAGGCAGTCAGTCCTCCATGTCTGAAACCACCTCTTAGAATTCCTGGCTTTCTTCAAGGCCCAGTTTAGGTGCTACTTTCTATGGGGACCCTTTCCTGCTACCCCAATCATTTGGGTTCTTGCCCTCCTTAATTTATCTCATGTTTATTTATCACTGCACATTTTTATCTCTTCAGAAGAATGTAACTCCTTGAGTACAATAATTGCTTTTTGTTTTTGTTTTCATATCTCCAGCATCTAACTTAGCGCCTTGTTTAATATATATTGGTGAAATTGAATAGTTCAATAAGTTTGATGAGGATGTGGAATGAGATAATATATTTTTAAAATGACTAGTCATTTTAAATATCAGCTTACATCAGTTGTGGTCTAAATTGTAGAATAAATGTTAGACTTTTCTTGAAAATTAGAATGTTTAATTATTCTTAAGCCATAAAATTCCTTCACAAATTTTATTTTATTTTTTCTTTCATTTATCTCTTCATTTATTTATAACTCATTTTTTTATAATTTTGAGTTCTAAATTCCCATCTTCCTTCCAGTCCCCACCCTACCCATTGGAAGCAAGCAGTATGATACCCATTATACATGTGGAGTCATACAAAACATATTCCTATATTAACCATGTTTCCAAAAAAAAAGCCAGAAAAGTAAAGAAAGTGAAAACCAATATATTTCATTCTGCATTCAGGATTTAATAGTTCTCTTTCTGGAGATAGGTAGCATTTTTCACCATCTTCACAAATTTTAAAAGAACACAACTAAATTATGAAATGAAATAAGTAAATAATATTGGCTAAAACATTTGACTCAACAGTTCTTTTTTTTCCTCTCTAGATGTTGGTAAAATTAAAGGGAAAACTCTTCCTTTACTGTTATTCTTTGAGGCTCTTTTCACCACCAGTCGTGCTGCTAAAAAATCTGTTAATGCTCATTTGACTCTGGAAGGAATTAAATGTGGATTATCTGAAAACCGGTTGGATCTAATTATACACTGGGTGACCCAACAGAGGTAAGTGAAACAGGGCTAACCTTATTTTGACATGGTTTTTAAAGATTACATGCTAATGTCCTTAAAATGTTTATTTTCACATTTTTAAGAGAATTCTTTTCAACCCAAAATTTTGATTACTAAATAATGAATTTAGTTCTTGCTTTAGGCCTTTATTAGGCTAACAATTAGTAAGCCGAGAAAATCTTACTGAGTACCATGGAGTCATTGTTAGATCATTAGCAAGTTGAGGACAGCAAGAGAGGTAAGGACAAGAAGTAAAATCAAGTTAGTAAAAATCTCAGAGATTCAGAGAAAGTCAGGGAAGCAGGGAGATAAGAGATGGTGAAGGGGGATAGCCAGGTAATGGTACAAGTTGGGAGATGGAGTGTGGGGGGTGAGAAATAACAAGAAGGTGAATGTGTCCCTGGATTATAGGGTACTTGGAGTAGAATAAATTGTAAAAAACTGGAAAGGTAAGAAGGGGCCAGACTGTGTAGGGTTTTAAAAGCCAAACAAAGGATTTTATAATTATTCTTGGAGGTAATGGGGAGCCACTAGAGTTTATTGAATACAAAGGTGGTTAGATTTGATCTTTAGGAAGATCAGTGAGACAGCTGAATAGAAGATGGATTGAAGTGGGGTGGAATTTAAGGCAGATAGATCAAGTAGAAGGCTACTGTGATAGTCCAGGTGTGAAATGATGAGGTATGCCAAAATGGTCACAATGTCAGAAGATAATGTTATGAATTATGAATGTAAAATCAACAGGCCTTGGTATTTGATTGGATATGTGGAGTGAGTGCCAGTGAGGAGTTGAGGTTGACACTGAGGTTAAGGCATGGATGACTGAGAGGACAGTGGTGCATTCAACAGTAATAGGGAAGTTCAGAAGAAGAGACAGTTTGGCATGTGACTTATTAAAAGTTTGAGAGACGTAGTTTCTCAATAATTAATCATTTTATTAATCATGCTAGTGTTGTGGTAGCAAGGTGTGTTGCAGGTTAATTTCAAAAGAATTCACAGACTCCAAACCAAGGAAAGGCGTTTATTGAGGATTATGCTCTCTCAGTGAGCTAGATTCCTTAGAGGAACTAGTAGCCTAGCAAAACGAGACAGGGTTTTTATAGAGCAAATGACATCATTAATGTAACAGAATATATGAATTTTCAAATATAAGAGGGATTTGCTAATATGGGGAGGGGTCCTAGCCTTGGTGGAACTGCACATGCAACTATCCAGAATGCATAACTCACTGAGGGGAGGGGAGAGTGGTACTAATGTGAGAAAATAATATTATAGTAAGCCTCTCTATGTCAAAAGTTCACCTAAAGGATAGTCTTTGCTATTTCTGCGCAGTTGTCCACATAGGAAAAGTTCCCTTGTGATTTTGTGATCAAAGATCCTGCTCAGCATCCTGTTGGTGTTGCTTTCTTATTAGCTGACTGTTGTGATCTTGTCAAAAACTAGATGGATTTGGTTGAGTTCATGGACATGCCTGCTATCTTAGTGAGGCATACGGAGAAGTTGGGGTATTGGGGATGGGGGCAGTGGGTAGACTCCATCGCTAGCAGATAATTAATAAAAGGGGTCAGTAGCACTCTCAAATGCCAAAGACCCCTCATGGAACTCATTCAGTGCTTATAAACCCTTGGAACAGGGTTCCCTTGGGAACCCTTGGGTGTTCCTGAGGGTGCAGTTGACTCTGATTGGTTAACAAGTAATGAGAGAATGAATATTATGGGAAGTGGACTTATTCTAATGAGGGGCTGGGAGGGAGACTGATCATTTAGTCTTGGCCAAAGAGATTTATCTTTTATCCAGACTACCCCTACCTAGGGCACTCTAGATAGAAGGGGGTCCACCTCTGCTCAACCATGGCTCACTAAAACATAATAGGCCAAATTTCAGCTTAGGTTAAATTCTTTGTAAGGTTCTGTAGTTGGATGGGGCAACAATTCCAAGATTTCATCTTATTATCTGCCCTGCCTTTCAGAGATATAAGCTTTGACTTAACCTCCAAATGAGGAAGAGAAAAAATCCTGGATCTTTCCAATGTTGACAGTTGGTTATTTAATAATCATTTCAGGGAAAAGATAATAAATTCAGTTTTGTACTTGTTGAGTTTAAGATGTCTGTAGAACATCTAATTCTTGTGTTCAATAGGCAGTTGTGGATATGAGCTTAGAGGTTAGGAGACAGGTTAGGACTAAATAAATGGATCCGAGAATCTTCTGTATACAGATTATAATTGAATCCATGGGAGTTGATGAGATCTTCAAGTGAAGCAGTATAGAGGGAGAAGAAAAAAGGGTCTAGTATGAGCCTTGGACAGTACCCATAGTTAATGGATTGAATTAGATTTAGCTGAAGATCCAGCAAAGCAGATTGAGAAAGAGTAGACATTCACCAGAGGTGAATGTCAAAGAGAAGAGAGTGTTCATAGTATCAAAGGCTAGAGAAGTCAAGAAGTATGAGGATTGAAAAGGTCATTAGATTTGACAATTAAGTCATTGGTATATAATAGTGATAATGATGATGATAAGGATTATAATAGCTAATATTTATATAGCC
Source organism: Notamacropus eugenii (assembly GCF_028372415.1). NCBI lineage: Eukaryota > Metazoa > Chordata > Mammalia > Diprotodontia > Macropodidae > Notamacropus > Notamacropus eugenii. Next base: position 651,084,037 of record NC_092872.1, read on the forward strand.
ATCCTCTGTGTCAGGCAGTGTAGTAAGTGCTTTACAAGTATTTGGGAAGAGAACAGTATCAGTTGAATAATGAGGTTGGAAGCCATACTAAAGGGAGTTTAGCTAAGAAAGGACATAGAGCTATGGGACCATAGCAAACAGGAATGGTCTAATTTATTGAGGTATTTTTGGAGGAAGGGGTATATATGGGCAAGTTTGTAGGCCGCAGGGATACAGCAGACAGGAGAAATTGGGGGAGACAGGATAAAATGGGATCAAAGGGAAATGTAGAGGGATTAACCTTTTCAAAGAGAATGACTCCCACATCTTGTCAGATAAGGATGAAGGAAAGAGATAGTGGGGAAGACATCTGAGTGATAGAAGATGAGGAGGAATAGAGAAGAGGGAGCTCTTAGCAAGCAGCCTCAATTTTTTCAATGATATATGAAACAAAGATCCCATCTGAGAAGTTGGCAAGAAGGTATTCTCTGGGAGATCTGAGAAAGGATGAAAGAGTTGAGAAAAGTCTCAGTGATGAATGTATCAGGGGCTGTAAAAGGAGGGCCCAGTTGTGATAATGTAGTATAAATTTGTCGTTAATATCATTGGCATGGTTTTGTAATTTTCTCCAACTTTGTTTAGCAGGACAGGAATAGAAAAAAAAGGCAGAGGATGGTGGGAGTGATTCAAAGTTGGGGCTTGGTAGAGCATGGTCAGTGATAGGATGATGGACTCAAGAGTAGAGGAGAGACCATTTTGTCTCAGACCAGTGGCAATAGCTCTTTCCCATTTTAAACCTGAAGAAGAAAGGAGCAGAATCTTTTCCCAGATGATTTGTTCTCATGGACTAGGTGTTCATGTTTTCTTCCAGTTTTACCATAAGGAGACACAGATTAGGTGATCTTCAGAAAGTCCTTCAACATTGTTGAAAAGATTTATCCTAATGTTTTATGGGAAAAAGTCATCAAAGGTTTTTAGCCCTGAGATCTGGATCTATTTTCTTACTGTTTCTTGGAATGTTTCTGCAAGGATAAATTCTTCAGTGAAGTTCCTTCTACAGCTGACAAACTAAATGGTAATGAGCCATGACGTTCTCATCAGACTCAAGGTCATGACCAAGAGAGAAGAAGCACCACAGTGTTTGAAAGATTCTGTTCCCTAAAATGCCAAAACAGCTATGAGCTTTTGTGTGTATATGTGTGTGTGAAGAACATGAAAACAGAAAATGATAACAACAGAAATCATGGAGGAGCATCAAAGCCAACAGAACCAAATTTTGAGTTTGTTGAATGGCCAGTCATTGAAGAAAACCATCATCTTTTTAAAAGAAGAAATTGATACTCATACTTTCAGGTTGTTGGAATGAAAAACAAGCGTTTATGTTTTCAGAAAAGTACAAAAGCTTGAAATGAAAGAAGGTAAATTAAGATATAAGCATTGTTCAACAGTTCAACATTTAGGAGTGACAGCTGGAAAGCATATCCATGTGTCCAAGGAATGGAGTGTCTATTTCACAATTCCTAAAGGGAATCATAAAACTCCTAGGCAGGTTTCCCTGCAAAAAAAAAAAAAAAATAGGGAACACAGTATTTCTAAAGCCCCTACTAAAAGATTTATGAAAAGATTCTATCAGAAGTTTTCAATACCATTTACAATGTGCTCAAATGTAATAGGCCTTTAATACTGAGGGAACAACAGAAATTCAAGAAAAAGCAGAATAGATACAGGGAGCTGTTTAGCTACATAATAGAGTGCGATGAGAATGGACAGGTGCCACGGTGGATAGAGCAGGGACCTCATGAGTCAGGAAGACCTCAGACACTTAGCCAATTGTGGGACCCCAGGCAAGGGATTTAGTTTGTCTCCTCATTTGTAAATGAGGTTAATAATGACATCTGCCTTCCAGTTGCAAATAAGATTTGCAAAGTGCTTTGCAAATTTTACAGCACCAAATAAATGCTACTATTATTATTAATAGCAGAACGTATTGCATTATTTATATATATAATTGTATTATAGAAAAGAACTCAAATATCTGTATCATAATTGATAGGGCAAATAAAATTTCAAAAAAGAGCACTGAAGAGATTTGTCTCCAGGGCTCAGTTCAGTCAGCTTCTACAACAAGGAATGTTATGTACTGATTTAAAAGAATTTGCATTTTCAGTACATACGTGATTTCTTCTTTAAATGATTGTGGCTTTATTAATGAATATGTACTTGACAGTAAACTTAATTGCATTTTGTTCTGATGGTGCTAATACAATGCTGGGAAATAAAGTAGTTAGAAGATTTCCCATAAAACAAGTTGATCATTTAAAAAATATTTCTGGATAAAATTTATTCTATTTATCACTAATCTAATAAAAAACAAATTTGTAGTTAAAAAAGTTGAAGTTATTAAGATTGGGATAGTACTGTATGGAACTCTAAGATGGGCAACATGTAGTTTATTAGCTACTGCTACATGGTGAACACATACTACATTTTACTTGCATCTTTCTCTTATTCTGATTTTGCAAAGCAATTACCTAACATTAATTTCTTGGAAGATCTTGCTTTAATAATTAACATTCTTGTTCAGTTTTTATTACTTTCAACTGCATTGGAGTTATATTCAGGAAGTGCAAAAATTAAATACACCATAAGAGCTTTGGAAAATGTAACAATTGGGATTCTGAAACCTTCCAGCAATACCAGGAGACAGCTAGCATTAAAGAAATGTCAAGAGCTTTGAATTCCTTTCTTCTGGCTTGGGTGCAGCTGTAGCTAGCTTACTAATGATCTTCTGAGACTGTTGTTATTGGAGCATGAACTATGATTCTCTCATTCTGCCTACTTAAAAACTATATCTAGTTCCTGGGTACTGTCACTTATTTATAGAAGCTGATATTGTGTATGTACTTCTTGTAGATATAAATAAATTATTGTTAGAGCATAATTTGTAGAAAACTAAGAATTGGAGTTAATGTCTTTTGAAATTTGATACATTAATTCTAAAAAAAACTCCAAGTGTTTATTTGGTTAACATAACTGTAACATTACTGTAACTATTGATTTAACCTTCATAAAACAACTCCTTTATAATCACATGGCATTAAATAAAAACCTATGTTAATCGTCTGACCTTCTGAAACTACTTCACTCTAAGACAAAGAAATGGCGGTTTTTTTTCTGTTGCTTCTTTATCTCTAGCAGATTTTTAAAAAACAATACTTTTTTCTTTCTTGTTAGCTCATTGTTCTTGACATTATCCTACTGATGATACTTTCATCATTCTGGTGGTAATTAATTTTTACTTGTAAACTTTGATACAATGATAGAAGTTTCTGGTAAAAGTCACAAAACCAAATCAGAGGAAGAACGGGGTATTAAACACAGTTCTCAAGTCCTATTTTAGTTTATATCCTTATTCTCATATTAACTTATTGCTTTTGCTATTGTCTTATAATAAACAAGGAAAATACTATTTGAAGTACCAAAAACTAGACTTGTAGAAAAAGCTAATAAAATTCATGAGCTTCGTAACTGAGGTATAGAGTCACATTATCATCAACCAATATTTATTAAGTGCCTGAGACATGGCAACAAAGTCTAATGAAATGTCCAAAACTATGGAAGATTCCTGTCGTATGGGAGTTCCTTGCTGCCTGGTGGTTTAAATCTTACCAGAAAATGTAAGGTTTTAGTTGTTGGTTTGTTTTTTTTTTTTACAAGTTTTAACTTTCCAATATTTTTATGAAAGGAAACATCTCCTTCCCCACTAAAAAAACAAAAACAAAAATAAAAGCACCATTACACATCAGATTCTGATGCATTGGCTTAATCCGAAGAATACTTGTGAGCAGATACAAAATGCTGTAGGAAATCAGGTTAAAAAACAAAACAAACAAAAAAAGAAAATCAGGTTTTATTTTACTGGATTGTAAAAAATTTTAGAGTTTTGTATATTTCCCGGCAAACCTCTAATATGAGTTTTACTGATGTCTTTTTTCTCCAGAATAACATTTTCTGAAAGAGCTGGGGATGTAATTTGCCAATATGGGGAACAGAATCCCTGCAACAAGTCCAAGTGCCTTGCTTTAGCCCAGATTATCTACCATGAATGTGGTCTGCACAAGAAAGCTGTTCTTTGCCTATGTAAACAGGGTCAGATTTATGGAGCCATGGAATATATACGACAATTCAAAGAATTTTCTTATGGTAAACAGCAAACACTTCATCAGCTTTCATGTGTAATCTTTATTTTAGGGGTTCTAATTATAAGACAACAGATGATATTTGGATTTAATTTATAGAATGAATTTTAAGCAATTCAAACATTAAATTGGAACAAATTTATTTTTCTAAGTGAATGTTTATTGTGCATAATCAGCAGTCTTTAATGCTACTAATAATACAATAATAATATAACAATAAGTTAGTCTTTTAAGGGCATAATTAAAAAATAAATCTTAATGGATATGCTTTTTCTAGTAAAGAGATTCCCTAACTTCTCATTCTGATGTGGTGGTGATCCTGGCTTCTAGAATGCTATACTACCAGAGCACAAGCTCTCATAGGATCAATCATAGGATCATAGATTTGGAGCTGAAAAGGACTTAATAGTCACCTAGTACAACCCTCTCCATTTACAGATAAGGAAACAGACTTCATATAAGGAATTAGTGGTAGAAGCAGGATTTGAATACGGATCCTGTGACTTCAAAACCAGAGCACTTTCCCTTTGACCATATTTGTTCTCAGTTTCTAGTTGGAGATACTTTTAGTACTTGCTTGAGGATGTATTGCCTGTTGTTTGAGTCTGTCTTACCTAAGTTTTGGGTAGTTCATTATCAGAAGGCTAGTGGTCTGCCACTCAGATTCCCACACTGAAATTCCCATCTTTTCCTACTGGGTGTGCTTGAATTACATCGTAAGATAAGAGATTTAGAACTTGAAAGGACCTTAGAGACCATCTAGCCAACCTCCCTCATCTTACAGATGAGGAAATTGAGACTGACAAAGGCTAAATGACATCATAAAGTTACAGAATTGGAATCATTGCAAAGAAACTCAGTGGCCATTTAGTCCAACCTATATACAGCTCATAACATACTTGACATGTAATTATCCAGGCATGGCTCCTGGTTTATTCCTCTGGAGCCAGTTAACAAGTTTAATTCCTCCTCTATATCATAGCCCTTTCGTTACTTGAAGACAGTTATCATTCATTTTCTTCTCTCCCAAGAATTCTTTAGTCTGAGCTAAACATGGCCAGTTTCTTCAACTGATTCCCATATCCTGAACTCTTCAAGGCTCTTCACAATCCTAGTTGCTCCCTCTGGACACTCTTGTTTGTCTCTGTCCTTCTTAAACCATGGTGTCTAAAAGTGAACACAGCCCTCCAGATGAGGGCTGACGAGGACAGTGGGACTGTCACTTCTAAAATAGCCCAAGATTGCATTAGCTTTTCAAACCATGACATCACCCTGAAAACTCATCTTGAGCTGAAGATAAATTAAAGCTTCCTCATATCTTTTTAGGAACAACTGCTGCCTAATCATGTTCTCCCCAGCTTGTATTTGTGAAGTTAATTTTGTTTTTGTTCCTAAGTGAGAGACTTTACATTTATCCCTGCTGAATTTCACCTGCTTGGTTTAATAATCCTGTCAAAAAAAAATGAGGTTAGTTGGTTAGTTTGGCATGACCAATTCTTAATGAAGTTACACTGGCTCTTTCTAATCACTGCTTCTCTTCCTGAATCTTCTCTATTTCTTAAATGACCTGTTCCAGAATGTTCACAGGAATTGAAGTTGTGTTCACTAGTGTGAAGTTTGTAGACTCTATTCTCTTCCCCCTTTAAAAAAAAACAATCAACATTTGACTTTCTCTAAAATTGTGCTATTTCTCCTGTTTTCTGGTTTCAAATACCTCTGACAATCCCATTTGCCAGTTCTTTCAGGACCAAGAATGTAGTTCATCTGGGCCGAATGACTTGAATTCATCAAGAGCAGGTCTCCCCTTACTTACCTGGGGTGTCAACTCCCAGGAAGTGATTTTTATTTTCCTGTTTCTTTTGTGATTGTGATTCTTCTTTGCAGAGAAAACAGAAACAAAAAATAGCACTTCTCTCTTCTCTCTGGTATCAATTATCATTGTCCCATTCACCCAGAGCAAAAGTCCTGTCCCTTCTCTGAACTCCTTTCTCTCCCAGTAGAATTAAAAATGTCTTTTTTGGGGTTATTCCTAGTTTCCCTTTCTAGTCTCAATTCATTGTGAGTTTTCCTATTCCTCACACTATTTTTACAGGACTGGTTCACAATCTTATTTAACTTTTCTGTATATTTCTTTTTAAAGTCTGAGTTGGTTGATGAATTTCTTGTACATCTACTTTGGTTACTTTATTCAAATTCCATATTTCCTCCTTATTTATTTCTTTTTGTGTCTTCAGAATTTAATTCTTGATTATCTCCCATTTAGTCCACGAGATCCCAGTTATCTAGGATGGAGTGGTCATTTCCTTCATAAGTTCCTATCATTTTCTTTTCTTTTCTTTTTTTTTTATCTGTAACCTAGGCTAATGTTTGTTTATTTGTTTATTTTTTTAATTTAACTTTTAACATTCATTTTCACAAAATTTTTGGTTACAAATTTTCTCCCCTTTTATCCCCCCCCCAAACACCAAGCATTCTAATTGCCCCTGTGACCAATCTACTCTCTCTTCTATCATCCCTCTCTGCCCTTGTCTCCGTCTTCTCTTTTGTCCTGTAGGGCCAGATAGCTTTCTATACCCCTTTACCTGTATTTCTTATTTCCTAGTGGTAAGAACATTACAGTTGATCCTAACACTTTGATTTCCAACTTCTTTACCTCCCTCCCTCTCCACCCCTTCCCTTTGGAAGGCAAGCAATTCAATATAGGCCAAATCTGTGTAGTTTTGCAAATGACTTCCATAATAGTTGTGTTGTATACGACTAACTATATTTCCCTCCATCCTATCCTGTCCCCCATTACTTCTATTCTCTTTTGATCCTATCCCTCCCCATGAGTGTCGACCTCGAATTGCATTCTCCTCCCCATGCCCTCCCTTCTGTCATCCCCCCCACCCTGCTTGTCCCCTTGTCCCCCACTTTCCTGTATTGTGAGATAGGTTTTCCTACCAAAATGAGTGTGCATTTTATTCTTTCCTTTAGTGGAATGTGATGAGAGTAGACTTCATGTTTTTCTCTCACCTCCCCTCTTTATCCCTCCACTAATGAGTCTTTTGCTTGCCTCTTTTATGAGAGATAATTTACCCTATTCAATTTCTCCCTTTCTCTTCCCAATATATTTCTCTCTCACTGCTTGATTTCATTTTTTTTTAAGATATGATCCCATCCTCTTCAATTCACTCTGTGCACTCTGCCTCTATGTATGTGTGCGTGTGTGCATGTGTGTGTGTGTGTACTCCCACCCAGTACCCAGATACTGAAATGTTTCAAGAGTTACAAATATTGTCTTTCCATGTAGGAATGTAAACAGTTCAACTTTAGTAAGTCCCTTATGACTTCTCTTTGCTGTTCACCTTTTCATGGTTCTCTTCATTCTTGTGTTTGAAAGTCAGATTTTCTTTTCAGCTCTGGTCTTTTCATCAAGAATGCTTGAAAATCCTCTATTTCATTGAAAGACCATTTTTTCCCCTGAAGTATCATACTCAGTTTTGCTGGGTAGGTGATTCTTGGTTTTAGTCCTAGTTCCTTTGACTTCTGAAATATCCTATTCCATGCCCTTCGATCCCTTAATGTAGAAGCTGCTAGATCTTGTGTTATCCTGATTGTATTTCCACAATACTTGAATTGTTTCTTTCTAGCTGCTTGCAATATTTTCTCCTTGACCTGGGAACTCTGGAATTTGGCCACAATGTTCCTAGGAGTTTCTCTTTTTGGATCTCTTTCAGGCGGTGTTCTGTGGATTCCTTGAATATTTATTTTGCCCTCTGGTTCTAGAATCTGAAGGCAGTTTTCCTTGATAATTTCATGGAAGATGATGTCTAGGCTCTTCTTTTGATCATGGCTTTCAGGTAGTCCCAAAATTTTTAAATTGTCTCTCCTGAATCTATTTTCCAGGTCAGTTGTTTTTCCAATGAGATATTTCACATTATCTTCCATTTTTCCATTCTTCTCTCTTTGTTCTGTGATATCATGCTTTCTCGCAAAGTCCTTAGCCTCCATCTGTGCCATTCTAATTTTGGAAGAACTATTTTCTTCAGTGAGCTTTTGAATCTCCTTTTCCATTTGGCTCATTCTGCTTTTGAAAGCATTCTTCTCCTCATTGGCTTTTTGAACCTCTTTTGCCAATTGAGTTAGGCTAGTTTTCAAGGTGTTATTTTCTTCAACATTTTTTGGGGTCCCCTTTAGCAGGGAGCTGATCTGCTTTTCATGCTTCTCCCTCATCCCTCTCATTTCTCTTCCCAGCTTTTCCTCCACCTCTCTAACTTGATTTTCAAAATTCTTTTTGAGCTCTTCCATGGCCTGAGCCCATTGGGTGGGCTGGGACACAGAAGCCTTGATTTCTGTGTCTTTGCCTGATGGTAAGCATTGTTCTTCCTCATCAGAAAGGAAGGGAGGAAATGCCTGTTCTCCAAGAAAGTAGCCTTCAATAGTCTTATTTCTTTTCCCTTTTCTGGGCATTTTGCCAGCCAGTGACTTGACCTCTGAATATTCTCCTCACACCACCTCGCCTCCTGATCCTCCCAGCTAGCGTTTGGGGACTGAGATTCAAATGCTGCTTCCAGCCTTAGGGCTTTTGGCGGGGGCAGGGCTGCTATTCAGTATGAGATTATGTTCAGGTGGTCAGGTCTGGGCAGGGCCACCTCTCAGGCTCAGTTCCCTCAGGGGGTTTATGCACAGACCTTCCACAATGGATTCAGGCTCCCGCCCGCTTGGGGAGCCCCTGTCTGCAGCCGCCTCTCAGCTTCTACCTCCCAGGGGGGCCCGAATCATGGGGGCACCCCACTCCCTTCTCGACCCGCCAAAGAGACTCTCTCACCGACCCCCATTACCTGTGGGCAGAGGGACTTGTGCGGCTGCTGGAGATCCCATCCCTGAAGCCTGCTCGGGTCTGTTTCTCTTGGTGCCCAGCCGCAGAAGGTCTGGGCTGGGCTGGGCTCCGCGTCTGCAGCGAGACGGACCTTTTGAGAGAGGTTTGCAGGTCCCTTTGTGGGTGGAGGGACCCGCGTGGCCGCTGGAGATTCCGTCCCAGAAGCCCGCTCGGATCTTTTCCTCTTGGTGCCGCAGCCGCGGCAGGGCTGTCCTCAGCTCCCAGTCCCAGCGCTCAGTCCGCAGCGCGAAGGACCCCCCGCGAGAGGTTTGCAGGTCTCTCCGGAACAGAAATCTCCCTCACTCCAATATTCCGTGGCCTCTGGGCGCAGAATTCGCTGTGAGTTACTCCCCTGTAGCCGTTCTGTGGGTTGTGGGTTCGGAGCTATGTGTATGTGCATCTTTCTACTCCACCATCTTGGCTCCGCCCCCCAGTTCCTATCATTTTCACCACAATAATCCATTCCTTCTTGTTAATGAGAATCAGATCCAGAGTATAAATTCCCCCTTGTTGCTTCTTCCACTTTTTAAAGGATACAATTGTCTTTGAGTCAAGTTGAGAACTTGCTTTTGCTAGAAAGATGACTCTAGCAGATGCCTAGATAATCGAAGCCTCTCGTGACTGCATGCTGTTCTCATGCTCTCATGACACCTCTGCATCAGGCTTGTGATCAGCTTTTCAAACTTCTTGTCTCTCTTCTCTTTCTTTTCAAGTGGTTTGTAGTATAATCCAGTGATAAAATCATTTATTTTTATCCCTCCTTTGACCTTCACTGACATACTCTCCATCATGCTTCCCCTTCTAGTTCTTGGATTTCCTCACAGGAGTATATCTTTTATTAATATGTCTGTCTGTCTGTTTATCTATCTTTCTCAATTATGTGTGGGAATATATCTTAATATGTAAAACTACCCTGCTCCCTTTTATTTATACTATTTCTTTTAAATAAGGTATACTGACACAGAGCTGTAAATACAGTGATGGGGTTTCATTTCAAGTCTCAGTGATACCTATGAGGTTAAATTTTCCCCTTTGTTTTAAGACCTCTATTTCCTCTTGTTGGCTTAAATTTTATGCGTTGTACATCAATTAACCAACAAACATTTTTAAGTGCCTATTGTGTGCCAGACACTGTGCTGAGCACTGGGGATGCAAAAAGAGGCAAAAGATTGTCTAATGGGGAAACAACATACAAACAAATATATGCAAAGCAAATGATGGCAGATAGATAGGAAACAATTAACAGAGGGAAGGGACAAGAATTAAGAGGAATTGGGGAAAGTTTCTAGTAAAATATGAAATTTTAATTGGAACTTAAAAGAAACCTGGGATGTAAATAGGCAGAGCTAAAGATGAAGTGTCTTGTTCATGAAACATCCAGGAAGCCAATATCACTGGACTGAATAATTTTAGGGGGCTCTAAGGTATAAGAAGACTGGAGAGGTAGGAGGGGGTCAGCCTATGAAGGGCTTTGAATGTCAAACAGAGCATTTTGTCTTTGATTTAGAGGCCAATAGGGAGCCACTGAAATTTATTGAATTGTGAGTGTGTGTGTGTGTGTGTCTGACATGGTGAGATCTCTGCTTCAGGAAAATCACTTTAGTGGCTGAATGGAGGGTGGATTGGAGTGGGGAATGACTTGAATCAGGCAGATCCACTAGGAGGTTATGGGGATAATTCAGACATGAGGTGATGAGGGCCTACACTAGAATGGTGGTACTATTAGAGGAGAGACAAGGGCAAATTGGAGAAATGGTGCAATGGTGAAATCAACAGGGCTTGGCAGCAGATTGGATGTGGAGGGAAAGGGGCAATGAGGAATCCAAGATTACTCCTAGGTTGTGAGCCTGAAGGATAGGGAGGATGGTGTTACTCTCCACAGTAATAGGGAAGGTAGGAGTCAGGGGAGATTTAGGGGTAAAGATAATGAATTCCACTTTGAATGTGTTGAATTTAAGATATCTACTGGACATCCAGTAGATTAGATGAACAAAACACCTGGCAAATACATTCTTACCAGCCTTTGTTAGGTGTATTCCATCTCTGGCCAGGAATTTATTAATCCTGTATTGTAAGCTGTGATCCAGAAATCAAAATCCCACTCTCTGGCACTGTTTATTTGTTATCCAGTTATTCATTTCCCAAATCAGTTTTTTCTTCTGCATCCCTTTCCTTCATTGGCCAGTAATGAAGAAAAAGTAACGTGTGCCCCATGGTCTTCAATTTCTTGTCCACAGCTTCCTAATCATTGAATATACTTTTTTATATTCATTCTAGAGATGTTTGTTTTCACATGAATCCCTAGAAGTAGGATGTTGTCATCCATTTTGATAAGACTTGTAAGATTCCCTGTTATTTCTTGAATACATGCTCCAGGAAGACAACAGACTTCTTTATTGTTATTATCAGGTGAACAAATAGCTACCTCAGTACCCCTGGTTAAGGAATCATCAGCTGGTGCTGCTATTACTACTCTGCTACTACCACTACTACTTCTACTAGTACTACTAGTACTAGTACTAATTCTACTACTACTACTAGTACTATTACTTCCACTACTACTAGTACTGTTCTGTTACTCTTGTTCCTCTTTTCCTCTGCCCTCCAGCAGACAATCTCTCCATCACTTCTGAGACTCTACTGTATCAATCTTAGGAGGACAAATCAAAGATGATATCTATGCAGCATTTATGGACAAGCACGTATTTACTTTTCCTTGTATCCTTACTTATATTTCCTTCATTTTCCCTCGTAGTTAGGGACATGGAGAGGTATTCTTCAGTTCCCTTCACATTTTCATCAAGGAGGGGAATTAACACTTGGAGCACAGATACTTGACTGTGACAGAAATACAAACAAGACACAAAATTGTGTTGTCAATATGCAATTTTCCATACTTCTGTAATAGTTTAGATTTTCTAATTTGTTATTTGAAACTGCTGGCGAATGTTTATACCTTAGCCATTCTTGGTTAAATCTTTTGTACAGTCTCGTTCAAATTCCTTACCTTTGCACCAACAACTCCACGACCAATGCCATACTCACTTTCCCTTTAGCTTTGCACCTACTTCTAGCCCTTTCCACCAGTTTCACTGGTTTGCCTCACCTACCACTCTTACCAATTTGCTTAACCTTCTAATTATTCCACTTACCTTTTTTTACTTCCTTTGCCTATCTAACCATGTACTTTCTCCTTTATCCTTCTTAAATCTACCTCTGAAGGTTCATTTCTTCAGTTCTCCTTTGTTTTTCTTCATCCACCTTCATCCTTTTATATCCTCCTTAATTGTCCTTGGCCCTGTTTCTTTTACAACTCAGAAGCGGAATCTAGACCAGTATCTGGACCTAGGGAGCTTATTCTTCATATTTTCTTCCAATACTCCCAAATTTTGTCAAATATTTCTTTCCCAAAACTGACATCTGACCTTTTTTACTAATCCAGATCTATCCAACTTACCTATATGATTTTCTTCTTATTGTACTCAAGTCCTTCTTTCTTTTCCTATTCCTTATCCTACAACCTCTTCCCACAAAACTGAAAGTAGATTTGCTCAGGGTAAGTAACACAGTAGTAAGTGTTAGAGGTAGGATTTGAGTCTAGGCCTTTCTATTCCAAGTCCAACATTTCCTTTGCCACATTGCCTCTCAACACTGGTGAACTTTGCAAAGGTTCCTGGGAAATAAGTTCCCAAACAGAACATGACTAATGTTTTCTTCAATTTCCAAAGAGAACATAAAGGGGTAAGCTCCCCCACCTCTTAAAATTAGAAAAAATTGGCCTAAGAATTCATACACAGAAGTTAAATGATGAAAAATGTCTATTACCCACTGAATTTGAACATAAATCTGTATCATGTACTGAATATAGACAGTGATTAGGTCCAGAATTGAATCAGAGGAAGAGAGCAGACTGAATGGCAACTGAGAAATTTCAGCACTTTTAATAATCTCAATCCTCCTTCCAGTTGTGAAGACTCATATTTTTAACCCATTTTCCCCTAGTGATGTTGTACAGTTAAAAATTTAGAACATTATAATTACAGGGCATCTAAACAGTCAATAGAGAAATAGATGGAAAGTTAGTCATTCAACATTTATTAGCTCTTCCTATGTATTAGGCACTCCACTAAGCACTAGGGATACAAAGAAAGGCAAAAACATTAGTTCTGGCCCTCAAGGAGCTCCTGTTCCAGTGGCGACGATATGTAAGTAACTAGGTATATATCAGATATATACAAAGTAGAGACTAAGAGGGACCACTAGGAAGACCAGAAAAGGAGTCATGCAGAAGGTGGGATTTGACATAGTAGGTGCAAGTTAGCTGTCACCTATTTTTAGTTAATGGCCTGTACACAAAAACTAGCATAGCACATATTATGGAAGAAATACATGACAAGTAAACAAGTTGTGTTGATTATGCAGCAAGAGCAAGGAGTAACAGCCTGAGGGCTCCCCTCTTGTTCACAAAATGTAAAAAGTCCTAAAAAGAAGACCTCTGACATTTTGGGTGGGTCTTCTGTGAAGGATATATGGATGGACGTGGTGAAAAATTTTACCTGATTAGAAGTCATGAATGGGTTGCAATCTGCACTGATAGAGGAAATAACCATATCGGTGAAATCACAAACGCTTTGTAAGAGGCAGATGACAGATGAAATTAATTATATTGGAATAAATCTATTGAAAAACAAGTTCATGGATCCAGGCTTAAGAATATCTGTTAAAATGCAAAGAATGCAGGATTTGGAGCCTAAAGATAACTGTTTTTTAAGCATGCATGGGAACAACTTACGACAATTTGTGACTAATTGTGTGACCATGAAAAAATCACTGACCCTCATTAGTCTTAATTTCCTTATCTTCTGAATGGAGATAATATCTGTCAAGCCCACAAAATAATAGCATTTCACAAATAAGAGGATGAGAATCCAATCTACTTGACTTCTACTCCAGGGTTTTTTCTAATTATGTTGCGTTGCGAGTCATGATAATTATTTTTACTCACGATCTTCTCTATTTCTGTATATGACCTATAGTGAGAATTTTAATTTTTTTTGTAATAATGGTAGTAATTTCATGTCTAGATTGGTTTGAGAAGAATGTAGTAAATGGTTAAATTTGAGGCTAGACAAGAATAGGGATGTACCCTGAGTGGGAGTGATAGAAAGAAGGAAAGGTTAGTATGTCATAATACTGTCTTTTTTTTTTTTAGCTTTTTTGGTCTTGTCTTGATGTTTTTCTCAATCATTATTTCTAGTAATTGAGGAGCAAATGATAAGATACTAGCACTGTACAGAACATAGAAGACTGAATTTATCTGCTAAAAATGCATTTCTTCTATTCTATCTTTAAATTTTTAAATCTTTAAAACCATAGATTTTTGTATTATTTATTACATTATTATGTATGGATACAGTTTTTTGTTTTTGCTTTCAGATGACCTTATGAACATAATAACAATATGTCCACAAGTTGAATTAATTAAATGTCTTACTAGTGAATGGAAGGGGAAACCACCATTTTTGTCTTATTGTCTTATTGTACTTCATTTCTTCTCCATTGGAATGAAAAAGGCTGGCATAAGTCTACTTCAGGAACTAGATATAAATGGGAAGGGTAAGTTTAGCAAAATGTTCTTATTGAAGGAATGGTGGGAGTTATTCAGAAAAAAATAAAGTTACTGGTCATAATTTAGTTCATTGCAACTATGTAGAGGAATAAGATTCTTAAATGTTAGTTAACATAGACCTGAACTACTCATAGCTTCTGTTGATGTGATTTAACTTGTAGAAGACTTTAAATGAAGAGGTTGCCATCTCAGTGACTTTACCTAGATCTGACACACATTTTCTTGGGGAAGTCATCAGAGAAGTAAGATGAAATTAGAAACTTCAGCAAGCATAAGGCAGAGAAAAAGGAAGTAAATATATACATTAATCATTTCAATGGTGTTATTTCTTTTCTGCCATATAAACAATATATTCTTCCCATTGTGGGCCCTATGCAAATCTATACATTTTAGTACAATTTCAGCCCAATAGGATATTAAGCATTACATGGGTGAATGAGTATTGGGAAACAAAAACAAATGTTATATTTTTCTAACCTTATTTTTTGTCCTAATTCAGTATAGATCTATTAAGATGTTAGCAATTAAAATAATTTAAGATTAGTTTGTGAATACCAAAACCACAGCCAAGATTAGAAGGAAAATAGGAAATTGGGGAAAATATTTTACAGTAAGTATCTCTGATAAAAACTTTACTTCTCAAATATATAGAGAACTGATCAAATTTATAAGAATGTTATACATTCCACAGTTGATAAAGGGTCAAAGGATATGAACAGGCAGTTTTCAGATGAATATAGTTAATACAATTCATATATATTAATATATATGTAATTAATAACATAGTCACATGAAGAAATGTTCTCAGTCACTCTTGATTAGAGAAATGCAAATTAAAACAATGCTGAGGTACCACTTTATACCCATTGGCTAATATGACAGAAAAGGAAAATAACAAATGTTGGAGATGTTATAGGAAAATGGGGACATAATACACTGTTGGTGAAATTGTGAACTGATCGAACCATTCTGGAGAGCAATTTGTAACTGTGCCCCAAAGGCTATAAAACTGTGCTTACTCTTTGACCCGCAAGCAATACCACTGCTAGGTCTGTAGGCCAAAGAAATTTTTTAAAAAAGGAAAAGGGGGAAAAAAAGGAAAATGCTTAATGTACAAAAAGTATTTATAGCATTTCTTTTTGTAGCGACAAAGAATTGGAAATTGAGGGGATGCCTATTAATTGGGGAATAACTGAACAAATTGTGGTATGTGATTGTGATGGAATACCTTTGTGCTATTAAAAATAATGAGCAGGTTGCTTTTAGATAAATCTGGAAAGACTTAAATGAACTGATGCAAAGTGAAGTGAGCAGAACCAGGAGAACAGTAACAGCAATATTGTATGATGATCAGCCATGAATGACTTAGCTCTTCTCAGCAGTACAGTGATCTGAGGCAGTTCTGAAGGACTCATGATGACAAATGCTATCCCCTCCAGAAAAAGAACTGATAGAATCTGAATGCAGAGTGGAGGAGGAGGGGGTGTATTTTCTTTTACAATATGATTTAATATGGGAATATATTCTGTGTGACTGCACATTCATAATCTGTATCAAATTACTTGCCTTCTCAATGAAGGGGGAGGAAAGAGAGGGAAGAAAAGAATTTGGAACTCAAAATATAAAAAAACCTAAATGTTAAGCATTTATATGTGTAATTAGAAAAAATAAAATATAAAAAAGATTAATCTGTGTAATCAAAGAAAGCATGATCATAAGGCAATAAAGTTTATGAAAATCATTTTAATCAGCCAAGAAGCATTTGTTAAGCATCTACTTTAAATCATCTCAGTGACCTTAATTAGTTCTGGTCAAATAAAATGTAGTAACTGATTAGATATATATAGTTAGAGTAGAAGTCATAGATGACACAGAACTTGTGAACTTGGATGACTGCAGGGATGGTGGTGCCCTCCACAATAATAGGGAAGTTTAGAAGAGAGGGGTAGGTTCGGGAGAAAAGGTAATGAAATATTTTAGGCATATTAATTTTGAGATATCTGTTGGACATCCAGTTCAAAATATCTAGTGGACAGTTGGAAATGTGGTCAACAGAGGGACTTAGGCAGGATATATACATCTGGGAGTCATTTGCATAGAGATGATAATTGAACCTGTGAGAGCTGATGAAATCACCAAATAGGAGAGTATAGAGAGAAGAGCTCAGGATGGAGCCTTGGGAGATAGCCAAAGTTAGTAGGTATGTCATATGAAGATCAAGCAAAAGAACCTGAGAAGGAGCTGTCAGACAGGAGAATCATGGAAGCATAGATCTAGATTTGGAACGGACCTTAGAGCCCATCTTTTTATAGATGAGGAAACTGAGGTCCAGGGACATTGAGTGACTTCACCGGGGTCATAGATCACAAGTATCAAAGTTGGGATTTGAACCCATGTTCTCTGACACCTGAGCCATTGCTCCTGAGAGCAATGTAAAGAAAATCCAGAAAGGAGAGAGTTAAAAAAGAGGAGAGGATGGTTGAATGCTTCAGACTGTTCAAGAAGGATGAGTTCTAAGAAAAGACTATCAGCCTTGACAATGAAGGTAGATATATATCATTAGTAACTTTGAAGAGAGCAGTGTTAGTTGAGTGATGCCGTCAGAATCCAGATTGCAGAAAGTTTAGAAGATAGTGTGAGGAGAGGAAGTGGAGGCACCAAATATACATGTTTTCTCCTCTTTCTCTCCCTTTCCCCCCTTCCCCCCTCCCCCAGAGTTTAGCTAAGAAAGGAAGAAGAGATATGATGCTATGTAATGGGAATTCCAGGATCTTCTAAGGGTTTTTCTTTTGTTGTTGTTTTTTAAGGAAGAGGGAGACTTGGGTGTGTTTATAGGCAGCAGGAAAGGAATCCATCAATAGAGCAAGCATGAAGCAGCAATAGTTACAGTTGATTTTTCTACCTTGAAATTACCATTCTTTGTACACACGGAGGTGTTGGGCATAGAAAGAACATTTTAGTAGAATAGATTTTTAAAGGGTATTCTAGTACCTATGTAAAGGCTGTGATGCAAGAAGCAAAACATGATATAATTGGTGGTCCAGGAGAGAAGAATCCCTGAAATACTCAGATATTACATATTGCCAAGAGAAGCAATTTAATTTTCATGATTTAATGATCATTAACATCTCTAGCAAGTGAAACTCTTTTGTATTTGTTTCTTTTAGAAAATAATTAGTTAGAAATTCTCGGCATTCTATTCAGAGTTAGGATTATTAGTTTAAAGAAATATTTCTTAAGTTAAAGGTTATGAATATGCTGAAGCTAGAACTCTAGGATTTCAGCTAGCTGTTTGGCAGTGACAATAGCAAACTGCAGGCAAAATGAATGAAGTGAGCCTGGATCTTCTCCTAGTGGATCTAAAGGACTCCTGCCAATCCAGGACATGCAGCTTGGGGTGGGCAGTGAGGGCAGGGGGTTGGTGGGCCCAGAATAGAAATCAATGCAGGTGATATTAAATAAAGGATAGATACTATAAACTGTTGGTGTTTGTTTTTTTCCCTTCTCAGAGGCAACAGAACAACTTATGACAACTGATCCATTCTGCTCCTTAGCGGACTGGCAAGAACTGGCAGATGTGTGTGTCCAGAATGGCTTTTGCAAATTGTCCAGTGACATCATTTCCATCCTCACATCTCAGGAAGGAGTTTCTGAAATTCCTCCAGATGGAGAATTCAACGTAATGGAACATGTTTTTTGGTAGTTCCACCTCTTGAACAGCTGAGGGAGCTCTAAATATTCCCTGTGTGCTAGTTGAGAAAAACAGCCTAAGGATTAGTAACTATGAATAAATCCAAATTGTATATCCCCAGAAACAAATTAGTCCTTTATTGTGACCTTGGAATCTACATAGTGTTACATACAGTAATGCTTTGCTTCCCATTCCCATAGAAGCAAACGTTATTTAATGTTTGTATTCTGTTCTTTTTCACGCAGGCATATACACAGAACCACATTAGGGCTATCCATCTGACAGGTCAGGGTTATGTGTATACACATTTCTTTTTGTCAATGCCTAACACAATACCATGTATAATTTTATATTTTTATGTTATAGTGATAGAATTTTAATCATTTTCCTTCAGATAATTCTCAGTAAATGATAGGGTCAGTTAGAGCTTGTAGGAACCCTAGAGAACTCTTCAAGCCCTGACAACAGTTTGCTCTGCATGCTTCATGTTATTGTCTCATGTAAAGTTTATCTAGTGTAAACCAACATTTAAATGCTGCTGGACAGAAAGGTGGTTTGAGTGGTACAGGTACATCTTAGGAATGAAATTTAAAATAACTACATAGTCTTTAGGAACTGAGTAATGTGAATGAATATATTTTTCTCACTATGGAATACTTCAGGTATACATATTGTTGCAAGTTTCCACATTTATTTTCTCGAAAATGAGAAACTTACTTGTGAAATTTACTGCTGAATTTTTCTCTTACCCATAATCTTACTCACAAGAGAGTTCTGTTGGAGAATAAGTTTAAGGTCAGAGCCTTGTCATATGAAATTGTTGGAGTTTGTAGTTTTGGTGTTAAAAGTATCTTAAGGAAGTACCTCCTAACTACATATTCATAGGGATTAGACTCACTTTTTTTTTTTTATTTAACTTTTAACATTTATTTTCACAACATTTTGGGTTACAAATTTTCTCCCCTTTTATCCCCTCCCCCCCCAAACCCAAGCATTCTAATTGCCCCTGTGACCAATCTACTCTCTCTTCTATCCTCCCTGTCTGCCCTTGTCTCCGTCTTCTCTTTTGTCCTGTAGGGCCAGATAGCTTTCTTGACCCCTTAACCTGTATTTCTTATTTCCCAGTGGTAAGAACATTACATTTGATCCTAACACTTTGAGTTCCAACTTCTTTAGCTCCCTCCCTCCCCACCCCTTCCCTTTGGAAGGCAAGCAATTCAATATAGGCCAAATCTGTGTAGTTTTGCAAAAGATTTCCATACTAGTTGTGTTGTATAGGACTAATTATATTTCCCTCCATCCTATCCTGACCCCCATTACTTCTATTCTCTTATGATCCTTTCCCTCCCCATGAGTGTCGACCTCGAATTGCATTCTCCTCCCCATGCCCTCCCCTCCATCCTCCCCCCAACCCTGCTTGTGCCCCTGTCCCCGACTCTCCTGTATTATGAGATAGGTTTTCCTATCAAAATGAGTGTGCATTTTATTCTTTCCTTTAGTGGAATGTGATGAGAGTAGACCTCATGTTTTTCTCTCACCTCCCCTCTTTATCCCTCCACTAATAAGTCTTTTGCTTGCCTCTTTTATGAGAGATAATTTGCCCCATTCAGCTTCTCCCTTTCTCCTCCCAATATTTCTCTCTCACTGCTTGATTTCATTTTTTTTTTAAGATATGATCCCATCCTCTTCAATTTACTCTGTGCACTCTGTCTCTATGTATGTGTGCGTGTGTGCATGTGTGTGTGTGTGTACTCCCACCCAGTACCCAGATACTGAAATGTTTCAAGAGTTACAAATATTGTCTTTCCATGTAGGAATGTGAACAGTTCAACTTTAGTAAGTCCCTTATGACTTCTCTTTGCTGTTCACCTTTTCATGGTTCTCTTCATTCTTGTGTTTGAAAGTCAAATTTTCTTTTCAGCTCTGGTCTTTTCATCAAGAAAATTTGAAAATCCTCTATTTCATTGAAAGACCATTTTTTCTCCTTAAGTATTATACTCAGTTTTGCTGGGTAGGTGATTCTTGGTTTTAGTCCTACTTCCTTTGACTTCTGGAATATCCTATTCCATTCCCTTCGATCCCTTAATGTAGAGGGTGCTAGATCTTGTGTTATCCTGATTGTATTTCCACAATACTTGAATTGTTTCTTTCTAGCTGCTTGCAATATTTTCTCTTTCACCTGGGAGTTCTGGAATTTGGCCACAATGTTCCTAGGAGTTTCTCTTTTTGGATCTCTTTCATGCAGTGTTCTGTGGATTCCTTGAATATTTATTTTGCCCTCTGGTTCTAGAATCTCAGGGCAGTTTTCCTTGATAATTTCATGGAAGATGATGTCTAGGCTCTTCTCTTGATCATGGTTTTCAGGTAGTCCCAGAATTTTTACATTGTCTCTCCTGATTCTATTTTCCAGGTCAGTTGCTTTTCCAATAAGATATTTCACATTATCTTCCATTTTTCGAATCTTCATGCTATGTTCTGTGATATCTGTCTTTCTCATGAAGTCCTTAGCGTCCATCTGTACCATTCCAGTTTTGAAAGATCTATTTTCTTCAGTGAGCTTTTGAATCTCCTTTTCCATTTGGCTCATTCTGCTTTTGAAAGCATTCTTCTCCTCATTGGCTTTTTGAACCTCTTTTGCCAATTGAGTTAGGCTAGTTTTCAAGGTGTTAATTTCTTCAACATTTTTTTGGTTCTCCTTTAGCAGGGAGCTGATCTGCCTTTCATGCTTCTCTTTCATCCCTCTCATTTCTCTTCCCAGTTTTTCCTCCACCTCTCCAACTTGACTTTCAAAATTCTTTTTGAGCTCTTCCATGGCCTGAGCCCATTGGGTAGGCTGGGACACAGAAGCCTTGATTTCTGTGTCTTTGCCTGATGGTAAGCATTGTTCTTCCTCATCAGAAAGGAAGGGAGGAGGTGTCTTTTCTCCGAGAAAGTACCCTTCAATAGTTTTATTTCTTTTCCCTTTTCTGGGCATTCTCCCCAGCCAGTGGCTTGACCTCTGAATATTCTCCTCACACCCACCTCGCCTCCTGGTCCTCCCAGCCAGCATTTGGGGACTGAGATTCAAATGCTGCTTCCCGCCTTAGGGCTTTTGGCAGGGGCAGGGCTGCTATTCAGTGTGAGAATTAAGTTCAGATGGTCAGGTCGGGGCAGGGCCGCCTCTCAGGCCCAGTTCCCTCAGGGGGTTTATGCACAGACCTTCCACAGTGTATCCAGGCTCCCGCCCGCTTGGGGAGCCCCTGTCTGCAGCTGCCTCTCAGCTTCTATCTCCCGGGTGGGCCCGAGCCATGGGGGCACCCCACTCCCCTCTCGACCCGCCAAAGAGACTCTCTCACCGACCCTCGTCACCTGTGGGTGGGGGAGCTTGTGCGGCCGCTGGAGATCCTGTCCCTACAGCCTGCTCGGATCTGTACCTCTCGGAGCCGCGGCCGCCGCAGGTCCGGGCTGGGCTCCGCGTCTGCAGTGCGACGGACCTTTTGCGAGAGGTTTGCAGGTCCCTCTGTGGGTGGAGGGACCCTCGTGGCCGCAGGATATCTCGTCCCCGTAGCCCGCTCGGATCTTTTCCTCACGGTGTCACGGCCGCTGCAGGGCTGCACTCAGCTCCCAGTCCCGGCGCCTAGTCCGCAGCGCGAAGGACCCCCCGCGAGAGGTTTGCAGGTCTCTCCGGAACAGAAATCTCCCTCGCTCCAATATTCCGTGGCGTCTGGGTGCAGAATTCACCGTGGGTTGGTCCCCTGTAGCCGTTCTGTGGGTTGTGGGTTCAGAGCTATGTGTATGTGCGTCTTTCTACTCCGCCATCTTGGCTCCGCCCCCCTAGACTCACTTTTTGTGATCCCAGAAGTCAGAGTTAGGATCAACAAATAACTTTTAAACAAGGTAAATTGGTCTCATCGTAAGAAAATAAGATTGGTTCAGGGCAGTGAACTAGCTCTAGTAGGTAAGGAGTTCCAGGTAACTTATTTCTAAGTACTGTGGATTTTTTCAAAGTTTGTTTTTTTTTTTTAAATGAAAACTTCACTTCAAGAAATAAGGAATGTCTCAACCTCTACTTGGATGAACTATGATATGAGAAACATTGAGTATGATTGTTAAGTCTTAAAAATTCTATTTCAAAGCTCTGTTACCTTGAAACCTATTTTAGGATTTAGCTAAGAGATGAGCTCCAAAAAATTGATTCTTATATGGTCCACAAATAAGTGTTAAAAGATTTTAAAATTAAGAAATTTCAAATAAGAACAAGGTAACTTTCTTTATGAAGTAATAGTAAAGATGATGATAATAAGATTCAGTTCTTCCTTTAGCATGTCAGTTTAATGGTTATTAGACTCTTCATACTTAGGGTACCAACAATTAGGTTGATGTTCGTAGAAATTTAAAAAATTGTGATTCTTGACATCCTTAGTCAGGGATTTAAGAACATCTTAGGATATCTGTTTGTGTCTAGCCAATATGAAAATATGCAATTACATGAAGAATGTTTTGTATATTGATTATCTTAAGGATTTTATTTTTCTCTATCTAAAGTACCTTCTCAACTTCTTATGACCTATTTAAAGCTTCCTCATTCTCCAAATCCCATTTCAGATACCATTTTGGTGAATCCTTCCACAATCATCCTGGCCAGCTCACATGTATCTCTTTCAAATCCTATATTTCTTACTGTTTATATTACTCATTTACTCTTTTTTCTATGCTACTTTGAATTATTAAGTATTTTTTTATGTGTATATCTGGTCTCCAACTAGATCTTAAGCTTCTTGTGGTCAGGGACTATGTGCCTTATACAGACTCTTTTATATGTCAGCGTCTTAGCATACAGTGAAAACTCAATGAATAGTTGTTCATTATTAGTTTGTCTTGTTCCTGAGGACCAACCTTGTCATACTCTGTCACAATATTTAGCTTAAGCCTTTAATGTTCAGGTGGTTCAGCCCTGTCTGACTCTGTGATCCTGCTGTGCCACCTAACTGCTCCCTAAGGCTAGGGACCATACAATGACCCTTCAGGTCTTCATGGTTCCATTTTTCTATTGTTAAAGTTTATTTATTTTTAAAAATAAAAACATTTATTCAAGTGCCTTGTACAAAAAAATTTCCAGTCATAAAACATTGCAAATCGTTAAAAAAGATATTTGGTATACATGTATATTCTTAAAATTTTTTTTGAAATGATTAAGTGTACATTATCACATAGTCCTCAGAGGCTCTGCGTGAAGATCCATCATTTTTATTGAAGTTTACGGGTTTTGCTATTGTTCACTATTCAAATTGGCAAGTCATTAAAATATATTTATATATTTTTTACAGCAGTGTTCATAAAGAATACATGTGTAATGATCAATGACCTATGTAAATAGAACAAGGCTATCTAAAAGTTGTATAGTTAAAACTACCATTCAAGTCAAAAGTCATTATCCTTATGAAAATAGTTTGATATAGGAAATTATCTCAGTTGTTTATGGACCTTTGGGCCTTGTTTTTCTTTAACAATTTATTGCTGACAGCTTTAGTTTGATAACTTGGAGAGGAATGTTATTCCTGCCCAATCAGTGAAGAGTTAAGTTTTTGTGATCTTTTAAGTTAATACTTTTCACAAAAGTACCCCCTTCCCTAGTATAGGATTTATTTTACTCAAAGGATCAAACCAGACTTCAACACTTGCTTTTTTGGGATCATTACTTCCACTTTCACCTAACCATTGTTTTTTCTAGACTTATCACAGTTCAATGTGGGTAGCCCTTTTATAGAAAACAAACTCAATTCAGGCCCCTCCCCCATTCATATTTAGGTATTTCTTCTTGAAATCATTCCCCTTTTTCTCTTATAGTAGTTATTCTCTCTCCCTACTTCTTTATTCCTCCTTCTCTCTCTTTCCCCCTCTTCTCTCTCTTTCATTCATATTCTCCCTCCCCACCCTGAGTGACTTTCAAGCAAAGAAGATGAGAAATTCTATGAAACAATGTTAGAAATGGGACATAATAGCCTACAACCTTGGGAGTTTTAAAAGGTGGCATGGTGGGTAGAGCGCTAGCTCTGGAAACAGGAAGACCTGCATTCAAATTTGACGATACATTTACTAGCTGTGTGATCCTGGGCAAGTCACTCAACATCTGATTGCCTCAGTTTCCTCAACTGAAAGACAGGGATAATATCACACTGCTTCCCAAGGTTGTTGTGAAGATCTAATGAAATAATATTTATATAATGCTTGGCATATAGTAGGTACTTAATAAATACTTATTCCCTTTTCTCAGAGATATTAGGGAAAGCTTATTTTTTTCTAATAATTTGTTTCAAGAATCAAGAGAAGCATGAAAAGGTAAACAGTAAAGAGAAATCATAAGGGACTTACTAAAATTGAACTGTTTACACTCCTACATGGAAAGATCATATTTGTAACTCTTGAGATTTTTCTTGGTATTAGGGTAGTTGGAGGGATTATATACATATAAACAGAAGGCACAGAGTGAGTTGAATAGGTAGCGATGATATCTAAAAAAACAAAATTAAGGAGTGAGAGAGGAATATGTTGGTAGGAGAAAGGGAGAAATAGAATGGGGCAAATTATCTCACATAAAAGAGGCAAGAAAAAGCTTTTTCAACGGAGGAGAGGAGAGGGCAGGTGAGAGGCAAAGAGTGAACCTTACTCTCATTTCATATGGCTTAAGGAGGGAATAACATGCATACTCAGTTTTGTATGAAAATCTATCTTACACTATAGGGAAGTAGGGGGAAGGGGATAAGCAGGGTGGGGGTGGGGGGTGGGGTGTAGGGGGGATGATGATAGAAGGGAGGGCAAATGACAGGAGGGGGTAATTAGAAGTAAACACTTTTGAAGAGGGATAGGGTCAAAAGAATAGAATAAATGAGGGGCAGGATAGGATAGAGGGAAATATAGTTAGTCTTTCACAATATGAATGTTATGGAAGTGTTTTGCATAATTACACACGTATAGCTTATATTGAATTGCTTGCCTTCTCAGTGGGGATGGGTGGAGAGGGAGGAAGGGAGAGTAGTTGGAACTCAAAGTTTTAAAAACAAATGTTAAAAATAGTTTTTACATGCAACTGGGAAATAAAATATACAGGCAGTGGGGTATAGAAATCTATCTTGTTCTCCAAGAAAATAGAGGGGATGGGGATAAGAGAAGGGAGGGGTGTGATAGAAGGGAGGGCAGATTGGGGGAAGTGGTAATCAGAATGCATGCTCTCTTGGGGTGGGTGGAGGGGAGAGAAAGGGAAAAAATTTGGAACTCAAAATCTTGTGGAAGTGTCTGTTGAAAACTAAAAATAAATTTTAAAAATAATTAGTTTATCATCAATTGGGGAATGGCTGAATAAATTATGGTTAATGAATATAATGGAATACTATTGCATTATAAGAAATGATAAACAGGAAGATTTCAGAGAGGCCTGGAAAGACTTATATGATATGATGCTGAGTGAAAGGAGCAGAACCAGGAGAACTTTGTGCACAGAAACCACCACAGTGTGCAAGAGTTTTTTTCTGGTAGACTTGGAACTTCATTGCAATGCAAGGACTTAAAAAATTCCCAATGGTCTTTTAAGGCAAAATGCCTTCCACATCCAGAGAAAGAACTATGTAATTCAATCACAGATTGTAGCAGATCATTTTCTTTTGTATTATTTTGTATTATGTTTTGGTATATGATTTCTCCCATTCATTTTAATTCTTGTATACAACTTGGCCATGGTGAAAATGTATTTAATAGGAATGTATGTGTAGAACCTATGTAAAATTTTATTCCGTCTTGTGGAGGAAGGGAGTAGGAAAGGAGAAGGGAGTGGGAGGGAGGGAAAGAAAAATATAAGTTGTATGGTAGTGGTTATGGAACACTGAAAATAAATAAATTTTAAAAAATTAGTTTATTTTTAGTTTTTACATTCACTTTCATAAGATTTTGAGTTTTCAGTTTTGTCCCCCACCTTCTCCTCTCCCCTCCCTGAGATGGTGTGCAATCTGATATAGGTTCTACTCACATATTCATATTAAACATATCTTTTACATTAGTCATAATGTAAAGAAGAGTTAGAACTAACGGGAGGAACAATGAGAAAGAAATAAAGCAAAACAGCAGAAGAAAAGGAGAGCAAATAGTATGCTTCCATCTGCATTCAGACTCCACAGTTCTTTCTCTGGATGTGGAAAGCATTTTCCATTGTTAGTCTTTTGGATTTGTCTTAGATCCTTGCATTGCTGAGAAGGGCTAACTAAGCCTGTCAGGGTCAGTCATCACACAATATGGTTGTTTACTGTGTACAGTGTTCTGGTTTTGCTCATTTCACTCTATATCAGTTCATATTAGTCTTTCTAGTTTTTCTTTCTTTTTTTAAAAATTAATTTATTTGTTTTCACTTTTCAACAATTACTTCTATAAATTTTGAATTTTCTCCCCCTCCTTCCCTAAGATGGCATGCAATTCTGTATGGGCTCTACACAACACATTTTCACATTAGTCTTGTTGCACAGGAGAATTTAAATGAATGGGAGAAACCATGTGAAAAAACAAAAACCAAACAAAACTTAACAAAAGAGAAAAATAGTCTGCTTCATTCTGCATTCTGACTCTATAGTTCTTTCTCTGGATGTGGATAGCATTTTGTATTATGAGTCCTTTGGAAATGTTTTAGGTCTTTGCATTGCTGTGAAGGGCTAAGTCTATCAGAAACAGTCCTTAAACATGTGGCTTACTGTGTATAATGTTCTCCTGGTTCTGCTCACTTAATTCAGCATCAGTCCATGTAGGCCTTTCCAGGTTTTTCTGAAGTCTGCCTGTTCATCATTTCTTATAGCACAATATAGTATTCCATTACATTCATATACCAGAAGTTGTTCAACCATTCCCCAATTGATGGGCATCCCCTTGATTTCCACTTCTTGGCCACCACAAAAAGAACTACTATAAATATTTTTATATATGTGGGTCCTTTTCCTAATTTTATGATCTCTTTGGGATACTGTCCTAGAAGTGATATTGGTGGGTCAAAGCGTATGCACATTTGTATAGCCCTTTGGGCATAGTTCCAAATTGCTCTCCAGAATGGTTGGATTGGCTCACAGCTCCACCAACAATGAATTAGTGTTCCAACTCTTCCCACATCTTCTCCAACATTTACCATTTTCCGATTTTGTTATGTTAACCAATATGATAGGTGTGATGTGGTTTCTCAGAGTTATTTTGATTTACATTTCTCTAATAGTGATTTCGAGCATTTTTTCATATGATTATAAATAGCTTTAATTTCTTTCTCTGAAAACTGCCTCTTCATATCCCTTGACCATTTATCAAGTGGGGAATGACTTGTATTCTTATAAATTTGACTCAGTTCTCTATGTATTTTAGAAATGAGGCCTTTATTAGAGACACTGGCTGTCAAAATTCTTTCCCAGCTTTTTTCTTCCCTTCTAATCTTAGTTGCAATAGCTATGTTTGTGCAAAAACTTTTTAAATTAATGTAATCAAAACCATTTTGCATTTCATAATGTTTCTGTCTCTTGTTTGGCCATAAATTCTTCCCTTCTCCATAGATCTGACAGTTTACCTATTTCTTATTTTCCTAGTTTTCTTATAGTATCAGTCTTTATATCAAAATTATGTACCCATTTTGACTTTATTTTGGTATAGGGTGTAAGATGTTGGTCTGTGTCTAGTTTCTGCCATATATTTTCCTGTTTTCCCAGGAGTTTTTGTTTTTGTTTTTTTTAGAACACCAAAGAAGTTATTTATTGAATAATAACTTTCATTAATTCAGAGCTTTAAGTTTTTCAGTATGTTTTACATATATTATCTCATTTGACCATCCCAACAACCCTCTGAAGTAAGTATATCAGGAATTATTATCTCTATTTTACAAAGTAACTGAGTATTATGTAAAGAAGTAATTTACTAAATCTTGAGAGGCAGCCTGGCCTAGTGAATAGAGGGCTGGTTCTAGAATCAGGAGGACCTGAGTTCAAATTCTGCCTCTAACACAGCTGCAGTATGGTGGTGAGGAGAAGATTTGGATAAGAGGATCTCAGGTTAAGACATGGCTGTATCACTTACTGGATGACTTGTCTGAGGCTCAGTTTTCTCCTTTGTATAACTAAGAATAGAGGGTTAAACTAAATGACCTGTGACCTTTCTACCTCTAGCATTATTCATCATGATATGGTATTTCACACCCCAGTGCCCCCAGGCAACCCTCTTAAGACTAAGTTACAGATGAGTTACTAGTGTGCATCCTTGGAAAGAAGTTTTCACGTTAGGAATATGAAATCACACCAGTGACATCACCGGTCTCTAGACCCTGCTCCTTCCCCACATATACCCACACTTACTAACTACTGCACATTTCTTTCTTCCTTTTTTTTTTTTAAAAGGACTTGGGGTTAAATGACTTGCTCAGAGTCACACAGGTAGTAAGTATCTGAGGTCAACTTTGAACCCAGGTTCTGACTCCAAGGTCATTCTCTATCCACTATACCACCTAGCTTCCTTTGCATATTTCTTTTTTTTTTTTTAATTAATTTATTTAACTTTAAACATTCATTTTCACAAAATTTTGGGTTCCAAATTTTCTCCCCATTATCCCCCTCCCCCCACCCAAAACACCAAGCATTCTAATTGCCCCTATCACCAATCTGCCCTCTCTTCCATCATCCCTCCCTTCCCTTGTCCCTATCTTCTCTTTTGTCCTTAGGGCCAGATAATTTTCTATACCCCATTACCTGTATTTCTTATTTCCTAGTAGCAAGAACAGTACTCGACAGTTGTTCCTAAAACTTTGAGTTCCAACTTCTCTTCATCCCTCCCTCCCCACCCATTCCCTTTGGGAAGGCAAGCAATTCAATATAGGCCATATCTGTGTAGTTTTGCAAATGACTTCCATAATAGTCGTGTTGTGTAAGACTAACTATATTTCCCTCCATCCTATCCTGCCCCCCATTGCTTCTATTCTCTCTTTTGATCCTGTCCCTCCCCAAGAGTGTTGACTTCAGATTGCTCCCTCCTCCCATTGCCCTCCCTTCCATCATCCCTTCCACCCTGCTTATCCCCTTTCTCCCCCAGTTTCCTGTATTGTAAGATAGGTTTTCATGCCAAAATGACTGTCCATTTTATTCCTTCCTTTAGTGGAATGTGATGAGAGTAAACCTCATGTTTTTCTCTCACCTCCCCTCTTTTTCCCTCCACTAAAAAGTCTTTTGCTTTCCTCTTTTATGAGAGATAATTTGCCCCATTCCATTTCTCCCTTTCTCCTCCCAATATATTTCTCTCTCACCCCTTAATTTCATTTTTTTAAGATATGATCCCATCCTATTCAATTCACTCTGTGCTCTTTGTCTCTGTGTGTGCGTGTATGTGTGTGCGTGTGTGTGTGTGTGTGTGTGTGTGTGTGTGTGTGTGTGTGTGTGTGTGTGTAATCCCACCAACTACCCAGATACTGAAAAGTTTCAAGAGTTACAAATATTGTCTTTCCATGTAGGAATGTAAACAGTTCAACTTTAATAAGTCCTTTATGACTTCTTTTTGCTGTTTTCCTTTTCATGCTTCTCTTCATTCTTGTGTTTGAAAGTCAAATTTTCTTTTCAGCTCTGGTCTTTTCATGAAGAATGCTTGAAAGTCCTCTATTTCATTGAAAGACCATTTTTTCCCCTGGAGTATTATACTCAGTTTTGCTGGGTAGGTGATTCTTGGTTTTAGTCCTAGTTCCTTTGACTTCTGGAATATCATATTCCATGCCCTTCGATCTGTTCCATTCTAATTTTTAAAGAACTATTTTCTTCAGTGAGCTTTTGAACCTCCTTTTCCATTTGGCTAATTCTGCTTTTTAAAGCATTCTTCTCCTCATTGGCTTTTTGAACCTCTTTTGCCAATTGAGTTAGCCTATTTTTCAAGGTGTTATTTTTTTGAGCATATTTTTGGGTCTCCTTTAGCAAGGTGTTGACCTGCTTTTCATGCTTTTCT
This sequence comes from Notamacropus eugenii, assembly GCF_028372415.1. NCBI lineage: Eukaryota > Metazoa > Chordata > Mammalia > Diprotodontia > Macropodidae > Notamacropus > Notamacropus eugenii. The sequence continues at coordinate 651,114,363 of NC_092872.1, forward strand.
TGCATCTCTCTCATTTCTCTTCCCAGTTTTTCCTCCACTTCTCTAACTTGATTTTCAAAATCCTTTTTGAGCTCTTCCATGGCCTGAGCCCATTGAATATTTATTCTGGATGTTTGGGTTATAGAAGCCTTGACTTCTGTGTGTTTGCCTGATGGTAAGCCTTGTTCTTCCTCATCTGAAAGGATGGGAGGAGATATCTGTTCACCAAGAAAGTAACCTTCTATGGTCTTATTTTTTTTCCCTTTTCTGGGCATTTTCCCAGCCAGTGACTTGACTCCTGAGTGTCCTCTCCACACCTACCTCACCTCCAGTTCTGCCCAGCCAGTGCTTGGGGTCTGAGATTCAAATGCTGCTTCCCAGCCTCAGGGCTTTTGGTGGTATTTTTTTGCTGCTATTCAGTGTGAGTTTAAGTTCAAGTGCTCAGGTGGGGGCAGGGCATCCACACAGGACTCAGTTCCCTCAGGGGGTTTGTGCAGAGACCTTCAACAATGGATCCAAGCTCCTGCTGCTGCCTCCCGAGGGAGCCTGAGTTATAGAGACACCCTGCTCCCCTCTTGGCGAGCCAAAAAGACTCTCTCACTGACCTTTAGCACCCGTGGATGGAGGAACTTGCGTGGCTGCTAGAGATCCCATCCCTGACACCTTGTTTGGATCTGCTGCCCTCGGTGCCACGTGGCCAAGGCAGGGCTGGGCTCTGCTCTGGGTCCGGTGCACGACAGACCTTTGGTGTCTGTTTTTCAGGTCCCTCTGGAACAGAAATCTCCTCCACTCTGTTATTCTGTGGCTTCTGCTGATCCAGAATTTGTTGGGAGTTCTTCTTTACAGGTATTTTATGGGCTGTGGGTTTGGAGCTAGCATATGTGTACCTTTCTACTCCGCCATCTTGGCTCCTCCCCCCAGCAGTTTTTGTTAAATAGTGAATTGTTATGCCAGAAGCTGGAGTCTTTGGGTTTATCAAATAGTAGATTTCTATAGTCTGTTGACTGTTGTGTCTTGTGTACCTACCTACCCTGTTCCATTCATTCACCACTCTATTTCTTAGCCAGTGCCAAGTAGTTTTGATGATTGATGCTTTACAATACAATTTAAGATCTGGTACAGCTAGGTCAGGGGGTAAGGTTTAATTAGGAAGGTGGCAATTATATAGGAAGGCATGAAGAACAAAGACATGGTAAAGCTAAGAGAACAGGGTGTATTCAGAGTGCAGTGTATTCAGATTTGATTGAGTGAATAGAGGAGAACCAAACCCAGAGCATGACCATTACTGGCTTGATATCAACTTGTAAAGAGGTCTCTAGTGGAGGGCACTAGGGTTCTGTCCTTGACTCTGTGCTATTAAAAATTTTTTTCAGTGACTTGTTAAAGGTATAGATGCAATGCTTGTGAGATGTTCAGATAACATAAAGCTAAGAGGGCAATGCTTGTGAGATGTTCAGATAACATAAAGCTAGGAGGGATAGCTAGGAGGAACATAGGACTAGACATCAGTTCATCTGAAAAAGGTCTATGGGTTTTAGTGGGAGACAAATTCAATATGAATTCATAGTGTAATATGACAGCCCCGTAATGCTAATATGATTTAAAACTGCATTAAGAGAAGTATAGAATTTGAGACTAGAGATGTCAGAATCCTACTGCCCCCTGCTCTGATCAGGCAGATCTCCTCATCTGGAGTTCATGTTCAGTTCAGAGTACTACATTTTAGGAAGGCCATTGATAAACTGGAAAGTGTTCAGAGAAGGACAACAAGGATTGAGAATAGACTTGACATCATAACATATGAGAACTTGTGGAAGGAAGCAGGAGAACCTAGAAAAGGTCAGACTATTTAGCTTTCAGAAGAGGAGACTGGGGTGGGGGTGGGAGGAGGCACACATGAGAGCTGTCTTCCAGTATTTTGAACCATAGATCATATCATGGCTTTAGAGTGAAAAGGGCCTTCGAGATCATCTTGTCCAATCCCTTCATTTTATAGATGAAAACAACTGAGGTCCAGAGTTGTTCAGAAATTTACCCTATGGCTATATTGTGTAAGAGGGATAAGACTTATTCTGCTGGTCTCCAGAGGGCAGAACTAGGAGCAATGGGTAAGAGCTGAATTTTGGTTTAATGAAGGAAAAGTTCCTTGACAATTAGAGCTAACACAAAATGGCCTCAGCTGCCTCAGGAAGGAGTAGGTTCTCCCTGCCTGTTCAACTACAGATTGGCCTCTGAAGTCCCTTCAGACTCAGCTAAATGACCCAAAGCTGGAAAGGTAGGATAATGCCATATTGTAGATGGCTTGGTAATAAAAGATTTAATAAATGCTAGTTGATTGGTTGCATATTTGACAAGAGTATGAACTTTACTCATTAGCCACTAGGGAACCACTTTACATTTTTAGCTGTAATAATAATAGTAGCAGCTAGTATTTACATGGCATTTTGAAGTTTGTGAAGCACTTCACAGATATCATCTCATTTAATACAACAATCCTGGGAGGTGAATATTATTTATTATCCATATTATACTGATGAGGAAACTGAGTCAGGCACAGGTTAAGAAAAGATAACATTAACTAATATCTACATACAACTTACTATATGCCAGACATTTTGCTAAACATCTTACAATTATCTTATTTGATCCTCCCAACAACCCTGGAAGGAAAGTGCTATCATCATCTACATTTTATAGATGAAGAAACTGAGGCAGGTAGAGACTTAATGACTTGCCCAGAATCACATAGTAAGTATCTGAGACAGGATTTGAACTCAGACCTTCCTGACTCCTGGTCTAGAATTCTATCCACTACATCATCTAGCTGCTTCTGACTGACTGATCAGTTCTAAAAAGAAGTGATATCATTCAATAAGTAATATAAAGAATTGACTGGAAATCAGAAGACGTGCTAGGAGGGTTTTACAGTAGTATAGATGGCTGGCAATAGGGGCCTAGCCTAGTTTGTAGTTAGTGTGAATAAAGAGGATGAGACTGAAAAGAGACAGCACAAATCTGGAACTGACAGGAATTGAGAACTGATGGGATATGTGATGTGGGCAGAGAGCAGAGCCAAAGAGAGAGTTAGTTAACATGAGAAAGTGGTTGGAAGGTGGCACCACAGATAATAATAAGAAATGAGAAAAAGGAGCAGGTGATCATAAACCCATAAAATACACAAAGGTACCAGGCCATGATTAATAATAATGATTCCCTTGTCCTCTTGCCTGGCAACTCACAGGTAGGAAATGAAATGAGTCTCCTTTGTTGCTTATCTATGTATGGCAGTTGCCACCTCTGAGTGGCAGATCATCTGTCTTCAGAAGTTAAGGGCTAAGCGCTTTCCTCCTCCAATTAATTATAATTTTAAAGCCCATTGTTCAAGTTGGAGAGAAGTTGGAGGGAAGGAAATTAGGATGTGTTAAATGCCTGCTATATGTTAGGGACTGTGCTAAGTGGTTATTAATATTATCTCATTTGAGTTTTGATAAATCAGAAATAAGCATTCTGAATGAAGCACAGGAAAGAATGTAAAGAAGCTTAACTTTCTTTCAGCTTGGGAATCTACTTAGCTTGGTGATTCCCATCTGCAGTGGCAGAATGAATGCATCCAGATTTCTTTCACTCAAAAAAACCAGATTCCGTGGTTATATGTTCTCTACCTTTGGCTCAGCTCTGGAGAGGCCCGCCCTGTTCTCATGGCTGAGAGGGTTTATTTGTTCTGATAAGCTGCCCAGCCTCAGGCTCGACCTCACTTCCTCCCACCATCTGACCTCTGTTTGCCTAGGATAGAATTCTTGCCTCTGTGTCCAAGCTGTGGCATGTGGGAAGTGGCTGCTACAAGGAGTGAGAGCAAAGGAAGGCTAACTTGCTAATGGTTGGGAGAGCAGAACTGCAGCCACAGAAGGTGCTGACCAAGTTGGCTTTAATAGGCAAGGAAAAGGAGTAACCATCAAAGTGAGAGACATTAAAATACATGGTTGAAAAGAGACTCCAATGAAATGGCTTTTTATGAAGCGAACAAAGGCAATGAAAGGGTTGGAAAACATGGCCTTACTAGGAAAAGACTAAGGGGGAAGCCATCAAGAGTCATGAAAGCAGAAGAGCTATTCCCTCCCATCATGCCTTCCACCTCCTGCCTCTGTCCTCTTGTGATCTCTACTTAGAATCCTTTGTCTTCCTTGGAAGCTCAACTCACCTCTTCCAGGAGTCTTTCCCGGATCCCTGCTCTCCTCAGTTTTCCTGGTACTATATTAATATATGTTATATTCCCCTCCCTTCTCCTACAATAGAAATGTATCCTCTCTGAGGGCAAATATTGTTTTGTTTTGTCCTCGTGTCCCCAGGGCCTAGAACAGTATTTGGGATAGTAGATGCTTAATAATTGTTTTTTGAGGCAGCTATGTGGTACATCTTTGTGCTCTGGATGTTTTCTCTGGCTGTCCCCCATCCCTGGATGCTCCCCTCCCATGCTCCTACTACTGACTTTCTGGCTTCCTTTAAGCTTCAACTAAAATATCATTTTCTATGCCATCCTTCTGTCAATTATTCCTGTTTATAGCTTGCTTTGTATATATTTGTTAGCATGTTGTCTCTCCAATATGCCTTGAAGGCAAGGACTGTGTTTTGTGTCTTTTTGTATGCTCAGCACTTAGCATAGCACTTGGCACTTAATAGGTACTTAATAAATATTTATTGATTGATTTGATTACCATGGATACAATGTTGACATTTAGTCAGGAAAATCAAATCTAACCTCACACTTACTATTACTAGTTAAATGACCTCTGTCTATCCCACTTTCCTTATGTATAAAATGAAAATAACAGTACTTACCTTTCAGGGTTGTTATGAAGATAAAATGAGATACTTGTAAAGTTCTTAGCACTACACTGGACACATAGTAGGCATTATATAAATGTTAACTATCATTATTATTATTAACTGAATTTAATTCTATCTTTGCTTAGGACACAGCAAAAGGAAAGGGGCATAAGCAGAAGAATAGGAAATGTTGATTTGGGTTCAGGGCAAAATTTCTAATAGGGAAAGTTTTTAAACATTGCAAGGGGATGCTGAGGATGGCTGTAGTTTTTAAAGAGCTGGGGCTTCCTGATACAACCAGCATAGTGCTGTCCCCAGACAACAGTATTTTGAGAACCTCCCCATGCACAGGGACTGTCTGTTTAATTCAGACTCAGCATACAATCTTCTCCACGATGACAACAAACATATTTGGTGGATATCCATTTCCCTGGGTCATGCCTTACCTGGGATGAATGGCCAAAGATCACCAAAGTTATTGTTATATCTTTCAATAGCAATAGAATAGAATAACTTTGATGTATGAATAGGAGACTACTTTTTTAGAAGAAAGCCTTCAAGAGGTGGTATTTTGCTCTACAAAATAAAATTTCTTTTTTTTTATTATTGTATTTGTTAGTTTTAGATTTCAACATTCATTTCCACAAAATTTTGAATTCTAATTTTTCTCCCCATCTCTCCCCTTCCCCCACCCCATAATACCTTGTATTCTGATTATCCTTTCCCTCAATGTACTCTCCCTTCTATCACACCCCAGCCTTTCCTTATCCCCATCTTCTCTCTTTTCTTGTAGGGCAAGATAAATTTCTATACCCCATTACCTGTGTTTCTTATTTCCTAGTTACATGCAATAATAATAAACAATTGTTTCTAATACTTTGAATTCCAACTTCTCTCCCTCTCTCCCTCCCTACCCATCCCCACTGAGAAGGCAAACGATTCAATACAGGCTATATATGTGTCATTTTGCAAAAGACTTCCATAATAATCATGTTGTGTAATACTAACTATATTGCCCTCTATCTTATCCTGTCCCCCCTCTTTTTTTTATTCTCTCATTTGACCTTGTCCCTTCCCAAAAGTGTTTACTTCTAGTTAATTCCTTCTCCCATTTGCACTCCCTTCTATCATCCCTCTCACCCCAGTTGTCCCCTCCTCCCCTACTTTCCTGTAGTGCAAGATAGATTTTTGTACCAAATTGAGTGAGCATGTTATTCCCTCCTTAAGCCATATGTGAAGAGGGTAAGCTTCACTTTTCCCCTCACCTTCTGCCTTTTCTCCTCCACTGAACAAGATTTTTCTTATCTCTTTTGTGAGTTATAGCCTGCCCCATTCCATTTCTCCCTTTCTCCAAGTATTTTCCTCCCTCACCTCTTAATTTTTATTTTATTTTTTATGGATGTTATCTCTTCTGATTCAGCTCAACCTGTACCCTCTGTCTATGTGTGTGTGTGTGTGTGTGTGTGTGTGTGTGTATAATATCTCCACCTACCCAAATTCTGAGAAAAGTCTCAAGAGTTACAAATATTTTCTTTCCATGTAGGAATGTAAGCAGTTCAGCTTTAGAAAGTCTTTTATGATTTCTCTTTCCTGTTTACCTTTTCATGTTTCTCTTGATTCTTGTGTTTGAAAGTCCAATTTTCTATTCAGTTCTGGTCTTTTCATCATGAATGCTTGAAAGTCCTCTATATCTTTGATGACTATTTATTCCCTTGAAGTATTATACTCAGTTTTGCTGGGGAGGTGATTCTTGGTTTTAATCCCAGTTCTTTTGACTTCTGGAATATCCTATTCTAGGCCCTTTGATCCCTTAATGTAGAAACTTCCAGATCTTGTGTTATCCTGGTTGTATTTCTACAGTACTAGAATTGTTTCTTTCTAGCTGCTTGCAATATTTTCTCCTTGACCTGAGAACTCTGAAATTTGGCCACAATATTCCTAGGAGTTTCTCTTTTCGGGTCTCTTTCAGGAAGTGATTGGTGGATTCTTTCAATATTTATTTTGCCCTCTGGTTGTAGAATATCAGGGCAGTTTTCCTTGATAATTTCATGGAAGATAATGTCTAGGCTCTTTTTTTTGATCATGGATTTCAGGTAGTCCCATAATTTTTAAATTGTCTCTCCTGGATCTATTTTCCAGGTCAGTTGTTTTTCCAATGAGATATTTCACATTATTTTCTATTTTTTCAAACTTTTGGTTTTGTTTTCTAACTTCTTGGTTTATCTCATAGTCATTAGCTTCCCTGAACTCGATTCTCTCTTTTGAAGAACTATTTTGTTCACTGAGCTTTTGAACCTTCTTTTCCATTTGGCTAATTCTGCTTTTTAAAGCCTCCTTCTCCTCATTGGCTTTTTGGACCTCTTTTTCCAATTGAGTTAGCCTCTTTTTAAAGGTGTTATTTTCCTCAGCATTTTTTTGGTTCTCCTTTAGGAGGCTGCTGACACACTTTTCAAGCTCTTCTAATGGCCTGAGCCCATTTCATATTCATTTTGAAGATATTAGAGGCAGAGGCCTTGACTTCCTCTGACAGTATGCCTTGTTCTTCCTCATCTGAAAGGATGGAAGGAGACACCTGTTCACCAAGAAAGTAACCTTCTATGGTCTTATTTTTTCCTCCTTTTTCGGGCATTTTCCCAGCCAGTTACTTGACTTCTGAATCCTTTGTCAAGAGGAGGGTCCTAGTGCTTCTCCTCTCTCCAGTACCATGCTCAAGACTGAGGTTCAGATCAGCTGCTCAATTTCCCCAGAGGCTTTAAGCTGAGCTGCCTGGACAATGGACTCAGGCTGCTTCCGTGGCCATCGTAGCTGCCCTCCGCCTGCTGCTGCCACCTGATGCCAGTGCTTGGGGAACCCCCATTTCCCTCTCTCCGAGCTGGGAAAGCCCTCCCACCCTGACCTTTGGAGCTTTCTTTGTTGCTTGTGGGTTGAGGGATCTGGGACCCTCTCTGCTAGGAATTCTGCCCTGGAGGTCTGCTCAGATTCTGTTCCTCCCAGTGCCTCACAGCTAGGGCTGGGCTCTGCTCACCTCAGAGTCCCATGAGATATACCTTTGTTGTCAGCCTTCTAGGTTACCTTTGGCTGGAAACCTCTATCACTTTGTTATTCTGTGGCTTCTGCTGCTCTAGAATTTGTTGAGAGCAATTTTTTAAAGGTATTTTGTGGGCTGTGGGGGAAGTGCTAGAGTATATGCATCTTTCAACTCTGCCTTCTTGGCTCCACCTAAAATTTTTTTTCAAATAATCACTAAGCAATAAACACAATGAGATCCTTTAGGAAGAGGTGATTGATTAACCCCTCAATGGAGTGGTTTGACATGAACAGAGGAAAAACCGAGTTATCCCTTCCACATCATGAGGGTTAGGGTGCAGCACTCTCTCCACCCCCAACCCCCAATCTGAAAAATTTGTGTAAAATATTTTTTGGCCCTCCCTTCATACCAGAGAAGTCTGAATTATTATGGTGTTAGAAGATAAAATATGTTATATTATGCAATACTATACATATATTTTATGCATTTCTGAGTTTCTAATAATATTTGTGTTGTCTGTGGGCCTTCTTGTATCATCTGTAGGTTTTGCAAAACTCCCCAAAAATTCCCATTTCATTTCTTATGTTGCCCTGTGATATATTGAAACCTCAATGGGAAAAGTTGCAATATGGAAGG